>NC_072430.2:26001923-26305769 GCF_028878055.3 Symphalangus syndactylus
ACTGCGCCCAGCCTACTGATTTAGGACCATAATTACATCTGCAAAATCCCTTTATCACAAGTGTGAGATTTCGTGATATTCACTCACTCAAGGGGAGGAGATTATACAAAGGCCAGGGTCATTGGGGTCATCTAAGAATTCCTCCTTAGAATTCACAGAAGATAGTGAACCAGGGGAAATGCATATCCGGGTGGGCAGAAAAGATAGGATCCAGTTTTGTACCTATCAAAGTAAGTTTGAGATGCCTTTGACATATTCTGATGGACATCTATGGTAATAGTAATCATAGATAATGTGCTAGATAGTAGGTGCTTTCATCAACTCATTTAACCTAAACAGCAACCCAATGAAGTGAGAATTATTATTATTATTCTTCCAATCTACATATAGGAAAACTGAGTCTTAGTGTGCTCACCAGCTTGTTCAGGGTTACTCAAGAAGTAAGTAGAAGAATCGGTTGTGAAACTGAAGCAGTTTGGCCACAAGGCCCATGTAAAGCACTGTGCTTAGTGGAATCAGTAGGATATGGGTCAGGAGCTTGTAAAAGAGGTCTGGGTTGCAGATAAAAATCCTAGCATCATTGACCATTAGATGACATTTAAAGCCAAGGTAGTAGGTTAGATCATCTTAGGAGAGATTTTAGAGTGGAGAGGAAGAAGACTCAGAATTGAGTCCTGAAAAACTCCCAAAATTTAAGGAATTGATAGAAAGAGAGTTGCTAAGAAATGATACAGAGGAGGAACAGCCAGAAGAAAAACCAGGAGCAAACCTAGGAAAGTTGTGGTGTTTGGAAGCTAAGGAGAAAAGACTCTTTAGGGGGTGGCAGGGGATCAATTTGACTGACCACCTAACGGCGTCATCAAGAACAATTTTGGTGGAGATTTGGTGGGAGAAGCCAGATTGGAATGGATTGAGGAGTGAATGCAAGTGAAGATAACTTTTGAGAGACTTGGTTCTGGAGGATATTACAGAGAGGGACTTAGCCAGAGAGCTATATGGGGTTCAGGAGGGGTTTATTTTTTGTGTCCTTGTTTTAAGATGAGTGATGGTAGAGCATGCTTAAGTATTACTAGGCTGGACCTAGCCTAGTACTACAGTTTCGTAGCTATTAAAACTATACAAGATGGGATAGACAATGGTGTCATGGTCCCTGAGAAGGGGGATGGGATGTTGTGCACCTGGGGGGTTAGGAGGTTCGATAAAAGACTTGCTTTTATTATTTAATGGGAAGGAAGAGGGAGAGGATACAGGTGCATTTGTAGATTTGGTGGCAGGAAGATATGGGAGTTTTGAGTTTCGAGCATGATTCTTTTTCTTCTCAAATTATGGAGAAAAGGCATTTCTTTATCCAAAAAGAGAAAAATAGCATCATTGTTTTTTAAAAATTGTGATTTTGGTCTTCAAAAAAATTCTTTTTTTTTTTTTTTTTTTTTTTTTTTTTTTTTTTTTTTTTGAGGTGGAGTCTCACTCTGTGCCCAGGCTGGAGTGCGGTGGTGCGATCTCAGCTCACTGCAACCTCTGCCTCCCAGGTTTAAGAAATTCTCTGCCTCAGCCTCTGGAATAGCTGGGATTACAGGCGCGTGCCACCATGCCCAGCTAATTTTTTTTTTTGTATTTTTAATAGAAAAGAGGTTTCAGCATCTTGGCCAGGCTGGTCTTGAACTCCTGACCTCGTGATCCACCCGCCTCGGCTTCCCAAAGTGCTGGGATTACAGGCGTGAGCCACTGTGCCCAGCCAAAAAAATTCTTAGATATGGAAAAACACAGAAAGTTGACACAAAATGTATATGCTATAAGATGAAAGTTTATAGAATGTTATAGAACAACTTACTGAAAGAGGTTTTCAGGCATAACCATTGAAATGCTTCTGTGCTTTCCACAGAGGTCATTTCCCTGAACGTGTTCTCTGGATCATGCCAGAATTCTTGGTAAGCTTAATGTTCTCTTTCTCGTTTTTGAAGTGTTTTATATTTAGTTTAGTTCTTCTAAGTTAAATTTATTTGGTACATGTATTGGGGGAAAAAAAGCCTGTTTGTTACTGCTTTATAAGCATTTGTTTTCTTATTGACTCAGCTTTCATACTGGCTCAATCATGTAATTCCAAAATTAGTTGAATATGTAAACACTGCCGTTTTATACACCAGAAGTACAGTGAGTCTTCAAGGTAAGTGACCCAACAATAAGAGAAAAGTGGGCAGCATTGTTTTAAAGTACACAGATATTAAATATAACTTTGTTCTGCCTCCAGCAGAATGCTGTCCAGAGACATGGTTTGAGGCCCAACCACAAATCTAAACAGCTTCGGAATAGCTTAGCACCTGGCAGTTAAAAGGACTTGAATGTGCTAGCTATTTAGCTTATTTTTAAGTTCTTATGTATGCTCTAGACTTGGGCTAATTGGGCCCTGTAGACAGGAGTTAAAGATTTTAGATTTCGGAGTTATGTATGTGCTGTCAATACTGTACTGGGCAACCCCTAAATTAGAGCTTATCTGGTAAATTGCTTTATAAATAATTTATTTCCGCCTGACAAACAGAAAAAAATAATCTCAAATAGCAGAAAAAGATTTTTTTCTCTCTGCATACAATTGTCACCTTTTGACTGAAGCTAAATTAGTCTAAGAAGCTTATGTTTTGTGATGTTGAGTAAAAAAGACAAGGGAAATGAAAAAAAGTTATTTCACAACTTTATGAGGTTGTCCCAGTAAATGAGAGACCAAATACATATTTCCTAGTTGGCATATTGAAAGCAAATCCAAGCCTATTAAATAAGGGTAATTGAGTCAGATTGTGCTTTGCACTTGTTTTTGAAATCTTCTGCTTCCTCAGAGACTTTACTCCATGTTGTTTTCCCTTTTTCCTGATCCTCGAGTTCTCCTTCCCACACACATTTGAGTCTTTTTGTAAAAATAAAAAAAAAAAAAAAATTCTCTGTCACCCTCTAGTTATTTCTTTTATCCCTCCTTCCACTAGTTTTTGCAAGAGCAGTTGATACCAGCTGTTTCTACTTCTTTATGCCCCAGTCACTGGATGTGCTGGAAGATCAGGCTTCCATCTCAAGCACTCCACTGAAACTGCTTTCATTGAAGTTACTAATGTCTCCCTGTTCCTAATCTGGTGGAAATGTCTCAGTTTGAATCTAACCTAATTTCTGTAGAGCACTCAGTGCTAGGATATTGGTACTTTCCTCCCCTTGCCCAGTGACAAACTGTGCTCTTCTACCTGGTTCTTCTCAATCAGTGACTGCCTCATCTCCTTTCATTGGCTGCTATCTCTGCTTGTGCCTTAAATATTGGTACTCCATTGTCAGCCCTGTTTTCTTGTAACTGTACGCATTCTTCCTGGGAGAGCAAATGTTATCATTGCTTGAACTACTATCCAGGCCCTATTTTCAGCCTACATCTCTTTCAGGTTTTCAAGACCCTTTCTTGAGTTTCTTACCACTTCTAGCAGCCCACTAAACACAAAACATTTGGATAGTCCACAGGCACCTTAGACTCTGAGGTTAATAATACTTTTTCTTCCAGCTTTCCATGTTTTATTTTTAAATTTAATTTAATTTAATTTAATTTTAGAGGTGGACTTTCGCTCTTGTTGCCCAGGCTGGAGTACAGTGGCATGATCTCGGCTCACTGGAACCTCCACCTCTCGGGTTCAAGTGATTCTCCAGCCTCAGCCTCCCAAGTAGCTGGGATTACAGGCATGCGCCACCACGCCCGCTAATTTTTGTTTTTTTAGTAGAGATGGGGTTTCTCCATATTGGTTCCAGGCTGGTCTCGAACTCTCGACCTCAAGTGATCTGCCCGCCTCAGCCTCCCAAAGTGTTAGGATTACAGGCATGAGCCACTTCACCTGGCCTCATGTTTTATTTAGCGGCATGCCATTCACTATTCTGCCAGGACTCTAGTTAGAAACATCCAGACTTCTTCCTCTCTCTCACGTTCTCCCCACCCACCAACTTAGTCTCCTAGTTGTGTCAGTTATAACTGAAATATTAATACCTCCTTTATTTGTTTCTTGCTCATCATTGCCATTACCATAGTCTAAGTTCAGTGTCTAATGATAATAGCTATCATTTATTTAGCTTTATGTGTCAGGCCTCTTCCAAGATTTTGCATATCTTAATTGTCACAGCACACCTCTGTGATGGGTATTGTATTTGACACCTGTGGTGCACAACCTCATTCTCCTATCTGCCTTACTCTGGAGTCAAGCTGTGGCTGTGGGCTGTGACAGACAGTTCTGTTTGGGCTTCAGCTCACTTCAAGGTGATGGCACCTGGTTTCAAGCACATATTGCTGCACATTGTTTACTTTCCATCCCAGGCTTTTGACTCTTCCAAGGCTTAGTTCTCTGGTGGGAACTGGCTCAGGAAGCATAAATGTGCATCTCAGAAACGTAAGGACCTTAATGTCCCACTGGGGCAACCTTCAACTAATGGAGTATGAGAGCTGAAAATAAATGCTTATTTGTATTGATCCTACAGTAGAAAATTCTGAGGGGCATTCCGTATGTTCCTCAAAAGATCCAGATCAGATTGAGTTGGTAATGCATTTTTGTATTGGTTTTTCTTTATTCTTGATTTCACTCTCAATTCCTCCTCACTTCTAATTGGGATTACCTTCCAAATCACTTTCATGAATCCAGGCTAAGACATTTAGTATCTACCGTGGTTCTAGAAATCGACAATATCCACTGGAATCTCAGAGTGGATGATTCACTGGTGAGACTGCAACAAGGACCCCATTGCTGGTGGTAGTGGGTACTAATAGCCCCCTGCATGCATCGCAGCACAGTCACTAAGACTCTTACCTTCAGGGGATTGGGACTAGAATTGAATGGAAGGTGAAGAGTTGGGTTAATTGATAGCTCTAGGACTTGAATGGTATGGGGGTGGTGGAAATTAATAAGGACTTTGAGCGAATGGACCTCTTTTAGCTTTTGAAACCTTGAGGACAAGAGATCAGCCAGTTATCAATGCAGGGTACACTGAAAAGAGGGCCTATGGCAGCATTTGGAAAGATCCCAATTGCTTGTGACTATAGGACAGATTATGCTAAAAATCAGGCTGAAGATTTAATCATAAGGGTGAAAAAGCTATACACCTTCTGTGGTGGGTTTGTACTGTGTCAACTGGGCTAAACTGGAATTATGTTTCCCAGAACTCCCTTCTAGGCTCTGGATTAGCACTGGCCATGAGACATTTTGAGTGAGATTTGGAAGACAGAAGTGAAGCAGCAGCAGCTGGATATATTTTATGGCTAAAGATTGGTGCTGGTACTAGGCACTATTGTAGCTCCCACACATGATTGCTAATCTGCTGTGTCATATTGTTGGTTTGGAGCAGTAGCCAGGTCTGCGGCTCCTTCAGCCCTTGTTGCATCACTGCCATCAGCTTCTGGCAATTCTGGGCCAGTGTGTATAGCTTTTCTGCAGGTTATCTGAATCATTGAGGTTGGAAGCCTGAAGGTGGTGAGAGACAGACATGGACTCTTGTTTGTCCTCATGGGTTCCAGATTGTCTTTGGGATTCCAGTCTATTCTTGCTCTTTTCTATTTTGTATTAATCTTTCCAACTCCAGATGTGGAAGCAATCTTATACAGACTGTTTAACCAACTCCCACACCTGTGTGAGGCCAAACTCCTATATAAGTCTCTTATTGTATATAATTCATAGTGGTCCTACCTCTCATACACCCTTGACAGGTGTTCAGGGCCAAAGTCTGACCCTAACATGGGAAGAGTAGGACCCTGAAATCTCAGAAGGAGACTTCTAAGTGGATGACCTGAGAATCTTGAACTCCTGAATTTTCCTGAGTCCTCTGGATAGGCAGGATCAACACCTTATTAGAGAGAATAACTTTTCCTTGTTTGGAAACTAGGCAGAGATCGCATAGAGGTGGATTTCTTACAAGGTGATACTTGTTCTCCTTAAGCTCTGTCCCATCTCTCACCCTTATTTCCTCCAGAACAATAGGTAGACACAATCTCAGCATAGCCTAATCAGGGATGTTGTTCTTATTCTGGGGGAAAATACTCAAGCAACTAATCCCAGGATCTGGCTAATATGTACCAGTAGGAACAGAAGGAACATTTAGGGAGGTGGATCTTGCAGGTCTTGCCTGGAGTGGGCTGGCGGAATAATAAGGATGAATAAGGGAGAATTTATTAACATGGGAACGCTATTCGTAACTCAGGATTTGACATCCTAATAACTTGGTCCTAAGATACACTGGTGGGATGGTTTCTTGAAGCTTGGACGTGAGTATGACCTACAGTACATTAGATAAATATGCAAGAACTGCTTTGGCAGAGTATATTGAGATCAGAACTCACAAAGAAGAGAGAGTTTTAGAATGGATTTACTATATGAGACTGGAGAACACACTATCTGACCATGCTTCTTAGGAAGGTCCAAAGAAAACACTTCATTCACCAAGGTAATTAAGAATGCACTGGTGAGGGGACACAGGCTGGAGTTGATAGGAGATGCTTCCATGGAGCTGTGTTCCCTAGTATCCATAGCAATGATAGGATTTTGGAATGGCAGAGGCCAGATGGTGATACCATTAGGGCTAGGGCAGATGTAATTACCATAATGGGCCACAGTGGCATTCAGGGTGTCTTTATCCACAGAGACTTGGGGCAGTGACTAGTATAGGTCATGGGGCAAGAAGGATGACAGCCAACTAGGATGTTAGTTGACTTGTGTGATTCATACCTTCATCTCTGAGGGATCTTCTCTTGCCTTGCTGTTGTTGGGCTGTGGTTGCTTCCAGTGCCTGTTTAGAATTATTCACCAGGCATGGAAGCAATAAAAAACATTCCACTATATCCCTTGAGTTCAAGATAAGTTCTTTCCTTTCCCCATTAGGTAGTAGCTTCTCCTTGAAGACTCAGTGACCAAAGGCAGGAGGGGATTAAAGCTGTATTCTGTTAGCTGTCTCTTAAGCACTATTTGACATCATCTTCAAACTCCCTCATGCAAGCTTTGACTCATGTTATCCCAACAGTGTCTTGTCTTGAGCATGCTCACTGTTCATCTTTTCCTTTCTGCTCCAAGGCATCTCCATTGTCCACCCAGCAGAAGGTACAGGTGAGAGAGCATACAGGCATGTGCAGCCTGGAGGTGCTAGGAAGTTAATGCTCCTCTTGGGCAACCCTGAACTAGAGGGGGCAGGAGCCAGTAGGGAAATGCTTTTCCTTGTCCTTGCATAGACAATTGACAATTCTGAGAGCACTCTAATGGTTCCTTAGGGAATCCTGGCAAAATTGAGCTCCAGTTACCCACAGCAGTGACCTCGATAAAGGCAGCTTTTTATTGGCATATGTACCTTTACAGTTTCATGTTCCTTGGTCCTTTACTTCACCTTCCAGCTAAATTATCTGCATGTAAATGTCCTTTTCTGATGCGCTGCTTTGGGTAAGAACCCAGGCTCATACAAGTACATTTGTTATTTGTGTGCATGGATCTGTCTGTCTACCTGCCTTCCTATCTAATCTGCCTATTCATCCACCCACCTACTCATCCATCTATCCTGTTACGGAGTACAAATAAAGGACTTAGAGTGGTAAAAATACTTGATCAGCACAGCTTTAGAGATGGTAGGGTTTAGTTCTAAACTGAGTTCAACTGAACCAAAACATACTCTCTTCTTCCTTCATTGTACTGTCTTCCGACCTTTGAAGATGAAATCAGTAGGCCTTAGTTAGCTTGTCTTTCCAAGTCCTCAGTGGTCTGGAGCTTCTTAACTGTCCATACAAGTTGGTTATAGTTCACCAGTATACAAGTTGGGCCATGCACATGCCCATCCATTTGTCAATAAATTATTTTCCTTTTCCTGTGCTTCACTGTGTGGAGTTGCACCCCCCACAGTCTATTTTGAAAATGTCTGTACTTTTTTCTGGTTCCTTTTTGAGTCCTGTCAACTCATTTCGTTTCTTTCTTTTTTGTTTGTTTGCTCATTTCTGTTCTTAGTTTTCGTATTTCTGCTTCAGGATTTTTTTTTTTTTTTCATATCCTAAGTGCTTGCTTGAAGATATCTAATTCAGTTTGGAGTGTTGTATTACCATATTCTTCAGCTTTGGGTTTTTTTTTTTTTTTTTTTTTTTTGAGGGTGAGGGTTTCATCAGCTGAAATGCTTTGATTAGCATTTTCTGATTTTCTTTGTAAACAGTTTTCTGTGTCTTTTTGGCTTTTTTGGGTATATCTCTTCATTCTCTACTTAAAACATTCCATAGCCCCCTCCTGTGCAGTAGCTTTTATAGATGATGTTGGGGGAGGAGATGGGTTTGGTGTATCTTGTTTCTCCTTCGTTTCTGTTGGATCCTTTCTGTTTTTCCTCTTGTTTCTTTCTTTCCCTTTACTGCAGTGTTTCCAAATGTACCTACCCTTCTCTCTATCTGGTTTGCCCTCACAAGCTGTGCCTCTCCAAGGCTAACCCTCACACCTGTTTCCTGGCTGGTGCTTTAAAGCACCCACGTCCTGACCTATGTATAATATTTTGGCTTTTACGGCTGGACTCTTTCTGGGGGATGATTTTTTCTTGCTTTGTCTAAGTCCATGCCCCCTCTACTCATTTTTAGTGTCCCATAAGCCTCCCTTCCTGTCTCCAAACCTTTAGACTTGCTGTGGCAGCAGCTCTGTTGGAATTTGGTCTATTTTTCTGTGACAGGTAATTTGAAGGTTGTAATATTCTGTATCCTAGTACTAGTACAGCGTGGTTCATATGCAGTTTTATTTGTTGGTTTTATGATCTTTTTTTTTTTTAAGGGTGAGTGGGGAGATTTGAAATCAGGCAGACTTCATTGATGCCCACATCCAGAAGTTTCTGTGTACTTTTAAAGGCTTAGCTCAAATTATCATCTTTCCTTTGAAGTCTTTCCATACTGCTTTCCAGTTTCCATGCTCAGATACTCTGTTTCCTTGTGTTCTAACTACCTTACCTCTCCCTAATTACATTTGTTATATTGCATTGTAATTATATATTTGTCTCCCCTCCCCCCATCAAATTGTGAACACCTCTAAACCAGCAAACTGGTTTTTTTTTTCTTTTTTGTGGTACATACTATGTGCCCACTAAATGGGTTGACTTAAAGCAGAATAGAGGAACAGTTAATGAATGTCACTGTGTCCGAAATTTATTCCTGCTGGTGGGTTCTTGGTCTCGCTGACTTCAAGAATGAAGCCACGGACCTCGCAGTGAGTATTACACCTCTTAAAGGTGGTGCATACCCAAAGAGTGCGCAGCAGCAAGATTTATTGTGAAGAGTGAAAGAACAAAGCTTCCACAGTGTGAAAGGGGACCCGAGCAGGTTGCTGCTGCTGGCTGGGGTGGCCGGCTTTTATTCCCTTGTCGCTGCCCATGTCATGCTGATTGGTCCATTTTACAGAATACTGATTGGTCCATTTTACAGAGTGCTGATTGGTGTGTTTACAATCCTCTAGCTAGACACAGAGCACTGATTGGTGCGTTTTTACAGAGTGCTGATTGGTGCATTTACAATCCTTTAGCTAGACACAGAGCACTGATTGGTGCATTTACAATCCTTTAGCTAGACACAGAGCACTGATTGGTGCATTTACAATCCTTTAGCTAGACACAGAGCACTGATTGGTGCATTTACAATCCTCTAGCTAGGCAGAAAAGTTCTCCAAGTCCCCACTCGACCCAGGAAGTCCAGCTGGCTTCACCTCTCATCACCTCAGACAGTTATGAATAATATGAATATTTTGGGATCAAATTTATCTTTTTTTGTTTGTTTGTTTGTTTGTTTGTTTTGAGACAGGGTTTTTACTCCTGTCTCCCAGGCTGGAGTGCAATGGTGTGATCTTGGCTCACTGCAACCTCTGCCTCCCAGGTTCAAGCGATTCTCTTGCCTCAGCCTCCCAAGTAGCTGGAACTACAGGTGTGTATCACCGTGCCCAGCGAATTTTTTTGTATTTTTATGTAAAGGTTTTGCTATGTTGCCCAGGCTGGTCTTGAACGCCTCGGCTCAGGTGATCTGCCTGCCTCATCCTCTCAAAGTGTTGAGAATACAGGCATGAACCACTGCACCTGGCCTAAAAGGAATTCTTTATGCTGCATACAGCACAGCCTTATGTTCTTGGATTTATCTACATTGTTGTGTGTTAGGCGTATTGTATTCATTATCATGGATTTAAACTTACGTGTATGAAGACTATAATTTATCTACTTTACTGTTAATGAACATTTGAGTTGTTTTTCTTTCTTTCTATTAAAAACAATATTGCTGTAAACATTTTTTGTTTCATCTCTCCTGGTACAAATGTATAAGAGTTTCTCTCAGATACATGCCTAGAAGTCAAATACTCTAGTGGTCATGGTGGTATACACATCTTCACCTGTACTAGATAATTCTGATTTTATCTCAAAATAGTTTTATTAATTTATACTCTTAGCAGTACTGTGTAAGTAATCTGGTTGTTCTTCATTGTGTCCAATAGTTTTTATTTTTGTTTTATTTTTGAGACAGAGTCTTGCTCTGTTGCCCCGGCTGGAGTGCAGTGGCATGATCTCGGCTCATTGCAAACTCTGCCTCCAAGTTTCAAGTGATTCTCCTGCCTCAGCCTCCTGAGTAGCTGGGATTACAGGCATGCACCACCACACCCAGCTAATTTTTTGTATTTTTAGTAGAGAAAGGGTTTCACCATGTTGGCCAGGCTGATCTTGAACTGCTGACCTCAAGTGATCTGCCTGCCTCGGCCTGAGCCAGGTGTGAGCCACAGTGCCTGGCCCAGCAGTTTTTATTGTCACATTGAAAAAAAATCTTTGCTAATCTGGTAGGGATGAATCTTACTGTCATCTTATTGTGATTTTAAATTTACATTTTCCTTATTATTAGTGAGGTTGAACATTTTTCTTTTTCTTTTTCTTTCTTTTTTTTGAGACAGAGTCTTGCTCTGTCTGCCAGGCTGGAGTGCAGTGGCGCCCCAATGTCGGCTCACTGCAAGCTCTGCCTCCCGGGTTCACGCCATTCTCCTGCCTCAGCCTCCCGAGTAGCTGGATCTACAGGTGCCCGCCACCACATCCGGCTAATTGTTTTGTATTTTTAGTAGAGACAGAGTTTCACCACGTTAGCGAGGATGGTCTCGATCTCCTGACCTCGATTCGCCCACCTCAGCCCCCCAAAGTGCTGGGATTACAGGTGTGAGCCACCATGCTCGGCCGAGGTTCAACATTTTTCATATGTTTATTGGCTGTTTAGATTTCTTTTGTGAAGTGCTTGTGTCTTTTTCCTGTTTTTCTGTTGCATGATTTTTCTTTTTTTGCTATGAATTCTGTGTAGCAGTTGTTTGTCAACTCAGAAGCCTTGCTTTTCTTTAAAGTGTTCTGTCTTTTCCCTGCACGTTTGCTTATGCTGTTTCTTTGATGTGGAATATATATTCCTGTTAAAACTCACTCAGTTCTTCAGGACCCATAGCTGTCAAGCATGAAGCCATCTCTGTTGTTCCAACTAGATGTGCTGCCCCTGCCTCTTTGGAAGTCATGCAGCACCACATTTTGCCTGTAGTGCATAGTTAGGTATTATAGTTTTTTTTTTTAATTGATTCTGTTTACTCTAGGAGATAGTGTGCTTTGTCGGGAGGAACTGTTTCATCATCTTTGTTTCCCAGTGTCTATCATAGTAACTGTGTGCGTTTAGCTGCAAGTAAGAGAAAACTCAACTACAGTGGCTTAACTAAATAGGATTTTTAAAAACCTTGCATAGCAGGGAGTCTGGAGCCAGGAAGCCCAGGCCGCTAAGAATCTAGATTCTTTGTGCTCTGGCAGGCTTAAGTGTGTTTTAGCTTTTGTCCTCATTGATTATTCACATTCACAAAAGAATATGGGAGAAGAGGAAAACAGTTTCTATTTGTGAGGCATTTTCTTTATATGTAGGTTTTGAAATCCTCTTCACTAGACTTTTCTGTATGTTGAATTTTTGGTCACATGGTATTACATGGCCATCCTTCTGCAAGGGAGGCTATGAAATCAGATATTGAGCTTCCCAAGGGGAGAAGGTAGTTGAGAATGGTGTTTAAGTGGACCTGACTACAATGTCGCCCACAAAGAGTACTCAATAAATATTCTTTGTTTAATTTTAAAATTTTTATTAAAACAATCCATATAAATACTTAGTCAAATAGTACAAGAGGGATTTTATTCCCAGTTTCTACTTTCTTCTAATATTTTCTACCAATTTCAAGTGGCATTTTAAAACTCTTGAGTCATCAATTTTAGACCTCTTTTATTTCCCTGCCCATCTACTTAATGAAGTTATATTATAATTTTGGTTGAATCCACATTCAGTTTTTAATGGCTATATAAATATTCATTGCGGAGGCCAAGTGTTTTATGGTTTTATTTTCCCTTCCTTAAATAAGTTTTTTTTTGGTTGTTTTTCCTGGAGTTAAATTACCCCAGTCTTTTCATTCACTTAGCTTTCTTTGAGTCTCTAAGTGTTTCCACATGTTTTAACAGCTTTGTAAAATACTTTTCATTATGATTTTCTGTAGGTTAGATAACCCATGAGCTCTTTTTTTCTTAAAGACAGTCCTTTCTGGAACTCTGTTCATCTCCCATTCTGGATTGGTTTCTTTCGCAGCTTTGCGTAATTGTCATAATGGGATTTTCCTTCACTATCATCCTGGGAATTATGTGCTTAATCCTGTTTCCTGGATGCAATGGCTATCCTCTTTTTTAGTATTATATCTGTGGCGCTTCCTCCAGTAGGTTACTGAGAAAGCTTGCATAGGAGATTTTTTTTTGGAAAAGCTTTTTCAGATATTAAAATGTCTTCATTATGTTTTCATATTTGTGATAGGTTTGCTTGGTGTAAAGTTGTATTGAATTGTTACTTGGGATTTTGAAGGCATTATCCCATTGTCTTCTAGCTTCTAATGATGCTAATGAGAAGTTTGATGCCATTCTCATTTCCAGTGGTTTGTTATGTGACCTATTTTTTTAAATCTCTGGAAGGTTTTAGGATCCTCTCTTTATCCCTGGTTTGGAATTTTGGAATTTTACATTTATATTGTAAAATTTATTTGCTAAGCACTGAGTGTGCCCACTAAAACTCCTTTAGTTCTGGGGATATTTTTTGAATTGGTCCTCCTCTGGGTTCTTCTGTTCACTTTTTCTAAAATTCTCTTAGATACTGGATTTCCAAGATTATTCTGTGTTTTTTAATTTTTTTAATCTCCTGTTATCTCCTTGCATCTTTACTTTACATTTGGTCACTTTCTTTAATTTTATTATCTAGACCTTTAATAGGCTCCCCCTATACAGATTTAAAAATTTTCTAAGAGCTTGATTTTTTGTTTTATTTCTTCTTAATTGCTCTCTTTTTCTATTTTATGGTTGAACTATATACCTCCTTAAGGATAATTATACTTTTTATGAAGTTATTTTCCTAGTACCCTGGGTTGCCTCTCTTTCTTCTGAACTTCCTTTTCTTTTTTCCTGTTTATTTTGGTGTCTTGCATGTTAGGGATTTCTCTCAATTGTCTGGTGATCCTTGACTGTTAATGTGAATAAGACACCAAAATGCTGGTTAGAAACTGTCTTGCTGGTTGGAGGCTTACATGGTATAGTTTTTCACTGGGAGCCCCATATGTCAGTATCAACAACTTTTACCCAAGTTTGTTCATTTTTCCATAAAAGGATCCTCTGGACTTCTTGGGGAACATTAGCCTGGCTCTCTGCTTTCTGAAACCAACAGCACATGTGTAGACTTATATATTATTCTGCATTTTCCATTCCTACCTCATCTTTGCTTCTCTCTATACCCAGTGACCCCAAATCTGGTTCTTCTCCCAGGAAATTATTGATCCTAAGTGTTACGAGTGTGAGGACTTGGGGAATAAAACTCCTTAAATCCGTTTCAGACATTTCCCCTGTTTGCTTTCTTTATCTTGCCTTCCCCAGTCCTCTGCCTTTGGTGGTTACCGGTGCTTCTATAATTTGGAGCCTTTTGGGGTTCTCTGGGGGTGATTTAGCTTGCTCACATGAACAGTTTCCTCTGCAGGCATTTTAACTTGACCTTTTCCCATTCTGCTGAGTCATTTACCTTTCTTTCAAATGTTTTCTGTCCTCATGCATTTTAGCTTAGGGTTATAAATGTCTTTGTGGGTTATTGAATGTGTTTCTGTTTCTTGTTTACCTTTATGTTTGGGGGTATGAAAATGTTTTTACCATGTTGAAATTGGAAGTCAATAAGTGACTTCCTTTTAATGAATTATAGCAATATAATGTACATATATTGTATAATTACTATATACTTGGCACCATTCTAAGTGGTGTACGTTTATTATCTTATTTAATCCTTATAATGTCTGGTTTGTGTCAGGCATTTACTTTCCTAAGATTTTTAAATTGTATTTTAAGTCTTCTTATCTCCACAACAAATCCTATAAGGCCAGTACCATTAGTAGTCTTATTTTACAGATGAGGGTACAGAGAAGCACAGAGGTTAAGTAACTTGCTTGAGAATGTATACATTATAGCTAGTAAATGGGTCCTATGCAATGAGACTCTAAGCCACTACTGTTTTAGATAGCTCTCTGCACAGTGCCTACATGCAATGTGACTTGTTAAATATTTGTAGAATGAAAATTTTAAAGTATACTCTGGGTTTTATTTTTTTAATTAAGATCTTTGTAGATATGTCCTTTGGTTAGCTATTGCTTATTCGCTTTTTATTCTTATTTTCAGCCAATTTTAATATCATAAATAAGGACAGTTTAGTAAAGTGTAAGCTTAAGGTATGTTTTCACTCACATTTTAAAAAAGTTTTAGAAAATGGAAGACAATAAAGCAAATAGTGGGAAAGTAACATTGAATTTTTATGTCATTTTTAGTGAGTTTAAAATTCCCTTTTATGGGCACACAACAAAGAAAGAATAAGTCATTTTCTGTGGTTCGTTGTCTTTCTCTATGGATGTCCTTGAATTTTTTAATGTTTATGTTTATCAACATGCTATCATCCAGATATTATAGATACTTTAAAACTTGCCTTTTTACTTCCAGAGGTGTGACCCAAAATAATAACTACTATAAATAAAAAATTAAATAGATATTTTTCTTTGTGTTTACTACCCCTTCAGATATATTACTTCAGATTTATTTGTGCTAAGTAAACAGGTAATTAATGACATCTAGGCCTATATGAAGATAAATACCTCTATGTATATAAAGTAAACCCATGTGCGTGTATATTAGTGATTCTCTTTATTAAAAATAGGCCGGGCGCGGTGGCTCGCGCCTGTAATGCCAACACTTTGGGAGGCAGAGGCGGGCAGATCAATAGGTCAGGAGATCGAGACCACCCTGGCTAACATGGTGAAACCCTGTCTCTACTAAAAATAAAAAAATTAGCAGGGCGCGGTGGCGGGCACCCGTAGTCCCAGTTGCTCAGGAGGCTAAGGCAGGAGAATGGCGTGAACCCAGGAGGCGGAGCTTGCAGTGAGCCGAGATCACACCTCGCACTCCAGCCTGGGCAACAGAGTGAGACTGTCTCAAAAAATAATAATAATTTAAGGCTGGGCATGGTGGCTTATGCCTGTAATGCCAACACTTTGGGTAGGAGGAGTGCTTGAGCCCAGGATTTGAGACCAGCCTGGGCAACATAGGAAGACCTTGCCTCTACAAATAATAAAAATTTATCCAGGTGTGGTGGTGCAAGCCTGTAGTCCCAGCTACTCTGGAGGCTGAGGTGAAAGGGTTGCTTGAGCCTGGGAGGTTGAGGTGGCAGTGAGCCCTGATTGTGCCTTTACACTCCAGTGTAAGACTGTCTAAAAAAAAAAAAATCATGCAAATTTTCTTTCTAAGGGTGTTATGGATACAGTCATCTTCCATAATTTAAAGTTGGCAATAGCTTGCTTTGGTAATAGCTAACTTTGTTTTCTGGGAACTCTAATTAAAGCATTTTAGTCTTCATCATTTGGCCAAATAAAATATTACATTTATTTGACAGGTCTTACTGCATGTCATTTGAATTTCATTAGAACTTGATATGTTTGATTTTAATGTTGAGTCATTGTAGTTTTTATATGCTTTTGTATGCTAAGTACATTACTGCAGTTAACAGAAATGTTTAGGAATATTTTAGGTTTAAGATACAGCTTCTATGGTGGAGATTCTGGCTCTCCATCTGACACAAGATAGGCCCATTTGTGGTTAGGTGATCAGTTCTTGCCAATGAAATTGAGCAGAGATTACATGTAAGACTTCAGGGCTGGTGTATTTAACTGTCAGTGTAACTCCTTTAAAAGCTTTATTTCCACTGCTTCATCAACTGGCAGTACTCTAGATGTCAGCTTCTCTTTAAACATAGGTTCTGTAGTGAAGAAGACATGTAACAGAACCCTAGACAAGCCACACTGGACATGCAGAATGAGGGAGAAGTGAACTATTGTATTAAGCCACAGAAATTTTGGGGTAATATGTTACTGTAATATAATATAGATAATTATGAGTGATAAAACCTCCTGTGTAGAAAGTCTGGTATGAAGCCTCTCAGAATTTTTTTTAAGACTGTGGAGCTGCAAATAATCTACCATTTTTACAAAAACAGACACATAGACCAATGGAACAGCATAGAGAACCCAGAAATACAGCCTCACACCTACGGCCATCTGATCTTTGGCAAAGTGGAAAAAAAAAAACGAGCAGTGGGGAAAGGTCTTCCTATTCAAGAAATAGTGCTTGGATAACTGGCTAGCCATATGCAGAAGCATGAAACTGGACCCCTACCTTTCACTGTATATAAAAGTTAACTCAAGATAGATTAAAGATTTAAATGTAAGACCTCAAACTATAAAAATCCTAGAAGAAAACCTAGGAAATACCTTGGTCTTTGGAAAGAATTCCTAAGTCCTGAAAAAGTAATTGCAAGAAAAACAAAAATTGACAAATGGGATCTAATTAAACTACAGAATTTCTGCACAGCAGAAGAAACTACCAGCAGAATAAACAGCATACTCAATGGGAGAAAATATTCGCAACTATGTATCTGACAAAGGCCTAATATCCAGAATCTATAAAGAACTTAAACAATTCAACAAGCAAACAACAAATAACCCCATTAAAAAGTGGGCAAAAGACATGAACAGACACTTCTCAAAGGAAGACATACAAGTGGTCAACAAACATGAAAAAATGCTCAACATTGCTAATCATCAGAGAAAGGCAAATCAAAACCACAGATACCATCTCACACCAGTCAGAATGGCTTTTATTAGAAAGTAAAAAAATAACAGATGCTGGTGAGGCTGCACAGAAAAGGGAACACTTACACACTGTTGATGAAAATGTAAATTAGTTCAGCCACTGTGGAAAGCTGAAAAAACTTACAACTACCATTTGATCCAGCAATCCTGTTACTGAGTATATGCCTAAATGAATATCACAGTAGACACATGCACCTGTATGTTCATCACAGTACTATTCACAATAGCAAAGACATGGAATTAGTGTGGGTGCCCGTCATTGGTGGATTAGATAAAGAAAATGTGGTACGTATGTTGGGCATGGTGGCTCATGCCTGTAATCCCAGCATTTGGGAGGCTAAAGAGGAAGGATTGCTTGAGCTCAGGAGTTGGATTCTAGCCCAAGCAATGTTGTGAGACCTCATCTCTACTGGGAAAAAAAAAATTAGCTAGGTATGGTGGTATACACCCACTGCCCCAGCTCCTAGGGAAGCTGAGGTGAGAGGATCACTTGAGCCCAGGAGATGGAGGCTGCAGTGAGCCATGATCATTCCACTGCACTCCAACCTGGGCAACAGCGGGAGAACAAAAAATCCTGGGCAACAGAAAACAAAATAAAAATGTGGTACGTATACACCATGGAATATTATGCAGCTATAAAAAATAACAAAATCATGTCCTTTGCAGCAACATGGATGCAGCTGGATGCCATTATACTAGAAGAGAATTTAATTCCGGAACAGGATTAACATCTAAACCTATATGAAGTTCTTGTAAGTGGGAGCTAAACATTGGTGCACAGGAACATAACGGTGGGAACAATAGATACTGAGGACTACTAGACAGTGGAGAGAAAGAAGAGGGAAAAGGCTGAAAAACTACCTATTGGGTACTATGGTTACTACCTGGGTGATGGAATCATTTGTACACCAAATCTCAGCATTACACTGTATAACTCATACGACGAACCCACACAGGTACACCCTGAATCTAAAATAAAAGTTCAAATTATATAAATTCATCTTTTTTTTTTTTTTTTTAGGAGAAAAAGGATATTAGCTGTTAGCTTTCCAATGAGGGAGATGGAGATGGAGTTGGGAGATTTTAAATCTTTAGAACACCTCTGAGAGACTCTCAGACCAACCTGGAAACGTCCCATTTGCCTTGATGATGTTTTTGCTTTTTTTTTTTTTAGAACTTCAGAAATGATACTTTAACAGTGAGCAAGGACAGATATTGTAGGTCTGGAGGATAATGTCAGTCACCTGATTCCAAATTTTCATGTACATCTTTCCTGCCTCCTTCCCAAAATAATATTAACAAGCTGAAAAACACACATGACCCATGCTTTCAGCATTGCTCAGAGATAGGGAGTATGATAATCTTCAGATTACATGTAATTAGGGAAAGGAAAACAGTACCAAATGTCATAGGGCTGTTGCTGCAGTAGTCTTGTTGGGTATGGAATAGTGGAGAAGGGGAAACTTAAGAGACTCTATGAAAAAAAGGAGACTGGGCGTGGTGGCTCACGCCTATAATCCCAGTACTTTGGGAGGCTGAGGCGGGCAGATCACCTGAGGTCAGGAGTTCAAGACCAGCCTGACCAACAAGGTAAAACCCTGTCTCTACTAACAATAGAAAAACTAGCTGAGCATGGTGGCAGGTGCCTGTAGTCCCAGCTACTCGGGAGGCTGAGACAGGAGAATTGCTTGAACCCTGGAGGCTGAGGTTGCAGTGAGCCAAGATCGTACCACTGCACTCCAGCCTGGGCGACGGAACGAGACTCCATCTCAAAAAAAAAAAAAAAATAGACTGGCATGGTGATGCGCATCTGTAGTCCCAGCTACTTGGGAAGCCGAGGCAGGAGAATCACTTGAACCCAGGAGGCAGAGGTTGCAGTGAGCCGAGATCACACCACTGTACTCCAGCCTCAGTGACAGAGCGAGACTTGGTCTCAAAAAAAATTTAAAAAAATTGGCTCTATGGAAAAAAGGAGAGAGGCCCCAAAACCTTAGACAAAACACCTGCAGAAATCATTCTCAGAAAGAGAAAATGTCAACAATATGTGCCAAAATACACAACCCTGGTCTAGGACTTGTTAGTTTACACCTGTGGCTAAGGAAAAGGGTGTTAAAGTGAGCAGAACCAGAAGGGGCAGCCTCTAAGAAGCCTTGCGTTTAGGGGGGAATCAGATAAATAGAAAAGGGGTTGGCACCTTGGAGATGTGACCGGTGAAGAGAAAGAGAAAATTATACATTTTGCAGAAACAGGAAAAATTACTAGTTTTTCTCAATCATTCATTAAACAAAGTGAACCTCACTAAACTGTTAGTGACCTTTTATACTTAGAATGCTGTGTAATAAATGCCTAGAAATAGAAAAAAATTACTACAAAACTACTGTAAAAGGAAAACAGAAAATGCAAATAAAAATATTCCTCCAAATCCAACCATTATGTAGAAAACAAAACAGGAATATAGTACTCCAAACTGAATAAATGTCCTGAGACAAGCATTAGATGATATAAAAAGACAAACATAACACCTGGAATCAGGTATTAAAAACGAAGAAAGAAATGGACAAGAAAAGGGAGGAAATGGATTCTGGAAAAAAATGACAATGACGATTCTGGAAAAAAAAGAAGGAAAAGACAGAATTGTATCGGAAATGATGAATATATTTACAAGTTCTCCAAGGAAGAATAGATTTAAATACAAATTTAATAAGGGCATTGAAGAAAAGCAGGGGAACACTTAAAAAAATTAAATACAGGAAGAAGAAGTGTCAGAGAAAAAGTGGCTGAAATGGAGAACAGGCAAAGAAGATGTAACATACCTAGAACTGGAATCCTTAAAGAAGAAAGATTATTCAGCAAATAAAGAAGACTTGAGTATACACATTGAAATGGCTTACTAGGTACTGGGGAAAATTGATTATGATACAATTATCAGTTCTCATAACGAACAGCTCTGAGATATATCCTATTAATACTATTAGACTTCAATATTGAGTGATATTATTAGATTTTAATATTTAAAAAAATCCTCAGGGCTTCAGGCAAAAAGATAAAAGATAAAATAAATTATAAATGGAAGGATAGTTAGGTTGGCATCCAACTTCTCAGAAGTGACATACAAAGCAAGGCAGCACTGGAGCAACTTTGTGGTGGTTTTTTTTTTTTTTTTTTAAAGAAACTTAGGGAAGGAAAGTACAAAGCAAGAGTTATATCCAACTAACTGCTTTTAAGATTAAGGCTATAAAAAAAAGTTTGAGGCTGGGCGCGGTGGCTCATGCCTGTAATCCCAGCACTTTGGGAGGCCGAGGCGGGTGGATCATGAGGTCAGAAGTTCAAGACCAGCCTGGCCAACGTGGTGAAACCCCGTCTCTACTAAAAATACAAAAATTAGCCAGGTGTGGTGGTGCACGCCTATAGTCGTAGCTACTTGGGAGGCTGAGGCAGGAGAAACGCTTGAACCCGGGAGGCAGAGGTTGCAGTGAGGAGATCACACCATTGCAGTGCAGCCTGGGCAACAGAGTGAGACTCGGTCTCCAAAAAAAAAAAAAAAAAAAAAAAAAAAAAAGAAACAATTTGAGCACTCAAGAGCTCAGAGAATACCTTACACAGGTAGTCTTCCTGAGGATCTGCTAGACAATGAATTTCATCCAAACAGATTGAGGAAACGACCTGATGGTGAGCACTTAATATACTTATTTGTAGAGCTCAGACTAAGAAGCAAGGATGGGCCCATAGATAGAAGAGTAGTACATAAACCTTTTTTTTTTTTTTTTTTTTTTTTTTTTTTTGTGTGAGATAGAGTTTTACTCTGTTGCCAGGCTGGAGTGCAGTGGCGTGATCTCAGCTCACTGCAACCTCCTCCTCCTGGGTTCAAGTGATTCTCCTGCCCCAGCCTCCTGAGTAGCTGGGATTACAGGCGTGCGCCACCATGCCCAGCTAATTTTTACATTTTTAGTAGAGACGGGGTTTCGCCATGCTGGCTAAGCTGGTCTCGAACTCCTGACCTGGTGATATGCCTGCCTCGGCCTCCCAAAGTGCTGGGATTACATGTGTGAGCAACCACACCCAGAGAGTAGTACACAAATCTTAAATTATATTGAATATATGTTTGTAATTACATAAGTATGCAAAGAGCATAAGTACATGTACATACTTCTTCCTGATTTTAGTTTCAATTTCACTTGAAGTCATAGCAAACATCTAGTTCCTTGAAATGTAACACACAGAAACACAATCAGAAACCGTGCAAACCATGTAAACATTTTCAAATTCAGGCATTTGATTCCAGTCTAAAAATGTGGTAGGAAACTGATATAGGACCTGAATTCTTAGATGCTCAACCTTTTTTTTCTGCTTTAACTGCCACCGACCATCCTCTAGTTGCTGCCACTCTGATATTTATTGGAAAGACACAGACAAGTGAGCAGACAGGTTGTTTGATAAGTGGTTTAGTGATGGGTAGCAGGCCAGGCTTTTTTTTTTTTTTTTTTTTTTGAGATGGAGTCTCGCTCTGTCACCCAGGCTGGAGTGCTGGAGTGCAGTGGCGCGATCTCAGCTCACTGCAAGCTCCACCTCCCGGGTTCATGCCATTCTCCTGCCTCAGCCTCTCTGAGTAGCTGGGATTACAGGCGCCCGCCACCACGCCTGGCTAATTTTTTATATTTTTAGTAGAGATGGGGTTTCACCGTGGTCTCGATCTCCTGACCTCGTGATCCGCCCGCCTCGGCCTCCCAAAGTGCTGGGATTACAAGCGTGAGCTACCGCGCCCAGCCAGGCCAGGCTTTTTATACTAGGTAGAGACATGGACATTATTGATATACTTCACATTCCATTGGATCCTCATTATAATATTTGGGTTTCACCATTCAATTTGATCATTACTCTTGTACATCATATTCTTGTTCTGAGTAAGTTGGCTATATGCTTATTGGTTCATTTGGGATGACTTCAATCAGTAAACAAGTTTAAAGTCAGTTTCATATTCAAATAGTTTCCTGCATGAGGAAATTAAAAGCAATGATTACAAGTCAACTGAATAAGGCATTCCTTACAATATTATGAAACACGCATACCACATATGTATACAGTATAAGCTCATGTACAGCATAAATATGTGTGCAGCAGATTTAAATGTATATAAAGTGACCTAAATATGCATAAATATATGATCTAAATGTATATGTCCTAGCTCTGTTCATGAAAGAGCCTAGAAGGCAAGGTAGGTACCAGTAGCAAGCAGCATACCTGATGCCCAGATCTTGGTTTCTAATATTATTTCCCATTAAAAGGAATCAAGGCTACTTGTAAGAGAACAAACGAAGTTCTGAAAAATAGAGAGAAAGAAAAAGAAAAGTAAAGAAAGGGGGCATGTCAGGACACAGAGCCGGCTTTTGAAAGTGCTTCCAGTGACCAAATCTGGGACAACTTGTGCATTAAAATGATTAGAGAAAGGCCGGGTGTGGTGGCTCACACCTGTAATCCCAGCACTTTGGGAGGCTGAGGTGGGCAGATCACCTGAGGTCGGGAGTTCGAGACCAGCTTGATCAGTATGATGAAACCCTGTCTCTACTAAAAATACAAAAATTAACCAGGCGTGGTGGCACGTGTCTGTAATCTCAGCTACTCAGGAGGCTGAGGCAGGAGAATCGCATGAGCCACCATGCCTGGCTTATTTTTTTAAATTGAAATAGAGATGGATCTTACTATGTTGCCCAGCCTGGTCTTGAACTCCTGGGCTCAAACAGTCCTCCTGCTTTAGCCTCCCAAAGTGCCGGGATTTCAGATGTGAGTCATTGTGCCTTGCCAAGAATGAGTATTAAAGCATTGAAAAAAAATGGTGATTCATGAGTAGCCTAATAGATAGGTAGATATCTAAGCAGGAATAAGGGAGGTCTCTTCTCTATGGTGCAATGCTGACTGATAAACTTGGAAGAAGTGGAAGAGTCAGAAAGTTACTCCATTGTAACCATTATAGTAAAGATTAGTTCAGGCAAGAATTGTCAGTGAATGCTCAATCTAGATAGGACATTTTGATGAAGAACAGGGCATTTTTCATGGCCCTAAAATGTGTCCCTATGGATTGCTTATTGCAAAGGGAGAATTAGTACCTATACAGTGGATAAACTGGACATCACCTTAACTGGATGATAAATCTAATGTCATTAATGAGGGACAGACTGGTGTGGTATGCTTCGGGTTTGAATACCTGCAAAGCACACATCAACTAAGTATTGAACATGCATAACCTGAATGATGAAGAAGTGCCAGTGAAACAAAAAATTATATTTAAATAAACAAAAAACAATATTCTTCAACAAAATCAGTCCTAAAAGACAGAAATTGAGAAACTTCCAGATGAAATGAGACCTAAGAGACATGACAAAGGCAATATTTGATTATATACTGGATTTTGTACTCAAGGAAAAAGTGCTGTAATAATGTATTAGGCTTCTCCGGAGACCAGAACCAATAGGATATATACATACACATACTGATATAAACACACACACACACACACACACACACACACACACGCACACACACACACAGAGTCATTCCTTAGCATCCACAGGAGATTGGTTTCAGGACCCCCTATAGATACCAAAATCTGCAGATGCTCAAGTCCCTTATATAAATTGGCATAGTATTTGCATATAATCTACACATCCTCCTACATACCTTAAATCTCTACATTACTTTAAATACCTAATACAATGTAAATTGTATGTAAATTGTTGTTATACTGTATTATTTCTTATTGTTGTATCATTATGTTTCATCACTTTTTTTTTTTTTTTTTTTTTTTTTTTTTGAGACGGAGTCTTGCTCTGTCACCCAGGCTGGAGTGCAGTGGCCCGACCTCAGCTCACTGCAAGCTCCGCCTCCCGGGTTCACGCCATTCTCCTGCCTCAGCCTCCCAAGTAGCTGGGACTACAGGCGCCTGCCACCGCGCCCGGCTAATTTTTTGTATTTTTAGTAGAGACGAGGTTTCACTGTGTTAGCCAGGAGGGTCTCGATCTCCTGACCTCGTGATCCGCCCGTCTCGGCCTCCCAAAGTGCTGGGATTACAGGCGTGAGCCACCGCGCCCGGCCTCATCACTTTTTTTGAATATTTTAAATCCACAATTGGTTGAATCCACAGATTTGGAACCCATGGACATGGAGGGCCACACACACACACGTGTACATGTACACACACACACACCGCCACATAAACACAAACGGTCATGTGCCACAATGACATTTCAGTCAGTGATGGACTGCTATACAACAGTGGTCCCATTAGATTATAATATGGTGTTGTTACTGTACCTTTTCTCTGTTTAGATGTGTTTAGTTAGACAAATACTTGCCATCGTGCTCCAGTTGCCTACAGTATTCCTACAGTCATATGCTGTACAGGGTTGTAGCCCAGGAGCAATAGGCTAGATCATCTAGCCTAGGTGTATAGTAGGCTGTACCATCTAGGTTTGTGTAAGCACACTCTGATGTTCATACAATGACGAAGTTGCTTAATGACGCATTTCTCAGACCATATCTCCATTGTTAAGTGATGCATGACTGTATGTACAGATGCTACTTGACTTACAATGAGGTTATGTTCCGATAACACCATTATAAGTTGAAAATATCTTAAGATGAAAATGTCTGGCTGAGAGGGAGCTGTGGCTTAGCGCTACTGCCTAGCATTGTGAGAGAAGTACAGTTTCTACTGTGTGTGTATTACTTTTGCAGTGTTATGAAGTAAAAGAACTGTAAATAGAATCATTGTAAGTCAAGGACTATGTGTGTGTGTGTGTATAAATATAAAAAGATTTATTATAAGGAATTGGCTCCTGTGATTATGGAGACTGGCAGGTCCAAACTCTGCATGGTGGCCAGGCAGGGTGGAGACCCAGGAAAGTTAGTGGTCCCATTTGAGTCTGGAGACCTTCTACCGTAGAATCAGGAAGAGCCATTGTTGCATATAAAGTCTGAGGACTGTGCTGAAGAAGTCTTTCTTGCTCAGGAGAGGACAGTCTTTTTGTTCTATTAAGGCCTTCAACTGATTGGAAGACACTCAGCCACATTATAGAGGGCAATCTGCTTTACTCAAAGTCCACTGATTTAAATGTTAATCTCATCCAACAATGTCCCCACAGAAACACCCAGGATAGCGTTTGTTTGACCAAATATCTGGGTACCTCATGGCCCAGTCAAATTGACACATAAAATTAACTATCACAAGTCTACCCCTTTTCAACTCAGTACCCTTACATATCTCCTTAGGCCTTGCTTAATTTCCAAATAAAGTGACAACACAGACATAAATCTGCCTAACATGATACAGCTATCCTGTGTACAAAAATGCACCAACCTTTTCCCTAGAAGAGGCTGAAAAACCTTTGGATAATGTTTATTCTTCTGCTTGATATCTTGTAATTTATATGCTATGATACAGTTAATACATCTTATGTTACATGTTAAGGGGAAAAGAGAGGGTAGACGTGTTATAAGTCAGGGTTCTTCAGAGGAACAGAACTAATAGGCTATATGTATACATGATAGGGAGTTCATTAGGGAGAATTGGCACACACAATCACAAGGTGAAGTCCCGCAATAGGCCATCTTGCAAGCTGGGGAAGAAAGAAGCCAGTAGTAGTTCAGTCCAAGTCCAAAAGCCTCAAAAGCGGGGAAGCTGACTGTGCAGCCTTCAGTCCGTGGTTGAAGTCCTGAGAGCCCCCGGCAAACCACTAGTGTAAGTCCAAGAGTCCAAAGACCGAAGAACCTGGAGCCTTGATGTCCAAAGGCAGGAGGAACAGAAGGAAGAATCCATCACAGGAGAAAGATGAAAGCCAGAAGATTCAGCAAGTCAGCTTATGCCACCTAATTCAGCCTGCTTTTGTTCTAGCCATGCTGGCAGCCGATTGGATGGTGGTGCCCACCCACATTGAGGGTAGGTCTTCCTCTCTCAGTCCACTGACTCAAATGTCAGTCTCCTCTGGCAACACCCTCACAGACATACCCAGAAACAATACGTTACCGGCTATCTAGGCAACCTTCAATCCAATCAAGTTGACACCTGCTATTAACCGTCACAGTAGAGAACAAAGACTTGATTAGTACATATATTAATATATAGACACAAACATTTTTTAAACAAAATAAGGAAATACTCATTACAACCATAGTCCCCATTTCTGTGTCCTAGCTGGTATTTATAACTATCTCTTTCTATTACTCATTCTATATGCCTTTGCCTTCAGTCAGCACCTGAGATGTTTGTGGTTTTTTACCTGCGAGGTGACCCAAACCTTTATTCCTGAAGGTTCTGGGCCATTAGTAGCGCTGCCTGAATTGGGTTGTTGTAGTTTTCCGTTGACTTTAATCACAAGGCATGGTAATACCAAGAGACATCCAAAGGAGATTGCCTGTATTTTAAGCATACTCTTCCTTACCTTTATTGCAGAGTAGCAGTTCAGGATCAGTCACCTGAGCCAACACTGTAACTCCCTTCTTTGGCTGGTGATTCAAAGGCATAAGGAGCCCAAAGTGGCCATGTGGCAGTCTTAACTTCCAGTTCAGTGGAATCATTGTTGTGTCTCCTGGTGGAAACATCTTGCCCTCGGAACTAAGACTTCTAAGCCAGCAGAGTATAAAGTTGTGGGAACAGGAAGCATACATTTTGCTAGTGGGCTACTAGGGTTAATAGTGAGTGGTGCCACTCACATTTCCACCCCTTGATTCCTGAATCCATTAACTCTGGCTATGGGAGAAGTAGCACTGTTTATTGGATGCTGATTCAGAGCATGTACAGCTTCTTGGAGAACCTTGCCCCAGCCCTGCAAGGAATTGGCATCCATCTGGTGCTGTACTTGAGTCTTCCAGAGGCCATTCCATCAAGCCACCTGCTTCAGGATGATGGAGAACATGGTAAGACCAGTGAATTCCATGAGTGTGGGCCTACTGTCACACTTCATTTGCTGTGAAGTTAGCTCCTTGATCACAGGCAATGCTGTGTGGAATACCATTACAGTGAATAACGCTTTTTGTAATACCATGGATGGTAGTTGTGGCAGAAATATTGTGTGCAGGGAAGGCAAATCTGTATCCAGAGTAAGTGTCTGTTACAGCAAGAACAAAACACTGCCCCTTCCATGATAAAAGCAGTTCAGTGTTATCAACCTGGCATGGTAGCTTGGCTTACTATTCTCAGCAATAATGCCATATGTCGAGACCTAGTATTGGTCTCTGCTGCTGGCAGATTGGCACTCAGCATCAGCTGTAGCCAGATCAGCCTTGGTGAGTAGAAGTCCATGTTGCTGAGCCCATGCGTAACCGCCATCTCTGCTACCATGGTCACTTTGTTCATGAGCCCACTGGGTGATGACAGTAGATAGGATGACAGGTGGGAAAGAGACTGGCTGGCATCCACAGAACAGGTCATCCTATCTACTTGATTATTAATATCCTTCTCTGCTGAGGTCATCCTTTGGTGGGCATTGACATAGGAGAATACAAATACCTTCAGGTTTTTTTTGCCTGTTTAGGGAGCTCTAGCCAAATACCTCTTCCTTACACTTTCTTGTCATCGATTTTCCAATCATGTTCCTTGTAAGTCCCTGACCATCCAACCAAACTATTGGTGATAGTCCATAAGTTTATATGTAATCCAATGTCTGGTCATTTTTCCTTCAAGCAAAGTGAAGAACCGAGTGTATACCATTTTCATTTGATGGTGGAATGCTGCTTGCTGTGCATCCCTCACTTTATGGAGGGAGTCTGCTTAAAGCCCAGTGATTTAAATATTGATCTTATCCAAAAAGCCTCACAGAAACACACAACACACACATAACTAAATCTCTGAGTACCCTAGAACCAAAAAAAAGTAGTATGTAGTATGTATGAGTGTATTAATAAGATAGAAAAATATGACAGAATGTTAAAAATTGGTGATTATGAACAAAGGGTTATTTTGAATAAGCAAAAATATTATGAATATGAGAGTTGTCTTATTTTGGCAACTTTGGATTTTAAATCATTTAAAAATAAAATTTAAAAAATTAATTGACCACTTGGGAGACTGAGGCAGGAGGATCTCTTGAACCCAGGAGTTCAAGGCCAGGGTGGGCAATGTAGTAAGACCCTGTCTCTAAAGAAAAGAAAAAAAAATTAGTTTACCAGTGAGCACTGTAATTGTGTTTATAGGCACTAAATATCTGACTTTTATATGACAACAGAATTGTGCTGATACCCTTGCCATAAAATTAGAAGCATTAATTGCTTAACTTGGTTTCAGGGGAGTGGGTTACACACTTCATGTTTGAAATGAGAGCAGCAGGGGACACCAGGGCTGCACACTGCTCTAGCTCTCTAGTACCTCTAAGTCCCACCACAGCACCCCTGGACTTTTTTCTTCTACATTCAGAATTGGGGTTGGAGGACAGTTGTGGTTGATTAAACAGAATGAGGTAAGAAAGGAAAGCTGAAGGCTGGGACAAGACAAGGTAAATCTAGTTTCTTTGGTCACCAGTTTTCATAGCATTAGATTATATAGCTCACTGAGTTAACATTTTTTTTAAAAAGTAGGATTGTTCTTGAAAAATGAGTTGGCTGTAGTCCTATGAAAGTTTATTGCTGTAAGAACAAGTTATTACAAACTGTTATTTGATGTAAGGCTGCCACATTTATGTGCTAACAGAAACCAAATTGGCACTGTTAGCAGCATGTAGTCTGGAAAACAGAGAAAGGAAAAGGTGTTGATAAAGTACTTTCTCACAATAGAATTAAGTGTAGAAGGGACAGCAGAACTGCAGTGGAAAAATGAGGTTATGACTTAGGAGGAACAAAGTGCCGCTATATTTCCTTAGATCAAATTGAAATCTTATCCTTGAAAATAGTACTTTGGACTGTAAGAAACTATATCTTGTATGAAAAGTGTAATTCAAAACATAAACAATAAATTTGGTAGCACTTTGGAAGCTGGAATGTTTGCCTTGCTGTAATGGTTTAATTTTTTTTTTTATCATTCACAAGTTATCTAATTTTTGCTTGCAAAAATACTGAAGCAAGACTTCTATTGTAAATGAAGGTATACCTTAATTTGAGGATAAGGAATGCTGTGCTGAGTGTAGATAGAATGTATCTGTTCTTTATATGTCTAGATTCGGGTTCCAGGCGTGATTGTCTCCAATCTGTCAAATAGTTAATGATTTATAAACTAACACTGAGGGAACTAGCTTTTGAAAGTAAATCTTAAAAACCTCTGTGCAATCCTTTTGATTTACTCTATTGCTCCCTAAATCTTCTTCTTCACATTTTTCTGTATATTAAGTTCAGACATATGACATGGTCAGGAAATGAAGTATTTGAATTAACCATTCTTTCAATTAAAACTATTTGTTTTATAATAATAGTAAATTTTCAAATAATTTGACTACAATAAATTACTGTCCGTTGGCCATCTTCATTTGGAAATCCCATAGATACTTCATATACTTTTAAAACATTTTATAAAGTTTATGGTCATCAAGTATAAATTATAAAGCTGCATATGAAATAGTAATGTGCTATTAAATCACATCATTAAAGCAAAGACATAAAAACTTGAAATATTTAACAATAGTGCATTAATACATGTTTTTTATAAAAATGAGGAATTTTTTTAGAGGATGTAGTATAAGATGTATCAAAAATGTGTGCGTTTAGAAAAATAAGCCTCAGGAACTTTATATCACTATTTAGAAATAAGCAGTTTTTCTAATAAGTAAGGATTAACTTTGATAAGTAAATAATATGCTTGCCAAATTATAACCAAATAAACATTAAGAAAATCCTGATGGAGTCTGAAAATTTCTTTATAATACTCATTTTTTTTTTGTTTTGTTTTATTTTTCATTTTTTTTTTTTTTTTTTTTTTTGAGATGGAGTCTCTCTCAGTCCCCCAGGCTGGAGTGCAGTGGCATGATCTCGGCTCACTGCAACCTCTGCCTCCCGGGTTCAAGCGATTCTCCTGCCTCAGCCTCCCGAGTAGCTGGGACTACAGGCGCATGCCACCATGCCCAGCTAATTTTTGTATTTTAAATAGAGACCAGGGTTTCACCGTGTTGGCTAGGATGGTCTTGACCTCTTGACCTCATGATCCGCCCTCTTTGGCCTCCCAAAGTGCTGGGATTACAGGCGTGAGCCACTGCACCCCGACCCTATAATACTCATGTTTTAAAAATATGTTCATGTTTTTTACTTTAAAGCCCTAATTTTTTCTTTTGAGTTATAATTTGCATGCAATAAAGTTCACTCTTTTTGGCATATGGTTCTGTGAGTTTTAACAGATGCTAACAGTTCATGCACAACATTTGGAAAGTTGATCTTATTTTTTATCCCTAGTACTTCATGACGTGGTCACCAGGATTATCATTGTGAACTTTAATGATTGCACTGCAACTATTCAGAATAGATTAATTTTAGTACTTTCCAGTGTTTTCTCATTGTGCCGAGTAGAATTAGTGAATACATATTAAGGAATTTACTTTTTCCTGCCTTTCCCTACCGTCAGTGGCTTAGTGTAGCCTTTATGAATTTTGGCCTTGACTGTTGTTTCAACCTGTGCATTGGCTTCCTTGTTTTCCATCTCAATTCCTTTCTAGTTTGTTTTCCACGCTGCTGCTGCTACTGGTCTTTCTAAGATGCAGAACTGATAATCTTCTCCTTAAAATCTTTTATTGCTTCTCCTTTGCCTTCTTTAGATGGGAAGAAATAAAATACTACTTTTTCATATCAAACACAGATTCTTTCGTGAGCTGGCTCCTGCCTGGTGTCTTGCAGTGCCTTTTTTCCTTTTCCTTCCCATGCATCTGCCTGTCTGCACTAATTGCAGATTCTCAGATATGCCATGTTCTCTGTTGTTTTGGTGGTTTTCTGTATGCTTTTCCTTCCTACTCACAGCTTTTTTTCTACCCTGCTGTTCCTTAGCTGCCTAACTTCTCCAAACCTTCAGATGGGCTGAGATGCTCTCTTATGCTCTTCAGGTACGGTTTACCTCATTTCTCTTTAATAGTGCTTGTTCCTTGGACTTGGTCACCTGTGTCCCCTCTGGATCCTGAGCTGCTTGGGGTCAGGGAGTATGTCTGTTCCAGTCTTGTCAGTGCTTTGCACAATGTTGGATATAAGTAAGCATTCAAGTTGTTTGTTCAATTAATATACTATAGCTTACATGTAGAGTCTGGTGACTACATGAAACCTATGAAATAGGGAAAGAGAAGAAAAATGTCTTATGGCATCAGTGGACACCAGAATTCCTTATATGAAGGGAGGTACACTGAGGGCATTGCCTTGACATCAAGCTCACTTAAGGATAGGGAGTCCTGTGAGGATGGATGTTCACAGGGTCTGAGAGGTCAGAAGAAGTAGGGCAAACAAGGGGATGGGATTGCTGGTCTTATTCCTAATAGGGAAGAGGAGAGAGAAAACAAGTCAGAAAAGTGATATAGGGTCAGGGATAGGTGAGATAAAGATCTCCTTCCCCAAGGTTGGATGATGGAAAGACAGATTGAGAAGGTTCCTTCCTCCAGCTCCTTTTGAGGGGGTTGTTTTAACTGTTGCCTGGTGTACCACTCTTTTGCCTAGCTTCAGAAATCTTCACTGAAGTCTGGTATGCTAAGGAATGTTTTTGAGCGTGTTTGATTTTTGTTTATCTTGTGTAGAAGTTGGTGAGCTGTGTCCTCACTGGATTATTGCAGTGCACAAAAGTGATGGTGACCAAGTAGCTCTAAGAGTTCTGAGAAGGTCAGCTCTCCCAGTAATTGAGGGAAACCTTGGCAGACAGGGGAGGCTTTGGGCTTGCACAGGCCTTGGCACTGCGGATTTGAGTATTGAGTGTAGATTATAAGGGGCTGGTAAGCCCAATGTAACAACTAGAGTACATATACAACAAGAAAAGACTGGAATTGAACATATAAAAATGTGAGTAGCTAGTGTTCGGAAGATAGGATTACCATATATAGTTGTTTTTTTCCCCTGGAGACTTTCTTTGTCATAGTTCATAATATAGGAACAGTTTTAAAAAGACAAAAATGTGTGCAATACAGTGTCATGATCTTATTCATACCAGAACTTGAAAATTAGAGGTTAGTATTGAGATTTCATTAATACTGAAAGTGTTGGAACGGAAAGTGAAACTGTTTATTGAGGAATAGGGAATGAGGGCTAGGACTGAAACTCCTTTCTTTGCCAAAAGTAGGAACTTTCTTATTAACATATTAGGCTTTGTTTCCCTCTTTTTTTGTTTTAACTGATGAACTAATGTCTCAAAGAAAAAAAAAATCTGTCAAGTAACTGAAAATTGATAAGGTTTTGAACAAAATTTAAGTTTTAGAAATTGATGTTCTGTAGATCATTTATAATAAATTGTGGCTTATTTAAGTTTAGCTGCAACAAACTACACATTTCTATCCTTTCTGTTGCATTCACAACTAAATCTCACAATGTGACTTTTTATAATTGTTCTCCTTTTTTTCTGAAATAAAAAATTAGAAAATAATTGAGTAGGTCATGGTTTACTTATTGCAGTGTTATGCATATATTACTGTTAATTAAATGTGCCTTGGTAATGGCAAATAGGATTCATTCAACACTGGATCATTATGCTATTTGTGTTTTCATATTTTGATTTCATGCTTACAGCTATAGTTATAAGCAAAGGATGGAAGGACTCAAATTATACCTTTCCATGGTGAGAATGGAATTAGAAAAAAGGAATTGGTCAAGTGGTCTAATAGCTAAAGACAGTAAGGCTTGAGAGCATGATACAGCCATTTCCATGATAGGGAACCTGATGTTTGAATTGACAGGTTAGATTGTCCCATGGACAGTGCTAGAAACACATTGCCCAATTTGGAATTCTGTTTTTTAGTTTTCTTTTCTTTCTTTTTTCTGGGGGGGGACAGAGTCTCACTCTGTCTTCAGGCTGGAGTGCAGTGGTGCAATCTCAGCTCAGTGCAACCTCCGCCTCCCGGGTTCAAGCGATTCTCCTGCCTCAGCTTCCTGAGTAGCTGGGACTACAGGCGCGTGCCACCACGCCTGACTAATTTTTGTATTTTTAGTAGAGACGGCGTTTCGCCATGTTGGCCAGGATGGTCTCGATCTCTTGACCTTGTGATCCACCTGCCTCGGCCTCCCAAAGTGCTTGGATTACAGGTGTGAGCCACTGCACCTGGCCTGTTTTTTAGTTTCCATTTTGTGCAGTCTATCTTTTGTTGTCCATTCTTTTATACATTTTTGTTCTTTTGATTAGGAAAGTTCAAGTTCTTCTAATCTGCATACAGTGATTTGTATTTTGTAAGGTGACTTTGCATAGATCTCATTTCATCCTCTGAGGTGTGTTTTTAGCCAAGCTGACTGCTGAGGCATTCTATTGTTGCTCCAGGGTACTGCTTCTCTGGTACTTCCTTCAGAGACCATTTGTGTTGGTGAGAAAGCCTATGGTTTGCTTTTTTCCTGCCCTTGACACCTTAACATATTCTTCTCTCTGTTCTTGAATTCTTGAGTCCCTTCTGTTCCGGATCCCATTATTTATCACTGCCTGAAGAACCTGCTCCCTTAGGAACCACCCCTCCCATCTCTACTTTTTCTAGCCTTTCCTACATTCCGTTTTTCCATGGGTTTTCTCTGTCATCTGCCTTAAGTTGGCAAAAAGTTTCATATGATTCTTTCCCATTTCCCATTCCTTTTCATTACACCCTCATTCCTTGAACAGAATTGTTATTGTTTTGTTTTTCCATCCACACCCCTATAATGCAACCTTCCTGTGTAAATTTTAGGCCCAAGCTTTTCTATTCACATACTTTTATGCTGAGGCTTGGATTTTTATTGTGGGCTGTTAGATGCCCATTTTGACATTGACATTAGGGGTTTCAAACCATCCTTAAAAGGTTAGGTGTGACTTGCAATGTTATTGAACAATTTGATGATCCATGATATTATGGCTCTATGAAATCTCCTTGTAAAACCCATGGTTCTTGGAGCTAGCTTGTTTTTATTCTGGGAAAAATTTTCTAGCTCCCTAGCTTACGGCCTGATGGTTAGAGTCCAGCCAGTGCTGTTTGACTTTATAGTTAAAAGGGGGTCATTTCTGTGGTCACTGTCCTATTTAACAGTCATGTCATGGTATGTCAAGGTAGGTCATCATACAAATAATCTGCATTCTGTTTTGACTGTTTTATTTTTTAAAATAATACCTCCTCCTTTTAAACTTTAAAAAATTTAGTAAAGTTTAGTAAACTTACAAAAATTTAGTAAAAAATGTAGTAAAAATTCACTTTCTTCATTATGCTTTTTGAAATCTGGCTTTTTTTCTCATTCTTCCCCTATTAGTGGTTCTTAAAAAAAAAGTCGCTGTTGACCTAACCAAATTAGAGTGTCTCAGTCTTCATGCACTTCCACCTTCTTGCTGCATTTGACTGCATTTTTACTTCTTTTTTGATGTTCTTTCTTTGAATTTCATACATGGTTAGTTGAACCACTTCTCCGGCTCTTTTTCTTTTTGCTTCATAACTCTAGGTAATCATCAATACTTGCCTTTCCTTTCGTGTGGTCTCTTGAAGGGCGTTCGTCTTAAAGCTTTAGCCACTGCCTTTCTCCTAGTAACTCTGTGCATGATGTCTCTGCAGAACTTTAGTTCCTTGTCTAGAGCTGCCTACATGAAAGCTCTTTTGGGATTTTTCTGCCATTACTTCAAAATCAGTGTTGAAACCAAAAAACTTCCCCTTTTGACTTCCTTATTCTGTTGGTAACACTACCATTCACCAGACTTGCATTTCTTATGCTTTAGATATAGGGCTGTCTTAGTCTGTTCAGGCTACGATAATAAAATACCTTAGACAAGGCCAGGCATCATGCCTGTAATTCCAGCACTTTGGGAAGCCAAGGAGGGAGGGTTGCATGAGCCAGGAGTTTGAGACCAGCTTGGGCAACATAATGAGACTCCATCTCTATTAAAAGAAAAAGCCCAGCAACCTTTATAAATAAACTTTATAAATAAGTAATTTATAAATGACAGAAATTTATTTTTCACAGTTCTAGGCACCAGGAGGTTCAGTGTCTGGTGAGGGCTCTCTGCTTCATAGATGATGCTTTCTAGCTGTGACCTCACATGGTGGAAGGGGCCAGCAGGCTTGCTGTAGCCTCTTTTATAAGAGCACTAATCCCATCCATGAGGGCTCTGCCCTAGTGGCCTAATCACTTTCTAATGGCCCCACCTCTTAATGTCAACACACTGGGGATTAGATTTCAACATACAATTTTGAAGAGAAACATTCAGACCATAGCAGGGGCCAACAGGGGAAAAAATGGAACAGAAATTGAATTAATTTATCTTTGAAATTGAGGACCCTGTCCTGTGCCTTTTGTAGTTTCAGCACCCAAGACAGGTATTCAATGGATGTTTCTTAAACTGAGCATTACAGTGATTCTTGGGTTCACTCTTTCCTCTAGTTTTTACTCAGACCAGACCCTCATTAGTACACATCTTTTTTACTGCAATACCTCATCGTTTTTTAGCAATCATTTTTCCTTGCTTCTATGCACATTGTACATTACTGCCAGGAGAGTTTTTCTAAAACATTACTTTTATCTAGTGAAGAGCCATTATTACCGATGGATTCAATTAAAACTAGTTAGTCTGGCATTCCAGGTTTTGAACCAGCTAGTTCCATGTACCTATTTTATGTTATGTTTTTCTCACATAAATTCATTGTAGCTAGTTAGAACAGTCTTTTTATTATTCTCTCGTAGGAACATAGTTATTTCTACTTATACCTTTGCCCCAGCTGCTCTTCCAGTCCAGAATTTCCCAGCCATCCTCTCATTTTTTTGCCAGTACAAATCCTGTACTTCTTAGCTAAAGACCTAACACATAGCCCAGAACGCTGGCCTTTAGTAGGCACTCTTCACTGTTGAGTAAATGGGGACCTATATTCTCAATGAGCTTTTCTAACCAGCTTCACATGATGATATTCTCCTTCATGTCCACAGACTCCACAGACCTGTTTGTTAACTTACATTTCTCATATCTTATTTTAAGTTTAATAAATGATTAATTGATTGAATAAAATCTGGCATACGAGTGCCTTAGTCATGTACTGAGAAATGTATTCGAAATGGCTTCAAAAGCATTATTGTTCTCTTTATTTCTACCTTAATTGTAAAAGTGCTTTTAAATTAAGCCTTTAACATAAGTGAATCATTGGATCTAATCAAATGATTTCAGCACATGCTCTGTGCAATTACATTTGTGCAGCTTAGCTGAAACTATGGCAACAGAGTGAAAAATGCGTTTTTACCGATCATTTTCCACCATAGGAGTGGGAAGTTCCAAGTTAAACATCTCACAACTTAAAAAAATTATTATACAAATTATACTTACAATAGAATTGCTTAGAAAGTGAAGAAGCCATTTATTAATCTTAGGTTTGTGGCTAAAATCCTGGAAGACCATGCCAAGGGTTAACAATAGTTACCTTTGAGGGTTGGGATTATGGGAGAGTTTTAAGGTCTGCTTTAGGCCTATTTTTTCAAAAAACAGTGAACTTGGATAATTTTATAAAGAAAACAACAACAAAGTTATTTAAATCTGAAGGAAAAGACAATTTTCCTTTTATCCTTAAGTTTACTGTTTTTAAAATTACATCAATCACCACCTCATATCTACTAGGATGGCTACTACCAAAAAAAAAAAAAATAAAACCAGAAAATAGCAAGTATTGGACAGAATGTGGAGAAATTGGAACCCTCTTGCACTGTTAATGGGAATGTGAAAAGGTACATATGAGAGGATTTCACAAAATTCATGGAAAAATTGGTTAAAATTGCTTTGTGAGAGCATTAAAACTATTTACACCTCTTTTTCCCTAAATGATTAAACTTAAGGCATTAATATAAAAAAATTCTAAGAGCTTTTGAGAGGAGCATGGTTTAAGCTGATTCACAACAGAGATAAGCCTGAAATAGACCTTGAAAAGATTTAAAATATTTACTGATTTAGTCCAAATTTACTAATATTTAACAACTCATGTGGTCATCAGAATTGACACCAGAAACAAATAACTGATATGGTCGTACTCCTGTGTATCAGTTGATTAGCTCTATTCTAAGTTTTTAGTTTGTTGATACTCTTTGTTGTTTTGTATATTTGTGAAAAGTTTTCATAAGGCATTCTTTCTATGGGAAGGAGTTAATTTTTTTCTAAGTTAGGATTTAGAGGCTGAAGGTAAGGTTTTGGTGCCACTATACTGCTATAGTCAGACATCCACAAATGCCCAAACTCTGCTCTCCCAGGCCCCTCTTTTTCCTCAGGAGTCATGAGTGATCCATCTGCAAGGCACAAGTAGCTGGTGGGAATCAGAGTAACAAATTTAATAAGAGTTGTGCAAACATCCAACACACCAATGTAAAACTCTTCTGTAGAAGCTGCATTGGCATAGTAGTTTAGGTTTAAGGCCTAAGTGAGGCGTCCTACTTCCCTTCCAACTACATCTAATTATAATCTTGAGACCAGCATGTTCAGGTGTGTGACTTAGAAGGTTAGAATGGTCCGGGTGCAGTGGCTCATGCCCATAATCCCAGCACTTTGGGAGGCTGAGGCAGGTGGATCAACTGAGGTCAGGAGTTCAAGACCAGCCTGGCCAACATGGTGAAACCCTGTTTCTACTTAAAAAAAAAAAAAGGTTAGAATGGAGAAGAAACACCAGGTGTCTTAGTTTCAGGTTTCTTTAACAAATATACCATATACTAGCTGGTTTAAACAACAAACATTTATCTTTCACAGTCCTAGAGGCTGGGAATTCCAAGATTAAGGTGCTGGCAGCTCCAATGTCCGGTGAGGGCCCACTTCCTGGTTTGCAGATGGCAGTCTTCTTGTGTCCTTGCATGGGGAAAGCAGAGAGAGAGGAAGCATAGTCTCTCCTGTCTCTTCTTATGGGGCACTAAATCCATCATGAGAGTTTCACCCTAATGACCTGATTACCTCCCAAAGGCCCCATCTCTAAATACCATCACATTGGAGATTAGGATTTTAACATACGAATTTTGGAGGATACAAACATGCAGATCATAGAACCAGGTCCAAGGAGAACCCCTGAATCTGCTTAGCTAACTACTATGTATGTTGAAGGGAGAAGTGCAAGATAATGGCCAATCTGTCAGGCCATGGAAGAAATTTGAGGCAAAAAACCAAAGAGACCTTGTGTGGAGGCTGATCTTTTGACACAGTGAGTCTACTTATTAATTGTGCCCATCTGGAGTTTTGGACTCTTGAATAAATGAATTAGTCACGTTTCTTACCTTTGGGGAGAACTAGAAAGGGGGTTGGGCAAAGGCATGCCTGGCATAGGAAAAGGAGCAAAAGTCCTTTTTTCCTACATTCTGAGTGTGAAAACAGACAGTGTACAATTCTAACATGTCTGTTTCTGGTACAGTCTGGTCCTAGGCATGCAGGTAGCTCCACATCATCTAAGCAGCATATTTTGGACTTTACTAAAGCATGTGAATGACTCACACATGCAGATTTCAGCAATTGGTTGATGTTTTATTTCACCTTTAGGGTGAAATAAATGTGTAAATATTGTAAGTCATGTTCTAATACTGTTAATATTATTGTAGAGAAGTTTGAGCTCTTGTTCTTAGGTTAACAAGAGAAATGTAATTTATTTTTAGACTTTCATGCACAAAAGCTTTAATCACAATGACAAAATAATAGCATAGGAATGAAAACTATTTAGACATCTAGACTCACATGCTCAAATATGTGTTTTTTATTGCTTAGGATTCTATATTGTATGATATTTACCATTTCTTCTTATGTGGTTTGTCATTAACACAGTGAAAAAAATCTTTATAATGGACAAATACTCCCCCATGCCTAAATATGATACTACTTACTACTGATTTGCTCTCATATGTGTGTTTACTTACTTTGCCAGTAGATGTAATGGAAAAGACTCAGAGTCAGGAAGAGGGGCAAAAACAACAACAACAACAACAAAAAAAAAACATGGTTACTAAGTTCAAGAGCTCTGAGATGGGCCTATATCATATCACCTTTTAAATTTTTATTTTACTGTTTTAGATTAATTTATGAGGGCAGTAGTTGAAGTAAAGTAAAGGCTAAGTACAGCCCATACTGTGAAGATTCTGGTGGAAAAATAGTAGACTGTCAAAAACCTAGATGAAACTCAAAGACTGTAGGCTAAGTAAATGAAGTTGAAAGCCAAGAAACTATGTATTATATGATTTCATTTATGTGAAATTCTAGGAAAGCTAAAACTATAATGAGTGGAATTAGATTCTTAGTTACCCGGGAAGTGATTGGCTTCAAAAGGACATCCAGAAACTTTTCAGGGTAATGGAACAGAAACTTTTCAGGGTGATGGAACTGTTTTATATCATGCTTGTGGTGGTGGCTCCATGACTATCTACAATTACCAAAATTCATCAAACTGTTCATTTAAATAAGTGAATTTTATTGTCTGTAAGTTGTACCTTAGTAAAACTTAAAAATATGTTAACTATAGATTTTTGGTGCTCAAATGTCTTTAATTTTTCCTTTGAGCAAAGACAAGAACCAAAGGAATGTTATCTGACAGTCTCAGACAATAGCTTTGAGGGCTATTTTAAGGATTAAGATTTCTGTATCCTACCCTATCATAGTTTCAACTGCATGGTTCCCAGGTGAGATTAAGAAGTGAAGGCGTGGTGGCTCACGCCTGTAATCCCAGCACTTTGGGAGGCCGAGGCGGGTGGGTCACGAGGTCAGGAGATTGAGACCATCCTGGCTAACACGGTGAAACCCCATTTCTACTAAAAATACAAAAAAATTAGCTGAGCGTGGTGGCGGGTCACCTGTAGTCCCAGCTACTCGGGAGGCTGAGGCAGGAGAATGGCTTGAACCTGGGAGGCGGAGCTTGCAGTGAGCCGAGATCGTGCCCCTGCACTCCAGCCTGGGCGACAGAGCAAGATTCCGTCTCAAAAAAAATCAAAAAACAAAACGAAAAACAAGCAAATGAAGACAAAATAAAGGAGTACAGGATAGCAAGCTTGATCTTTGGTTCTATACCCCAAACTGAAACCTTGTCCTTGGTGAGCTGGGCTGGATCACATGGAGCTGCGTAAGGACTTACTTGTCCCTTTGCCCTATGCAGATACCCTTTAAGATTGTTTCCTGGAATCTTGCCATTCTTAAGCAAGAAAATTCCAAGAAATCTAAACTCTAGCAGAAACTTGAGGTGGAAGAGAGTGGTTTTTCTTCATAAGCCCAGAGCTAAGCTCTTTTCAGGCTAGGACTTGAGGTATGGGAGCAAGAAGAGCTCTGCCTTACCTACCAGCCACCTGGGAGCAGTATTGGTGGAAAAACAATAAAAAGAGTCAATGAAATTCTCAGCTGCTAAACTAATGAGAGGAGGATCCAAAGAGAACATACCTTGAGCTGCTTCTCATCACCTGGAAACCTTCAACCCTGAGTACAGAAGGCACTGACGCCCTTCATCTGGAGCCCTGGGGATAGGAGGTTGGAGAAGACTTGAGCTCCTGTAGCAGGCAAAGTGTTAATTTATGTCAGAAACAAAATAATAGAGGTAGTAGATTATGAACAAAAACAGCCCTTCACAGATCATCTGAACAACCTTTGTGAATGACTAGGGTTTCCTGGGTACTATACTTTGTAAAATAAAGTGTAATTAATTTATAACCTCTTTTAATTTCCTATGAAAGTTAATCCTGTGTATCAAAAAATAATTCCTTATCTTCCTAGTGTGGCAGCAAATATAGATAAGTAATATATAAATATAAAGCAAATATAAATATAGATTAAAATCTAGTATATGAACAATGCTTTTGGAAAGCTGGGCTTGTACATATCTCAGTAAATAAAAAAGGATTCCTAATACTAAGAACCAGGAGTAATTATTTTGACACATGACTCTTTAATAATGTCTTAAGCTTTTTTACATAATAAAATGATAGAATTTAACATTAGAAGAGAGCCAAATCATTATTTCAAAAGTGGTTGTCTCTTATGAGTTTGGCTTTTTATAAAATCTACTTGACATATTAAAGATAAGCCATTGTTTATTTTAGAATATTACCTATGTTTTTGATATTCATTTTAGATCTATATTGATGTCAATGTGAACCCTAGGCTGGGCCATGTACATTGACTTGTTCTTACTATAAAATTATACATTGATAGTAAAACTCTTAAAAATAGAAAATAGAATGGCGGTTCCCAGGGCTGAGAGAAGAGGGAAGAGGGCAATTGTTGTTCAATGGATATGGTTTATTTTGCAGGATGAAAAGGTTCTAAAGATCTGTTGCATAACAACGTCCATATGGTTAACAATACTGTATACTTAAAAATGGTTAAGATGGTAAATTTTATGTTAAGTATTTTTGACCACAATTTTTAAAAATTTTAAATTATGAATTTAGTTAAACTTTGGAAAGACATTGCCCCAAAGCTTTTAATTCTAAAAGTTCTTAGTTGAGTTTTATTTTCTTAAAGTTGTAGTCCCAAAGCATTAACTTATTTACAAACACTTATACTGCTTATTGGCACACAGCAAGCACCATATAAATTTAATTCATTTAATCCTCATTAAATTCTATGTGGTGGGTATTTGTTTTCTGTCATTTTATAATGGCCATTTTCTAATATACAGAGAATTTGAAAGAATTGTATGTTGAATACCCTTATACTCACCACCTAAATTCTGCAATTAATATTTTGTTGTATTTGCTTTTGACATGTGTTCATAGCTATATTTATTTATAAATTTATCTTATTTTAAAAAATGCATTTCAAAGTAAATCACAGATATCAGTATGCTTTGAGGATAGGTGTTTTTATGCCCATTTTGCATTATTGGGAACTGAGACACAGACAAGTAATTTGTCAAGGTCACACAGCTTTTAAGTGGCATAATGAGGATTTGGATCAAGCCTTTCTTAACCACTTCTACAAGTACTAGTTCATATAATATTAATAGATACTACCTTAAAAAGTAATATTCTGGTTAAATCCACAAATGTAGTATCTTAGTCTTGATCTACATGCATATTTTCATAATACAGGATCTGTAAGGTTCAGCAGTAAAGAAATTGTTTAACTTTGTTTAAGCCAACCATTTCCACATTTATTCTACCAAAGCACTGTGCTCCCCACATCTTCCCCAAACAGAACACCTATTATAGGATAGGACTAGAATTCAATGGAATATGTTATGGAAAATGCTAATTTATAAGATATCCTAATTTTATTTATTCAAGACAGAATACATTTTCGAGGAGTTTATATTTTTAAACATAGTCCTAGAATTTTAGAGCTGACAGGGATCCTAGAGTTCATTGAGACCAACACTTTCATTTCAGAGATGTAGTAATGGAGACATAGAGTATTGAAGTGATGAATGCATACTATATCGTGCCCAGATATTTAGTGGCAGAAATGGAACTAGAACTTTCCCTAGAACCTGGGGATGGCATTTAATTAGATACTCAGTAAATGTTTGTTGAATCATTAATACATCTTCTCAATCCATCCAGTTTTTTCCCCACTATGTATCTATCTACATATTAGAATTTTTATTTATTTTTGGAGTATATTGGTCAGTAGAGAGTCTAATAAACACTTTAATTTATGTTAATCTTTGGTACAAATGATACATATAGTTCCTAAATTCCAAAAAAAGTTTTATTGTAATGCATAACATACAGAAATTTATGCAAAATATGCTATACCGTTTAACAAATAATTATAAAGCAAACCCTGGTTAATCACTTAAGTCAGGAAATAGAGCATCGCTGGTACACAAGAAGCCCCCAGGAGCCTCCTTCTATTGCTGACCCTCTTAATTGTTTTTTTTCCCTCTTTTTTTCTTTTAGCTAATTTGACAGGACATGCTGAGAAGGTGGGCATAGAAAATTTTGAGCTCCTGAAGGTCCTAGGAACTGGAGGTAAGTCTTAAGTTAATTATATTTAAGGAAAAAAAAGTACTTATTATTCCTATGATGAAGGATTGATATCCCCAATACAGAAATTAAAATTTAAAAAGCATGAGGAATCCATTAGGAGAACTGTCAAAGAACATGAACAGACCTTTCATAGAAGCACAAAAGGCAAAAATAAAAAGAATTGGCAAGGATTTAGGAAAACCAATCCCTTTTGCCCTGCTGTTGGGAATGTAAATTAGTTCAGCCTTTACACAGGACACAATATTTTATTTTATTTTATTTGAGACGGAGTCTAGCTCTGTCACGCAGGCTGGAGTGCAGTGGCGTGATCTCGGCTCACTGCAACGTCTGCTTCCTGGGTTCAAGCGATTCTCCTGCCTCAGCCTCCTGAGTAGCTGGGATTACAGGCGCCTTCTACCACGCCTGGCTAATTTTGTATTTTTAGTAGAGACGGGGTTTCACCATGTTGGCCAGGCTGGTCTCGAACTCCTGACCTCAAGTAATCCACCCTCTTCGGCCTCCCAAATTGCTGGGATTATAGGCATGAGCCACCGCGCCCGGCCAAGACACAATATTTTAAAAAATCACTAACATTGATAGAGTGCTTGTTAGATGCCAAGTACTCTGTGGAGAGCTTTGTATTGATTGTCTTATTCAGTCTTCATTCAACTCAGTTGATACTCAATGAAAATAATTTGTAATAATGAAAAACCTAAGACTATTTAGAAACCCAACAATAGGGCTTTGGTTAAATGGAACATGGATCTCTATGTTCTATAATGTATATAATAGATTAAAATGATTTACTTTTATTTAATATTTTGGAAAGCTCTCCAAAATAAAAGCTACAGAACAGAATGTACAATATACAAAACATTATATGGATAAATATAAATATCTACATGTATATATGGATATGGAAAATATCTGCGTGTATATATGTATACAGAAAAATCTCTAGGTGCCTGGGCATGGTGGCTTATGCCACCACAGCACTTTGGGAGGCACTTTGGGAAGCCAAGATGGGAGGATCCCTTGAGGCCAGGAGTTCAAGACCAGCCTGGGAAACATAGTGAGACCTCATCTCTACAAAAAATAAAGAAAAATCTCTGGGATGTACATGGTTATGTACACTAAAATCTTAGTGGTAGCGGGATTTTACATGATCTTGGTTTTCTGCTTTGTACTTCCCTTTGCCTTCTGAATTTTTGCTACCACCGCTTTTGCTGCTCAGAAATCAGGGCTGACTTAAGGGGGATATGACCTGTGCAGTTGTAGAGATCCCTGCATGTAGAAGAGCCCTATGTTTGGTGTAATGCTCTGCTGTCACTGTTCTGAAATTATTAGTAATTCATGAACAAGGCACCCGCATTTTCATTTTACACTAGGCCTTGCCAGTTATGCAGCTTCTTGTCGTGTGTATGTTTCCTATTCAGTTATCTCCCTGTCCTGGACTGTGTTGCTCTGCAGCCACCGCTGCTATGAGAACTGGCTTCTGTCATTTTTCTCCCATCAGGTCAAGGTACAAAGGCCTTTAACTCTTCCCCTCCCCCCGCCATTCTCAGCAGGCCTAGATCTCTTTTCCTGGAAGACCACGGAGAGCCTCAGAGGACAGACCATTTTTCTTCCCCACTGCAGTTTAGCTTCACACTCTCAGGGACCTCAGTGTTCTAGCCCCTGACAGGATGGATTACACCTGTCCATATAAGGGTATCTGCCCATCCCTTCCAAAATGCCAAACATTATAGCAAGAAAAAAAGACTTTCTCTTGGGGCCTCCATAATCAATACCAGCCACTTCTCTAGCCTCATGTCTGTGTTTTTTTTTTTTTTGAGACGAAGTCTAGCTGTGTCACCCAGGCTGGAGTGCCACTGTACTCCACCGTAGGCAACAGAGCAAGACCCTCTCCCTAAAAAATAAACAAATACATTTTATATATATATATGTATATATATAATGCTGCTATAAACATTCATGTACAGGTTTTTGTATGAACATATGTTTTTGTTTTTCATTTTCAGGTACTTTATAAAAAGTCATGCACACTTTTAAATATTTTGAATACAAGGTTCTGTAAATTCTCTCAAGTTCTGTTTAAAGTAATCCTTGATGTGAGAATGATCTTCCTTTCTCACTACAGGTTAGGTTAAATAATTTTAAAACAGGAAGAAATCTGTGAATGGTCTTCCTTTTTTACTACAGGTTAGGTTAAACAATTTTAAAACAGGAAGAAGTCTGTGACAGAAAAATATTATATGCTTAAACTTTAATCATAATCTATATTGCCTGAAGAGTTCATAGTGTCTTGGCATGTTTCCTGCCGTCTGCCATTTATTTAGATGGCAGAATTCCATCTAACTTATCTATAATTCAGTAATGTAAAATTGCCAGGAAAATAGGATTTGGATAAACAAATTTTCTTAGTGAGTAACTTATGCATAGCAGTTTCTCAGATATTTTTGAATGAATGGATGAGTATACTTATTCCATATAATAAGGGATCTCTGTAAAGATCCTTGAAAATTTGAAAACAAATTGCTATTCTTATTTGCAATGTTTACATGACTTTCCATGTTTTAGAGATTCTTTTTTCATATTAAAGTTTTAGAAATGTCAGTTTTTATGTTTTTTATCAAAAGCAAAACTTAGTAAAAATATTAGTACAATTGATCAAATGAAACTACTGTTTATATACTTTTAATTAACCCAATTATTATTTATTTTATTTTAAAAATAGATTTGTAGCAGTTTTTAAAAGAAAACGTTATCTCAGACTGAGATAATGTTTTATTCTAGATATGGTCAAAGCTAAACAACTTTAATCTGCAATAACACATAACTTCTGTATAGCAAAATAGACATAGCATCTACAAAACCTTCTCAAGGACACTATTAAAATGTAATATTAATGATTAATTTCACCATTGAATTTTATAGTGCATAACAAGAACCATGAGACTAATCCTATTCATTGATCTGTTAATTTAATGCATGCAGTATATTTCAAATACAGAAGCAGAAAGAAAAAGGCAATCTTAGGGCCTCGTGCAGTGGCTCATGCCTGTAATCTCAGCACTTTGAGAGGCTGAGGTGGGAGGATCACTTGAGCCCAGGAGTTCAAGCCTAGCCTGGGCAACATAGTGAGACTTCATCTCTACTGAAAATTAAAAAAAAAAAAAAATTAGCCTGGGGTATTGTGACACTCAGGTAGTCCCAGCTACTAGGGATGCTGAAGCAGGAGTATCTCTTGAGTCTGGAAGGTTGAGGCTACAGTGAGCCATGATTGTGCCATTGCTCTCCAGCCTGGGAGATGGAGCAAGACCCTGTCTCACTATAGTTTTGAACTTCTGGGCTCAAGCAATCCTTTCACCTCCACCTCGTGAGTAGCTGGGACTGTAAGCATGTGCCACCACACCCAGCTTGCTTGCTTGCTTATTTATTTATTTAGCAGAGACAGGGTCTTGTTATGTTGCCCAGGCTGGCTTCAAACTCCTGGGCCCAAGTAATCCTCCTGCCTTGGCTTCCCAAAGTGCCAGGATTACAGGCACGAGTCACTGCATGTGGCTACAATCATTATTAAACCCCTGAAGTGTTAGATAAGGAATTTTCCTTACTCTTGCCAGGTAATCTGTGCAGTTGAGTAGTCTTTCTATCAACTGCTTAGATTACCTGGCAAGAGTAAGGAAAATTCTTAAGCTTGAAAAAATAAAATGGGAGCAGGAATTTAGAGAAGCAAATAAGCTGCCTGAGGGCAGAAGTTACGCTGGAGAAATCCACCAGTGAATTGTGAGCTAGTTCTTTGGGTTTACCGTTTTCATACTTCATATATAGGAGACAGCCTCTAAGGCACTCAAGAGGTAGAGAAGGCTACTGCTCAGTAAAAGAGTAAATGAGAAAATAAAAATCTAGCCTGCAAAGGGAGATGGAGAGGAAACTTTTCTGGCTTAGCATTGGCTTCGGGTGAAGGAGACAGATAAGTAGTAAAAGCCTTCCCTGAGTCACAACCTTAAACCAAACATCATACAGGTTTGCAGCTTCAATTTGTTATCCACTTATGTGATTTAAAAAAAAAAAAAATCCTGGCCAGGCACGGTGGCTCGTGCCTGTAATCACAGCAGTTTGGGAGGCTGAGGCCAGCATAGGAACACCCCATCTCTACTAAAAATACAAAAATTAGCCAGGCGTGGTGGCGGGCATCTGTAATCCCAGCTACTGTGGAGGCTGAGGCAGGGAGAATTGCTTGAATCTGGGAGGTGGAGGTTGCAGTGAGCCACTGCACAGAGCAAGACTCCATCTCATATTAAAAACAAAACAAAACAAAACACCACACACAAGTATGAATTTAGTTTATTCTATTTATGAGTTGGTTGTGTTCCCAACGGCACTAGCAAAGCAAATGTAAATCTTCTCTGGAGGATTTACTTAGATCTTAAGGAAATACCAAAGAAGTTTTACAGACATGATTTTACTATCAAAAATTATAAACACCAGCCGGGCACAGTGGCTCACGCCTGTAATCCCAGCACTTTGGGAGGCTGAGGCAGGCGGATCATGAGGTCAGGAGATCAAGACCATCCTGGCTAACATGGTTAAACCCCGTATCTACTAAAAATAAAAAAAAAATTAGCTGGGCGTGGTGGCCAGCACCTGTAGTCCCAGCTACTTGGGAGGCTGAGACAGGAGAATGGCATGAACCCAGCAGGCGGAGCTTGCAGTGACCCGAGATTGCGCCACTGCACTCCAGCCTGGGTGACAGAGCAAGACTCCATCTCAAAACAAAACAAAAAAAATCACAAACATCCAAGAAGCAAAGCACTATGAGTGAAAGAAGTGGAAACAACAAACAGTAGAATTAGACCTAAAGAGACTGTTGGAATTATTAGATATAAAATATAAATGTGTATTTTTTAATTAAAAGATTTGATTGTAATATTATGGAATAATACATGCTAAAAAATGACCAGACAGATCGGAGAAAGAACCAATAGTCCTTCTAGGAGTGAAAAAAACAATTCAAAGTGTAAACTTAATGGATGCTTTACTAGTAGATGAGATATAGCTAAAGAGAAAATTATTGTGGATTGGAAGATAGATTTGAAGAACATATGCAGAATATAGAATGGAGAAAAAAGAGATAGCATATGAGAGGACTATTAAGACATAGAGGATAGGCCGGGTGTGGTGGCTGACAACTGTAATCCCAGCACTTTGGGAAGGTGAGGTGGGAGGATCCCTGTCTGTCTGGGCAACATAGTGAGACCCTACCTCTAGAAAAACAAACTAACTTAGCTGGGTATGGTGGTGCATGCATGACTGTAGTCCTAGCCACTCAGGAGGCTAAGGTGAGAGGGTTGTCTGAGCCTGGGAGGTCAAGGCCACAGTGAGTTATGATCACATCACTACACTCCAGCCTGGGTCGTCTCAAAAAAAAAAAAAAAATAGAGAATAGATAGAGAAGATACAACATTTTTCTAATCGGACTTTCAGAACGATATTATAGAATGAGTAGAGGCACTGTTCAAAGAAATAATAGCTGGGAGTTTACAGGATTAAACATGAATTTGCAGAGAGCAAATACAAGTACTTGCATACAAGTATAAAGAAATTCTTATGTAGATACATCAGAGAGAAATTGATGAACATATGAGACAGAGAAATACCTGAAAAGCAGTCAAAGAGAAAAGACTTATTTATAAAGGAACAACAATTAGTTTAACAGTGGACTTTACAACAGCAACCCTGGAAGCCATATAAAGTAGAATAATATCTTCAAAATGCCCAGAGAAAATAACTGTTAATCTACACTTGTGTACTCAGCAAAACTGTTTTCCCTAAGTGTGGGCAAAAAGACACTTGTTTTTTGTTGTTGTTGTTGTTGTTGTTGTTGTTTTTGAGACGGAGTCTTGCTCTGTCACCCAGGCTGGAGTGCAGTGGCATGATCTTAGCTCACTGTAACCTCCGCCTCCTGGGTTCAAGTGATTCTCCTGCCTCAGCCCCCTGAGTAGCTGGGACTACAGGCGCATGCCACCACGGCTGGCTAATTTTTGTGTTTTTAGTAGGGACGGGGTTTCACCATATTAGCCAGGCCGATCTCGAACTCCTGACCTCATGATCTGCCCGCCTCAGCCTCCCAAAGTGCTGGGATTACAGGCGTGAGCCACCACGCCCAGCCAACATTTTCAAACATACAAAAGCTGAGTGTGTTTTCTACCAAAAGGTCCCCTATGAGAATTTTAAAAGAAGTAGTTTTAGGACGAAGGAAAATAATCCTTGGAGAATTTTCTGAGATGCAAAAAGAATTACTGAACAAACAGTCTAAAGCATACTGACTGTGTCAAGCTCTGGTCACGATGTCTCATTTGTGGAGTTGAAAAAAGAAAACTGAAAAATTGGACAAAATAGCATTTAATTTGGGAGGTGACAGAAGTTAGTTTCCTGAAGTAATGTTCCTCAAAGTTTAACATGCACAGTAATCTTGAAATGTGTAAATTACCAAACTGATTGAAAAAGGTGTGAGAAACCTGCATAGTCCTATAACTATTAAAGAGATTGGTCAATAAGCAAAAATCCTCCTACTGGGAAGACACTCAATACAGTTTTAAGAATGAGTTCTGCCACACATTCAAGGCATAGATAATTCTGATCTTCCACAAACTCTTTCAGAGAACAGGAAAAGGGGAATTATTTCCTCCAACTCATTGTATGAGTCCAGTATAACCTTGATTCCAAAAAAACACACTAAGACAGTATAAAGAAGGCAGATTATCAGCCCATTTTGTATATGTGAAATTTTTAATATCAAATTTGTATAGTCAAACCTTGTGTGTATTTTCTTTCAACACATTGAATACTTTGACTCATTATCTATTATACCTCTGCATTGAGTAGTTTGGTTACAGGCCTTGAAGACAATTCTACAAACATAAGGAAACAGTTTACCTGTAATGTTTTACCTTTGTATTTCCATTTCATGCGTGTGCACTGTTTTATAATGGATCAGTTGTCAGCCATGGAGACTGCTTTTCCTTTTTGCCAGCTGACAGTGTAGTCTCTTATGAGAAGATGGGATAACTAAGAAATGTCATTGTAAGTATATCTGCCTTTAAAAAAATCACAGTTTTGATGACTAAATGGAGTAGGTGGAAGCTTTTATTATGAATATAATAAAATCTCAATTTTTATTCAAAAATTTTACCACTAATCTTTCAGTTTCATTACCTTTTTAAGATAATTTTTTTCCAGCACTACTTAGAATAATAGGAAAGCCTCATCAGATGTCTTCATGTGTCAAGTAAGGTTTTCTTTGGAAATGAAACTGAAAACTCTTCTGATGAATTAATTTCTATATATTTAAACTAGAAAAAATGCTATTCATCAAATATCTTGAAGACTTTGTGGAATATTTGAATATCAAAGATTTACTTTTTGACACTTAAATACATGTAATATGCATAAAACTCTTTTTTACTCAGATTGACTTGCTTCTCTTGAACTATCTAGTTTCCTTTGGCCTATCACTAATCTTCTTGATCAGTTTTCTGAGCTAGAAACTTTTAAATAATTTTGGATTCTTTTTGGATTCTTCTGTATTTCGACCTCTTTCTCTCTCTCTCTCTCTTTTTTTTTTTTTGAGATGGAGTCTCACTCTGTCACCCAGGCTGGAGTACAGTGGTGTGATCTCAGCTCACTGCAACCTCTGCCTCCCAAGTTCAAGCTATTCTCCTGCCTCAGCCTCCCGAGTAGCTGGGATTACAAATGTGCACCACCGTCCCCGGATAATTTTTGTATTTTTAGTAGAGACAGGGTTTCACCATGTTAGCCAGGCTGGTCTCAAACTCCTGACCTCAAGTGACCCACCTGCCTCGGCCTTCCAAAGTGCTGGGATTACAGGTATCAGCTGCTGCACCCAGCCCAGCCTCTTTACTTCTATTTTCTCACAAAGTCCTATAATTTTCCCTTTAAAGTGATCCTTGGATTTACCTTTTCTGGGCCTAAGAACGGAAAGTGCCATCACTCATTTTACCTTATGTATGGATTCTTTCAAGGGGTGTCTTAACCTGTCTGCCTTTCTGTAGGCTCTCGCTTCCATTTATGCATTTTAATATCATATGCCGTTATACGTAATATACAGTCTTACTAAAATACAACATTTTTGTGCAGTTTTCCTATTTAAGAACATATACTGCATTTTTCCCAGTTTATTCAAGCCCAAATTCTTGCCTTGCTTTCAGTTTCCCCTGTCTTTTTTCGTCCAGCTTACCCTGATATTCTGCCTACTTTCTATTTTTTTCCCCAGCTTTTATTTTAGGTTTTGGGGTACATGTTCAGGTTTGTTACCTGAGTAAATTGCCTGTCTCTGGTGTTTGGTGTAAAAATGATTTTGTCACCTAGGTAGCGAGCATAGTACCCTATATGTAGTTTTTCAACCATCACCCTCCTCCTACCCTCTCCCCTCAAGTAGGCCCTAGTATCTATTCTTTCCATTTTTATTTCCATGTGTACTCAATATTTAGCTCCCACTTATAAGTGAGATCATTTTCTTTTCCTACATCAGTTTGCTTAGGAAAATGGCCTCCAGCTGTATCCATGTTGCTGCAAAGGACATGATTTCATTTTTTAAAATGGCTGCATAGTATTCTGTGGTGTATATGTACCATATTTTCTTTATCCAGTCCACCACTGTTGGGCATCTAGGTTGATTCCATGTCTTTGCTATTTTGAATAGTGCTGCAGTGAACATGCAATGAACTTATGAGTACATGTGTCTTTTTGGTAGAATGATTTATATTCCTTTGTGTATATACCCAGTAATGGGATTTCTGGGTTGAGTGGTATTTCTTTTTTAAGTTCTTTGAGAAATTTCAACTGCTTTTCACAGTGGCTGATGTAATTTACATTCCCACTAGCAGTGTATAAACGTTCCGTTTTCTCCACAACCTCACCAGTATCTGTTATCTTTTGACTTTTGAATAATAGCCCTTCTGACTGGTGTGAAATGGTATCTCATTGTGGTTTTTATTTGTGTTTCTCTGATGATTAGTGATGTTGAACATTTTTTCATATGCTTGTTGGCCGTGTGTATGTTTTCTTTTGAGAAGGATCTATTCATATCCTTTGCCCATTTTTTAATGGGATCGTTTGTTTTTTGCTTGTTGATTTGTCTGCCTACTTTCTAGTCCAGTTTATTTTCCTTCACTTGCTTACAATTATGTGTACTTTTCCACCCTCTGATGCCCTGCCTTATCTTGTTCCCCCATTGGTAGTGCTCATCTTTTTTTCCACCTGTCCAAATCCTGCCCAAATGGCTTTATTCTCTGAATTGTTGTACTGAGAACCCTCCATAGAGAGCATAGCACTGACTTGTTCTCTGAATTTTCCTTCACATCTGCAATCTTTCCTCTAGATTGTAAGCTCTTAAGATTATCCCTGTATATTTTTCCAAGCCTGTTGCCCTGTCCCCCTACCTGCCCATAATCCAGCATTGTGTGAAGTATAATAATAGTCTATCAAGTATGTCATTTATGCTGTTGTCTCTAGCATTATTCTTCAGAGTGATACCCAAAACCCTAGGAAATATCTTTGGCTCATCTTTTAGAATTTGTTTGATGATGAAATTTTGGGTTATTTTGGGGAATAATAATTATATTTTTATTTCTTTTTTAATCTCTTCTGCTGTCTTCCTTTTGACCATTTTGCCTTCTTTGAGATATCTGTCCAAGTATGGGAGAAGAAAGTGTTTAAATGTACCTGTGGGTGTGCATTATCAAATTCTAATAATGAAGTGCAGGATGAAGGTCTCAGCTAAAGACTTTAGTATTCTCTGAATTTTCTTTTTTTATCATATATGGTCATGTACTTTGAAGAGCTGATGTCTTGTCTTACTATGACAAAAAGGAAAAAAAAAATTTGCCATGTAAGAGTAAAGGATGCAGCCGAGTTGATTCACTCTTCTGGTTTTGGTGCTTTCACACGGTTGTAGAGTACTTGAGTATCGAGGATGACGTAGAAGACTCAGGTTTGCATCTTGACACTGTTGTTGCTTACTTGAGTTTCTTGAGTTAATCATATGAACTCTGTGAGCCCAAGTCCCTTTGGCATAAGTTATTATAATACCTATCTCACAATGTTGTTATAAGATTAATGAGATAATGGATATGAATTGCCAATTACTAGATAACCATGGGTTGCGGTTATTTATTGAACAGGGAACTCCATTGTAAAGCTGTAGCCTAAATTGAAAAAACAAAATTATTTAGGACTTATTAAGAAGAGATTATTTATTTATTATTTTATATAGTCACTTACTTTATTAGCATCTCTGGGAGTAATTTCAACTAAAGTGATATTTTTAATAATAAAAATTTAACAAGTGAGAAAATACCTCATAAACGAGATGTTGCTAATTGCAATTTTGTTAGCATTTATAAGAAGTTGATTTGTATGTTACCTTAAGCATAACATGTCAGATGGAAAGATTATATTTCTTTGTTATTTTCTTTTTTTTTTTTTTTTGAGACGGAGTCTTGCTCTGTTGCCCAGACTGGAGTGCAGTGGCACGATCTCAGCTCACTGCAACCTCCGCCTCCCGGATTCACGCAATTCTCCTGCCTCAGCCTCCTGTGTAGCTAGGATTACACGCGCCTGCCACCATGCCTGGCTAATTTTTGTATTTTTAGTAGAGACGGCGTTTCAACAAGTTAGCCAGGCTGGTCTCAAACACCTGACCTCAGGTGATGCACCCGCCTTGGCCTCCCAAAGCACTGGGATTACAGGTGTGAGCCACCATGCCCAGCCTCTTATTTGTATCAAACAAATGTATTCAAACCTTAGATTCTGAACCAACTTAGTATAGTATAGGTTAACATTCCTCTCCTAAGATATACATGATATGAGTAATAAAATGTTTTGATTGCCTGACACATAATAAATGCTATGTAAGTTTTAGCTATTTTGTTTTTCAGTTTTAGCTATTATTGGGAAGCTGAAAGGGAATGTAGTTCAGCTTCTAAAAGAGCTAATGTAATACATTACCAAGCTTTCAGCTTAGCTTTATACATAAGTGAATGTCATTTCTTAATGAGTATTTTTTGTAAAGCCTAAAATGTGTCCTGCAATAAATAGAGAAATAACAACCACCAAAGGTCTTCCTGGTTTGAGGCCTTGCTGATGCATTTATTTCCATTCTAGAGCCAGAATGATTTTTCTGATGGGCAAATTTGATTATGTCACTTTTCAATTTAAAACCTTTCAGTTCATTCCTGTTGGTCTTCGGATTCATTCATTCATTTGTATTTACCAAGAGGCAGACACTGTTCTGGGTACTGGAGATAAGAGTAGTGAGTATTAAATATGTATATGTTATACACACACACACACCATACAACATAGAACCTTGTAAATGGAATAGTATGGAGCTGGTCTTCATGTAATGCAGAGTTATTTCTGAGTTTATGAAACCTTGGAGTGAGTGCTGGCAAAGTATAGAAATTCAGAGGGCCTTGCTTATGATAGTGTCTAATGAGCAATAACCGTTTGTGCCTACCTTGGTCCCTGGTGTCCTCTTAAGAAGTTCACTTTTTCCTTATGTGGATATCCTTTGTTGTTGTTGTTGTTGCTGCTGCTGCTGCTGTCATCTAATCAACAGTAGATCTTGTAAGTTTGCTCTGTGGAAATACTGTTTTTCCAGTTGAGGCGGTCTTTGGGCTGCTTTCCCCAGCCTTCAGTGCCATCTTGAAGTGTAATTTGTGATATTTCTTTACTCATTGGTCCCTGATAAGATAGGTTTTTTTCCCTCCAATCTTTTTTTTACTTCAGATTTTCAGTAACACATTTCATTTATTAAATGAGACATGCTTGTTTCTCATGGGTAATTTGTTACTAGAGGATGCTGTAAATTGCACTAGGCAACTTAAAGACATTGCTACTTTTTGATGACATGATAGAGGGAAAAATACTTTGGTTGAGTCATTTAAAAGACTGTTTTAAAAAGTATGATGACTTAGTCATCATTTGTCATTTTATTCTTTTAAGTGTTTGGAAAATATCCATATTAAAATAATACCTTAAAAAGCATGTATTCATTAAATTGTCAAAATTGTCATTCAAAAAATGTATAATTTTGCATTTGTGTATGTATATACCCACTATACCTTATGCTTCAGTGTAAGCCTACAATGTTTATGTAAGTCTTAGAGGTTAAATGTTTGTGATGTTTTATGCCATAATAAAAAGATGGTTCAATATGAGGGTGTCAAATGACATTGTCTCTCTAGTGTAAATACAATTTTATTTATTATTGATACTATGTTAGGTCATGTTAGCTAGAAGCAGATCCCAGGACATGGATTTACTGCAGGAGCACTCTCAGGAGAACAAGAGCGAAGGAAGGAGGGTGGTCAGGGGAGGAGCCTAAACAGGCATGTGGTCTAAGCAGTGGTCTGGATTCAGTCTAGACTCATGGGAAGTTTTGGAGAAAGAGCAAAGAGGCAGGCCTTTTGTACCTGTGTTAGTCATTGGCTGCAGGCTGCTTGAGTGAGGGTGGAGTAGGGAATGATGGCATGTAACCTTCCAGGTGTGGTGACCCCTGTCTACCCGAGGCCTTTCTCCAGCAGCCAACACTCACAGCAGCTGGAGAAGAGGTGCACTGGCCTGTAAAGGGGACCCGGCAGAACACCATCAGCACCCACTACAGATGGCCATTAACTCCAGCAGTTAAGACATCACTATTTACTTAGGCAAACAGCTTGTCTTTTGAGATATAGAGAATTATTTATGAATATGCTTCTTAGTCTTCTTTTGATTCTTATTTTAACGTATTTTTTTTTTAGTAAGATGCTCTGGTAATCATGTTTACCAGATTGAAATAAGCACACCGGGAGGCATAGCTAGTGTGGTGGATGACCAAGTCACCATTTCACAAGATTCCAATAATCTGGAAGATTAATTTTAGCAGTGATTAATATGATTCTTCAGTTAGTAGAAATTCTCTCGTATGACACAGTTGGTATGTGTAGGTAATTTCAAAAAGTTGGTTCAAGTGGGAATCATTTAAAAATCATTATATATTTTTTGAACATTTTTTACTTAAAATGTATAAGAGTACTTCACTTGTGAATCTTTGGATGTAAGCACAGGATTCTGAGTATAGGTTAATAAACAGTTTATTTTGCATAAACCACGGTTGAATCCATCATCTAAAAATAACAGTTTCAGATTCTTTAGAGTGAGAACTAGACAGATTTTAAGTAGTCTGAGTACAAAATCCTTTTAGATTTTCACAGTTTCCCCCTAGCCTTTTATAGTTTCACTCACACCTAATTTTTCCGCAGTTCCTTTCTTTAAAGTGTTTTGCTTTTATCTAGTCCTTTCAAAGTGTTCATCCTCATTTTTCTCTTTTGCATGCACATTTCAGTGGTTCATGTAATATTTAATGAATTTACATAATAAGAATAACAGACACAACAAGTAGAAACAGGCAAAGCAACAAGTATCAGTGACTGGCATGGAACTGCGTGAGTGCAGAAATACACATGTAAACTAGTCATAGATTGTCAGTGTGCAGTGGGTGTTTTCAGAGGGAAAGGGGAGTATAAGACTAAGTTGGTCTTAGGAGCTGGCTAAGTGTAAGTCACTTAAGAGCATTTCTACTGTATTTTTTTAAGTGGTAGTTCAAGTTCAATAGTTAATAAGTTTGTTGTGAACCTAAAGTGCATCATGGCTAGTAAACATTCTATTCAAGGTGTAATTTTAAGCTGCATTAACAAAAGTTTGAGTGAAAGAAAACATTGCTCTCACCTTGGTTGAGTCATTCAGGTCCTAGTGAGAACAGCATGTCCAAGTTGAGCACCATAAGGAAGGACACAAAGCAGGGGCCTCTGAACAATGGCTCTTATTCCTGGCTCTTGGTTGCTTCCTTCAGAATAATGCATGTAAACGTGTACACACACAAAATTGTGCATGCATTTAATTATGTTACATTTTAAATTGTCTTTACAAATTAAAAATATTTTTTAACAAATTTTAACCTCATACCATTTTAATGTAAAAATTAAAGGCGGCCAGGCGCAGTGGCTCACACCTGTTATCCTAGCACTTTGGGAGGCTGAGGTGGGCAGATCACCTGAGGTAGGGAGTTCGAGACCAGCCTGACCAACATGGAAAAACCCCTTTTCTACTAAAAATACAAAATTAGCCGGGCGTGGTGGCGCATGCCTTGTAATCCCAGCTACTTGGGAGGCTGAGGCAGGAGAATTGCTTGAACCCAGAAGGTGGAGGTTGCGGTGAGCCAAGATCGTGCCATTGCACTCCAGCCTGGGCAACAGGAGCAAAACTCTGTCTCAAAAAAAAAAAAAAAAAGATTAAAGGCTACTTATGAACATGTTTAATAAATTCAAATTTTGCAAATAAAGTGAAAAGATAAGTTTATGCTCAAGAAAACTACTTTGGCTTGGCTTAAAAAATAAGTTGGAATTGTGCAGTGGTTTCTGACATGGCAGCATGGATGTCTTCTTGTTTTAAAACTGTCAGTCATTTTTAACTTTTCTTTATTATAGCAACAAGTGCTTAAAACCTGGTTCACAATAATTGTGGCAAATGGAGTAAGAGCCACACATTTGGAAAAGCAAGCTGAAAAGTAACCTACTCCAAGGAACCAGAAATTTTTCTATGATACTTCCTTTGATTCGGTAGATATTATTTCTTGTCATCAAGCCACTGAAATCATTATCAACAAAGATTGTCGACGTTTTGCTGTCTACATCAGGTAGAATAGAATTATAAATCCACATTTCAGTTTGAACAGAAGTGACCTTCATAGGATATCTGCAGTGTTCTTCCAACCTATAGAAATCTATATAAATTTTTCCAGCTTTGGAAAAATTTACATAGTTGATCCAGTTCTGTCTTCTGAAATGGCTGCTTAGCTAAAAGAGCACATAGGTTTTCAGCAGCATTCAAAATGGTGTCTGTAGGGCCATGAATTGAAAGATTTACCTCATTCATGTGATCTCAAATATCAGCCAAGCTAAATCAGTAAGTAATCCTTCCTGTCATTTGTTCTTAGAATGTGCTTTCCCTCAATCTCAAAAAGTAGAACCTCTACCTCGAGTTCGGTCAAATGCTGCAGGACTGACTAGTCCTTTGGAATAGCAGTGAACTTCATGACCTCAGGCTGAGTGCAGTGGCTCACGCCTGTAATCCCAGCACTTTGGGAAGCCAAGGCGGGTGGCTCACTGGAGGTCAGGAGTTCGAGACCAGCCTGGCCAACATGGTGAAACCCCGTCTCTACTAAAAATACAAAAATTAGCTGGGCATGGTTGTGGGCACCTGTAGTCCCAGCTAATCGGGAGGCTGGGATGGGAGAATAGCTTGGACCCGGGAGGGAGACGTTGCAGTGAGCCAAGATCACGCCACTGCACTCCGGCCTGGGCGACAGAGCAAGACTTGGCCGTAAATAAATAAATAAATAAATAAATAAATAAATAAATAAGGTGTGTTTAGAACTTCATGTTCTCTTTTGCTCTTCATTTCCCCATTCCCCTTTCCGAGTGGCCCTTTCCCCTCCCATCCCCTTCCCTTCCCTTCCCTTCCCTTTTCTTTTCTTCTTTTTCTTTTTCTTTCTCCCTTTCTTTCTCTCTCTCTTCTTCTTCTTTTTTTCCCCCGAGACAGAGTTTTGCCGTGTTGCCCAGGCTGGAGTGCAGTGGCACGATCTCAGCTCTCTGCAGCTTCTTTCTCCTGAATTCCAGCAATTCTCTCACTCCTAAGTAGCTGGGACCACAGGCATGCCCCACCACACCCACATAATTTTTGTATTCTTTGTAGAGACGGGGTCTCCCTGTGTTGCCCAGGTTCGTCTTAAACTCCTGGGCTCAAGTGATTTGCTTGCCTCTGCTTCTCAAAGTTCTGAGATTATAACATTAGCCATTGTGCCCGTACTTTGCTCATATTTCTTTCCTTTTTTTTTGAGACGGAGTCTTGCTCTGTCCCCCAGGCTGGAGTGCAATGGCGCGACCTTGGCTCACTGCACCCTCTGCCTCCTGGGTTAAAGCGATTTTCCTGCCTTAGCCTCCCGTGTAGCTGGGATTACAGGCACCCGCCACCATGCCTGGCTAATTTTTTTTTTTTTTTTTTTTTGAGATGGAGTCTCGCTCTGTCACCCAGGCTGGAGTGCAGTGGCACGATCTCAGCTCACTGCAAGCTCCACCTCCTGGGTTCACGCCATCCTCCTGCCTCAGCCTCCCGAGCAGCTGGGACCACAGGTGCCCATCACGACCCCTGGCTAATTTTTTGTATTTTTAGTAGAGACGGGGTTTCACTGTGTTAGCCAGGATGGTCTCCATCTCCTGACCTTGTGATCTGCCTGCCTCGGCCTCCCAAAGTGCTGGGATTACAGGCGTGAGCCACTACACCTGGCTAACTTTTGTATTTTTAGTAGAGACGAGGTTTCACCATGTTGGTCAGGCTGATCTCGAACTCCTGACCTCAGTTGATCCGCCCTCCCCGGCCTCCCAAAGTGCTGGGATTACAGGTGTGAGCCACTGCACCCGGCCCCCTCGCTCATATTTCTTAACAGAGTATTTCGAAAAGACCTTGGCTCTGATGTAGTTGATAAGATTAACAGCAGTAGACACGACTTCTGTGAGGATTGCTAATTGAGCATTTGATGCCATTGCATGTTGATGCAGAAATTAGAGAGTCATACCTATTAAGGCATGAAGGTAGTTTCTTTAAGCAGCTCCATGCAAGCAAGAAGTACTATTGTTTTATTTTTTTTCTTCCTTTGGAGACAGGATCGTGCTCTGTCACACAGGCTGTAGTGCAGTGGTGCAATCATGGCTCACTGCTGTCTCAGACTTCTAGCCTCAAGTGATCCTTCTATCTCAGACCCCCAAAGTATTGGTATTACAGGCATGAGCCACTGAACCCAGTCCCTATTTTGTTTTTCTTTTTTTTTTGCCAAAGGAATTTTCACTATGGTAGTCTTTGCAGTTTCTTAAAATTACTTTAAAAATAAGATTACTCTAATAATGTCAGGGCACACATAGTGAATGAAAGGCAGGAGTTGGCTGCACTTGCAGGCAGTCATTCTTCCAGTTGCAAACTAAAAGAAAAGAATATTGCCACCAATTCCAGTTTCAATGGCCGCTCTTGAAATATTGGAGAACAAAAAGGTGGTTCTGGAATAGATAGCATTATTCAGCAGAAGGACTACTTTGTTTCTCTGCTCTGAGCTATAAACCAGCTTAACCAGGTAAGGTGGCTTCTTCAAGATCTCTCCAGTATGGAATATGTTTTCTTCCCATTTGGCACTGTGATAAACAGCCTTATGGGTGCTTCAAAAACAAAACTGTTTGGAGGCAACTATGTTTTAGTTACACAGCTTTCTTAGAAGTAAGATCATTATCTGAAATACTTATTGTTTGGAATGTTGTAAGGCACTCCTTGAATGTTGTTGATAATAAGCATCCACTGGCACTTACCATGTGATGAAGCATTGTAGCTTAAATGTTAATCATGGCAATTATAAAAGTAAAAGCAAAATATTTGTGAGCTTCATTATAGTTTTTCCCTGACATTGTCTGATAGATGAACACAATTGCATTGGCAGAGTATGTGGTCTTTAATTCATATTATTGGGAAACTTCTTGATGTTATCACACGGCAAGGATGATTGCATATTATTTGACCATATAGATTGTAACATAGCAATCAGGACGATTTTATATTATTTGATCATATATATTGACATCCAATGCTACTTCATGCATATTTTGAGTAAAATACAATAGTTTTTAAAGTAACAGAAAGAAATCAAAGAAAAAAATATTTACAACCCCACAGAACATATCAGTGGAACCTCCTAGTGGTGAGAGGTCTCAGAGTCATCTTACTTTGAGATTGGTTTAAGGAGGAAAGAGTATGGAGATCACATGATAGTGCTTTTAAATATTTAAAAGATTATCTTATAGAAGAAGAGCGATACTCTTTTTTAAGTCCAGAGGATATAGAAGGACAAATGAAAATTATAAAAAGGCCTGCTTCCAGTCAATATAAAGAAGATTTTCTTTCAGACTAAGTTTCACTCTTGTTGCCCAGGCTGCAGTGCAATGGCATGATCTCGGCTCACTGCAACCTCCACCTCCCGGGTTCAAGCAATTCTCCTGCCTCAGCCTCCTGAGTAGCTGGAATTACAGGCATGGGCCACCATGCCCGGCTAATTTTGTATTTTTAGTAGAGACAGGGTTTCTCCATGTTGATCAGGCTAGTCTTGACCTCAGGTGATCCGCCCGCCTTAGCCTCCCAAAGTGCTGGGATTACAGGCGTGAGCCACCACACCCAGCAATATAAGGAAGATTTTCAAACAGAGCCTCCCATCAATAAAATGGGCCGTTTTGCAAAACTTCCTCCTCTTGGAAGTAGGAGCACCGGGTCCATTCACTGTTAAAACACCTAACTTGCATTGTGACTTCTGTTTAATCTCTGGTTCCCTATTTATTTGCCTATGAGGTCATTCACTTAAGTGAAGCAGGTAGACCACAGGTAAGACTGTGGGCCCAGGAGTCAGATTAAATGGCAAGTGTGATCTTGGACAAGTGACTCAACTCTTCTGTACTTCAGTTTCTTCATTTATAAAATGGAGATAATAGTTCTCACCTCCTTGTAGGAATGTTGTAAGAATCGAATGAGTTAATATATATCATAAGTGCCTGACAAGTACTCAGATGTTAGGTTCGAACACCCAGCAGCCTGTGTGTCACATGGTCAACACCTATGTTGAGGACAGATGTACTAGGAAGAAGCTGAACAGCCATGTTTTGGTGATGTTGTGGAAAGAATTCCTGGTTTTGAGAGCATAGATGGATTCCCTAATTTCTAAAACCATAGTGCTCTGGAGATACGAACCTGGGATAACAAGAATTTAGGGTAGGTGCCATGTGTATGTAAGGAACACAGAAGTTTCAGGGCTGCTTGTGGAAGACTTTACCTTCTCCTGAGTTTATATAGTGGCTTACCCTGTTGGAAGGTGTGGTGCATAGTATTTTCTAGCTTCATTTTGTTGCTTCTGAATAAACATTTTTTTTATTTGTATACCCTAATTTGTTAGGTTCCAAAAGTTATCATTTCATCTTGTTGACTCACTTCTGCCTTACTAAGGTCTCAACCTATAATTATTGTATTTCCGATGAGCTAACACGCAAACTTTTGTGAACTTTTTCTGTGCCCTGGAATGTGTTCAGTATGTTTACAGTACTGGTTATATTAAGATCCAGAATGTCTGATTACTAGCACTTGTGAGGAATCACTTTTTTGTTCATTTATGATTCAGAGTGTGGTCCCTGGTGTCACACTCCTTGCATTTGAATCAGTTCTACTGCTTCTTGCCTCAGTCTTTGGGCCAGTTCTGTAACTATTCTGAACACATTTCCTCATGGGTGAAGTAGAATTGCTAAAAGCACCAGCTTCACTGGCTGTTGTGAGGATTAAGTGAATCAATATGTTTAGTGCAGAGCTGGGCATCGGCAAGTCCTTAATAAATGTTGGCGCTCCTTCTCAGGATTATTAGTCTTTCACTGATCTCTTGCACATTGTGTGTTGGTACTAATCCAGTTCCCAGAGTACTGAACTGAATCACATACGGAGTACAAGAGCCCTTCCCTTAAAGCTCCCTTCTTCTAGTGGGTGGATTACAATAGAATTAGATGGTAAATGCCATAGAGTGTGAATATTGATCTGGGCCAGAATTCAAACTAACTCAATAATGGTATGATTAAAGCATTTAACAGAGAGACTGGACTTAAACATCCCAGAAAGCATTTGCCTTTTTAAACAGAGTAACTGTAGAGAATTGATACCTTGTAGGGATGAAGTGGGGGACTCACCTTTTCATTCCCAAAGTGTTTTTGTTTTTTTGTCTTCCCTTCTTCCTCCCTCTTCCTTCCACCTCTTCCTGTCCTAGCCCACTTCTCTAAGAAAATAAATGCAGAGAAACTGCTCTGCCCACAGGCACAGGGCCCACATGGCCCCTATTCCTCCACCTGGAGGAGGGGCACCACACATAGGATCATGCCCAATAGAGTCCTTATTATGAAAAGTGTGGCAAGGTTGACCTAGTAAGCTGTAAATTATTTCCCAGAGATACAAAAGGGCTTCTGTTTGTATTGTATGCAATTTAGGATCTTTTCATGTTTTAAGTCTGAAGATCTCTTTTGTTCATGTAATGTCAGCTTATGTTGCTTTAGGCTTTTTTTTTTATAAATATAGAGGAATAATTGAGGCATTTGATTTATATATATATGAAATTCTTATTAAGAACTGCCTTCATTTGTCTACATCAGTAACAAATATATATATATACCTAGAAGTTTTATCTGATGTCTAAAATGTCCTGGTTGTTCCAGAATTGGATTGTGGTTAGTCGACCATAATAACAGCTAGTTTCCTACAGCTAAAAATATTGAGGAGAGAATAACAGTAAAAGAGTAAAAGCATAATTTTGTCAGCAGTGGCTAGATATGTAAACATTGAGGGTTAGACCTAGAAATATATTTGGTATAAAATTGAAGAAATCTATCAAAGAACTATTTGAACTGGTACCAAGGATACTTTTTCCTTTAAAGAATGTATTTTTTGTGCATTAAATAAATTTAGTTCCACTAAATTACCATTTTGCCTGTGTAGCATTTTAATTCTTTTTATTTTTTCTTTTCATTTTCAGCTTATGGAAAAGTATTTCTAGTTCGTAAAATAAGTGGTCATGATACTGGAAAGCTGTACGCCATGAAAGTTTTGAAAAAGGCAACAATAGTTCAAAAGGCCAAAACCACAGAGCATACAAGGACAGAACGACAAGTCCTGGAGCACATTAGGCAGTCACCATTTTTGGTGACATTACATTATGCTTTCCAGACAGAAACCAAACTTCATCTCATTTTAGGTAAGTGTCAGTTGTTATCAAACTTTTATGAAAACACTTTTCCTTGGGTCTTAAGTTATAATGTACTTAAAGGGCAAGATACTGTGGACTTAAAAGAAGTGACATATTTTGATTCTCATTCTTTGTGGTGGCATCTCCTGGAATATCATGCATTGCTCTGGATTTGAGGCATCCCATTATGAAAGAATTTACCTGCTTCTATTCCACACTCTTTTCTTCGTCTTTTTTTCTTTTCTTTTTTTTTCTTTTTGAGGCAGAGTCTGGCTCTGTCACCCAGGCTGGAGTGCAGTGGCGCAATCTCAGCTCATTGCAACCTCCGCCTCCCAGGTTCACGTGATTCTCCTGCCTCAGCCTCCTGAGTAGCTGGGACTACAGGCATGCACCACCATGCCCAGCTAATTTTTGTATTTTAAGTAGAGATGGGGTTTTGCCATATTGGCCAGCCTGCTCTCGAACTCCAGACCTCAAGTGATCTGCCCGCCTTGGCCTCCCAAAGTGCTGGGATTACAGGTGTGAACTGTCACTTCCAGCCCTTCCTTTATTAATGTTAAGAAACGTTTGAATTGTTAGGGGTATCTACCTCCCTGGGCAGTATGCTTCCATTCAAATGTGAGGAACTGGTTGGTGAAGTGGGCCAATTTCTGCTTTAGGAGTTCTCAGAATGAACAAGTTTAGGCTGACAAGGGGACGGACGTTCATGGAAACCAGTAATGGAGAAAAATAAAAAAGAAAGAAAAGACTTCTGTTCCTAGAGATGCTTTGCATTCCTGGTGAAAAACTTGATTAGCTGCTAATCAGTCAGCCCTTTACACTCCCATTTCCACCCTAGGCACTTTCTGAATCCATTCCTTTCTCAAATAGAGCTGGACCTTTATTTATGATCTTTGGGAAAGTCCTCAGCACACATTACCAGATTGCTTTGCAGAAAAGTTCCACCATTTTCTGTTCCCACTAAAGAAATGGCAGTGCTTCTAGTATTCTACCATTGTTGAAGATTTTATCTGTTACCATTTTGGTCCCGTGCTTGTTTTAATTTGCATGTATGTGATATAACTCTCTCCTAGAATTATGGTAAGGATTAAATGAGCTAGAATTTCACATAGTGCTTTGCAAGCATTAGCTATTTCTTGAGTGCCTACAGTATGCCAGCCATTACACTAGGTGTATTCCATAATATCACTGACCTACACAAAGGCACTGCAGGATCCCCTCGTTAGTGATGTCAACATTCTGGAAGCTGTATGTCCTGAAGTTACATATCTTGTGTATGCTTGAAGATTGGAGCTCAAGTCTGACTCATTCCAATGTCTGTCTTCTGTTTCCCTAAATTGCTGCCTGTATTCTTTGATTATTGGTAATACAAACTGGTTTTTTAATATATATTTGGCCATTTTATTGAATGGTTTTATATTAGAAATTATATTTTTATTAATGATACCTAAGATTGCTTTCACCTTTTGAGCCATGATGTTATGCTTCATGCTCATTTTGCAATGCTTACCATCAATTAACAATTCTAAATCTTTATTCATGTAGGACACACTCTCTTCTCTCCTCTTAGAGTCCCCATTAATGTTATCATTTGCCTGTTGTTCCAGTGAGTCAATATCATTTGGCCCTTCATTCTGCCTCCTGTGTGTATCTGCTATGTTACTGATTTTTTTGATATATATGTCTTCAGTATCTACCCACATGAACAATAAGACTGTTGTAGGTGACAAGAGCATTCTAATACAGCGGTTTAAAACATTTTTAGTGCAGGACCCTTCCATCAAATGAACACACAGAAATTCAAATGGAAAACAAATGGAAAGGAGTAGCTCTGCTTGTATCTGGGCCTAAGGGTACCAAGCCCTACCAGTTTATTTCTATTCTTTACCCTAGAAGAATTTCCAGGAAAGCCTTAGGAAGTCCATGAGGACTGTTTGAGAAATGATTATCTTTTCAAGTTTCTTCCTTGACAATAAACTCATAAAAGTTAAATCATGTGTCTAAGGTTGTCCGAGTCAGAAGCTGGTAAGAAAACAGGTTCCTGGACTCTGCACCATTACGCTCTACCTGGCCCTGCCCTTTCTGTTTCCTCTCTTCTTTTTTTTTTTTTTTTTCCTGTTCTCTTAACTATACTCAATATGCTTTTTAAAATTATTTAAAATTGTAATTTTTATAAAACATTTTAAATTTAGAAGTAGATAGATATGAGTGAAATATTTTGTATTTGACTAGAAAAGAGTAGTCCTTAATCATGTTGCTTTTTCGTTGTTGGCTCTCTATTACTTTTGGTCTTTGTCATTGGCCCTAAATAAACAAATCCAAAACAAAACAAGAAAACCCATTTTTTTATGCTAAGTCAAGAATGGAACGTGAACTAGACAACATTCATTCCACAGTGAGTGAGGCATTGCATTTAGAAACCATGCCCTTCTATCTTCTGTTCACATTAATTTATTTAACACAATTATTCTTTGTGTCTGTTTCAGCAGTTGACTTTTAAAGATGAAAACTTTTCAGGAATTTAGAAGAGGACCATAAAGTGTTTTTATGGTTCAGTTATTTGTTTGCACACTAGGTCAGTTTCCCAAATATCGTGCTATACACTTGGTCCCTGTATCAGTTTGCTAGGGCTAGGTGGCTTAAACAATAGACATTTATTTTCTCACAGTACTGGAGGCTGGAAGTCCAAGGTCAATGTGCCACTAGGGTTGGTTTCTCCCACGGCCTCTTTCCTTGGCTTGCAGATGGCCGCTGTCTTATCACCTCTACACATGTTGTCCCCCTATGCATGTGTGCCCCTGGTATCTCCTTTTGTCCCCAAATTTCTTCTTCCTGTAAGGACACCAGTCAGATTGCTTTGGGGTCCACCCTAGGGGCCTCATTTTAACTCCATTTACAGTCACATTCTAAGGTACTGGAGGCTAGGACTTCAACATAATGAGTTTTGGGAAGATACAGTTCAGCCTATCACAGGCCCAAAAGGTTTATTGATTGACTGACTTTATCCAACTTTTTGTGAGGTATTAGCAAGAACTTACATGTCTAGCTCTTCAGGGACCTTGCTAACAGTTGGTCTAATGACTAAGTAAATACTATAAACCTTTTTTTAAAAAAAATATGTTTTCTTAAAGTTTTATTACTGCAAAAGCAGTATATATGCATACAGAAGATACAGCACAGCAAAAATAAGAAAATAAAAACTTACTTTCACTACCCAGCGTGAACCTTATTATATACCCCTCTGTTATCAGTATATATTCTTCTAGGTCTTTTTGTCTGTATGTCTATGTGTGTGTTTTATCAAAATGAGTTTGTCCCGTATATGATTTGTAAGTAGATCTTTCCGTTAATGATATCTACCTTTCCCAGCTAATAAATTTTCATTTAAAACCCAGTTGTACAAGTTATTTATTGCTGTATAACAAACCACCTAAAATTTCATAGCTTAAACAATGATTTATTTTCTCATGATCCCGTGGGTTGGCTGAGCAGTTCTCTAATGGTTAGCCTGGGCTCACTCACCTGGTGTTCAGATGGAGAGTTGGCTGGGCTGTGAGGTCCAAGATGGTTTCATTCTCATGTCTGGTAATTAGTGCTAGCTGTTGGCTAGGCCACCTCTTTTCTCCTCCATATGGCCTCTCATCCTCCAGTACAGTAGATCAGCTTTTTCATAGCATGGTGGTAGTATCAGGGCAGATAGCAACTACTGCCAAGAGGGCAAAAGTGGAGGCTGCAGGGCCTCCTGAACCTGGACACTGGAACTCACATAGCCTCACTCTCAACACAAGACCAGCCTGGATTCACGGGATGCAGAAATAGACTTCACCTCTTGAAGAGGGGAACTAGAAAGAATTCATGGCCATTTGTCACACAAGTCCATTTTCATATTTTACTAATTGTAACATAATTATGCTTTACAGCTGTTTGTCCAATCCAGGAATGCTCACTTGGTTGTGTCCTTGTAGTATCTTTTAACTTATTCCTGCCTCTGCTGAATTCTAGTAGCAATTGGGAAGCTAGATCTAAAGGCTCAATAGATTAAACTTAAATGTTTTGAGCTGGAATACACCATAAATGATGTTATATATTTCATATTATATCACCTTAGGAGAAACCTATTATCCGATTGTTCCCAATTAGTGATTCTAAGATTAGATTACATAGTGACAGCCTGATCCATTCATCATAAGGTTATATTTTTTCTCCTAGAAGTGAAAATATTCTGTGTGGTGTTTGGACACTATGGTTTTTTTTTTTTTTTGAGATGGAGTCTCACTCTGTCACCTTGACTGTAGTGCAGTAGTGCAATCTTGGCCCACTGCAACCTCCACCTCCTGAGTTTAAGTGATTCTCATGCCTCAGCCTCCCAAGTAGCTGGGATTACAGGCACCTGCCACCACGCCTGGCTAATTTTGTATTTTTAGTAGAGACAGGGTTTCACCGTGTTGGCCAGGCTGGTCTTGAACTCCTGACCTCAGGTGATCTGTATGCCTTGGCCTCCCAAAGTGCTGGGATTATAGGCGTGAACCACCGCGCCCGCCCTGATACTGGTTTTAACATAATATAACGTAGTTGTAATGTAACATAACATATGAACACCATATAATTCATAAAGATCTTACTTGTTCTTTTTTTTATTCCTGCACAGTCCTTCGTTCCATTCCATTGTGTACTTAACTGGTTCCCTGTGAAGGGATCCTTGGGTTATTGTTTCTTATCTTTTCTTATGAGGATGCTTCAGGGATAACTTGCACATACGTCATTTTCTACTTGTTTGGGGGAAAAAACCTGTAGGCTTGATGAAGGGAGATTGCTGGGCCTGTGTTTTTACCATCTCTTCTTTTTTTTATTTTTTTTTTGAGATGGAGTCTCTCTCTGTTACCCAGGCTGGAGTGCAGTGATGTTGATCTCGGCTCACCGCAACCTCCGCCTCCCGGGTTCAAGTGATTCTCCTGACTCAGCCTCCTGAGTAGCTGGGACTACAGGTGCATGCCACCACACCTGGCTAATTTTTGTATTTTTTCAGTAGAGACAGGGTTTCACCATGTTGGCTAGGCTGGTCTCCAACTCCTGACCTCAAGTGATCTGTCCGCCTCGGCCTCCAGAAGTGCTGGGATGACAGGCGTGGGCCACCGCGCCCATCCTTTTTTGTCATCTCTAATTTTGCCAAGTACACTTCCATAGAAGTTGTACCATTTTACATTCCCACCAGCATTGTTTGAGAGTGCCTGTTTCTCCACAGAACGTATTCTCAAACTTCTGGGCATTTGCCTGTCTCATAGGTGAGTAGTAGTGTCTTATTGTAGAGTTAATTTTCTTTTTTTCTTTACTGAATGAGGCCGAACATCTTTTCACATGCTTAAAAAGCCATATGTATTTTTTCTGAAAATTATTTATTTGTACCCTTTGCCTCTTTTTTCCCCTCAATTTCTAGGAGCTCATAAAGTAATTAATCATTTCTGATATGCATTGTAAATACTTTCCCCTGTTTCCCACGTATTTTTTTGAGTTTGGTTATGATGCATTTACCATGCAAAAATTTATGTATAGTAAAATTTATTTCTAAAATTATTTTTATGGCTTGTGATTTTGAGTCATAGTCAGAAGACCTCCTCTACTCCTCTACTGAGTTTATAAAGGAATTCACTGATGTCTTCTTCCAGTACTTGCATGGTTTTATTTTTTGCATAGAGCACTTGGATCCATGTGGATGAAGTATGACATGAAATAAGGATCCAACTTAATCTTTTTCAAACAGCTAATTTTCCCAACACTGTTTAGTTAAAAGTCCATATTTACATTGACTTGAGGTGCTTCCTTTTTCCTCTATGAAATTCTCATATATGTTTGGGTCTATTTGGTTTTTTCTGTTTGGTTTATTAAGTCATGTGCCAGTACTATACTGTTTTAATTTATCAAGGTTTTACAATATATTTTAATTCTTAGTAAGGTTAGTTGCCCTCTGCCCCTGATCTTTCATTGCCTTTATTTTTCAGAGCTTTTTGGAGGACTCTTCCTGTTGGTTTATTTTTCAGCATGAACTTTAGAATCACATTGTCTGGTTTTGGGGGAAAAAAACTTAAGGTATTTTCATTGGAATTGCTGTAAATTAAAAAATTAATTTAGGGAGACTTGACATTTTTATGATATTGGTTATTCCTATTCAAGAACATGGTATGTTTGCTCATGTTGAAGTCCTTCTAAGACCTTCAGGTGTGTTTTAGCATTTACTTCCTAGCTATGTTTCTTAACTGAATCTTAGATATTCTGTCATCTGTTGCTTTTGTAAATGGGGTCTTCTCTTCCACCATACCTTCTGGCTGAAAGCTATTACTTTTACGTATTAGTTTTATATCCTGCTATCTTGCTACATTTTCCTCCTTCCCACATTGCTCATGTCTTGCCCAGTTCCTTTTTAGCCTGCCCTGAAACATGTTGTTTGGTGTATATGGGTTTTCTTTCTCTCAGTTTTGCTGAAGGAGTAGGTCATGGAGGTTTACAGCTTTTCTTGCTGTTTTTAAAGATGTTTTACGATCAGATGTGGAGATTCATATCTAGGCTGCCATCATGTGCCTACTAGTATTCATGGCTCACTGTAGACTTCTCGATGGGGCTTGTTCCATTGGGATTAAATTTGCGTTGTTTGCACAGGCTTCTCCAAATGATAAGATTGTTACAATGTTAGTATTATCTTGCCATTTGCTTACCTGTGACATTTTGCTTTTAGTAACCAGATGCGGAATAGACCAGCATTTCTACTTGAACTGAGTATGTGTGATTGTTTCCTACAATATGCTGTATTTACTTGTAATTGCCTCTGTTCATTTATATTATATGTGTCATCTTGTAAATCAGGCGTCAGGACTTTGACCAGTCCTGACCAAGGGCTAGATGGTAAATATTTTAGGCTTTGCAAGCCTTAAGGTCTCTTTGACCATAGGCAGTAGTAAATAAGTAGGCATGGCAGGATTCCAATGATTTTTTTTTTTTTTGAGATGGAGTTCCCTGTCGCCTAGGCTGGAGTGCAGTGGCGTGATCTCGGCTCATTGCAACCTCTGCCTTCCAGGTTCAAGCGATTCTCCTGCCTCACCCTCCCGAGTAGCTGGGTTTACAGGCATGTGCCACCACACCTGGCTAATTTTTGTATTTTTAGTAGGGACAGGGTTTCACCATGCTGGCCAGGCTGGTCTTGAACTCCTGACGTCGGTAATCTGCTTGCCCTGGCCTGCCAAAGTGCTGGGATTACAGGCATAAGCCACTGCGCCTGGCCAAGTTCCAATAAAATTTTATTTACAGAAATGGTGGTGGACTAGATTTGGCCTCTGGTCTGTAATTTGTTGACCCCTGCTTTAAAGTCATCTATTGTTAAGTCACATGTCTGTTTTTTTTTTTTTTTAATTCTACAACATTAATATCTTTTAAGGCTCTGATTTATATCTAATGATATTGGATTTGATGGATTTTTCCCTTTATATTTCTTTTACTTTTCCCAAATCTTGTAACGTGGAGATCATGTCTCCTTTTATAACTTTTTCTGTACCTGTGCATGGTTACAACAAGAAATATAAAAATATTTTTATCTATTCTCTCTTAAAACTCATATTTATTTCAACTAACACTGGGAGGGAATTCTGTGTGGAAAATAATCTGTAAAAAATAATTTTTCTTTTGATGTTTTTTGGTTTCTGTTAGTGGTGATTTTGTTAAAACACCAGCTCATCTGTGACTGTAATAAATTGTTACATTAACCAGTAGAATTCACAAGATGTTAAATAAGCAAATCACTAAAATGTTTGTTAAGGTCATGCCAAGGATCATTCCCAATAATGAATGCCATCCCAGCCTTGTAGACAGTTCTGTGATCATGAGTCATCCTTTCAATGGAGTTAAGAGGTATTTAAAAATTAAAGTTTCACTTTTGAGTATTGGTTTCATCTCAATAATTGTAAGGGTGAGGATGCTTGCTGAGATGGTAACAAAATGGTTCATGATATATTACAGTCACTAACTAGTATGACAAAACAGACAGTAACTGAAAACACTTCCTTGCTTTGAAGTAAATATGACAAATTCACAAGATTGATAGATGTTCTTAGAACTTTGTAATGATTTTGATAAGGTGAAATGCATTTATAGAGTATACTATTAGAATGTTGAGCTAAAACCAAACAAAAATAAACTGAGATGGTTTTGGCATGTCATTAAAAAGAAATGACTTTCAGATTTGTGTGGCATGTCACGTTGAGACTATATTTTAGATAGAAGATAAGAAAAGGGAGCTATCAAGAGAGATTTAGGTGGTCCAGAGAAGAAAGAGTGGGTAGAAATGAGAACAGAAGGTATGGGAGTTCATGGAAGTGAAGCATATCTGAAGGAAGAGGAAAATTTGTGGGAAAAAAAATAAAAAGAAGACCAAGTAACAGTGCAGAGAGAGAGAGAGAAAAAAAAAGAGAGAAGTGGTCTGAATCATAGGGGGCATGTGGGAATTAATAACAGCTCTTTGGAAGGTGCCACCATAAGAAGAAATATGAGTGAGAGAAATTCTTAAGTAGGAGAATTTGAAATAGAAAGCTTAGATGTCTAGAGGTCAGCCAGAGTATTACTGGAAATAAGTAGGTGTTTGGGTGTTTGGAGAGTGAAAGCAGAACAGAATCTTTCCTTGAAAGCAGGAGATGTAGGATTTCTGTTAACTCTGCGACTTCCCCTCCTACAAGCTGACTTCCATGCAATTGCACGAACAAGACATAGCCTTAAAATAAGCTTGCTAGCCCTTTCTGTGGTTATCCTTTTGCGTCTTAAATGGAAAATGGGCTATTTAGGCTGTAGTTTTTAGTAATACTTTAAAGCTTATGTAACCCAATGTCTCTGTGAATTTCACTTTCTCCATCTGCTAATAAAAGTGTATGAACTGCAGAACAATGGAGAGATTTCTGGGTTCAACATTAAGTCAAATCAGATGTGCAAAAACGAGCAGCCTGAAACTGTGCAACAGTATGTACTTAGAAAGTCAGAATTTTGATTGAGAGCACATGCTGTTTTACCCTAGCGTTAATCCCATAAGGTATTAATTGTCAGAATGATATGAGTTGCTTAAGAATCTTGGAAATTTTGTAGAGATCTTCAGTTCAAATTCTCAGAATTAATTTACTGTTTTAAGAAACGAATTTACTGGTTTAAAGGCTATTTTTCTCTTCTCCATTCTCTACCTGCCTTTCCATATACATACAAACACACACACACACACACACACACGGCTTGCTATTCTGAATCCAAGAAGGAAATGTTATTATTTCATAATAACAAAGTGAAATCTACTTGCTACTGTTAAATATCTGCATAAATTAAGTGTCATTGAAATGAAATGTAAATTGTTTTCCTAATATGACAGATGTGTGACCTAAATTAAAGGGCTATTATTCTGCTAAAATAAAAAGATTGTCTTGGTTATTAACTGTGTGATCCTGAACAAGACACTAAGTTGTAAGCATGATCTACAAGTTGCTAATATATCAGTTGTCTTTTTCTGCATAACTAACCCAAAATTCAGTGGGTTAACATAACCATTTTTGAGGGGCTCAATTTGGGCTGATCCATAGAGGCAGTTTTTGTGCTACTTTGCTGCCTTTGAAATACTCTTTTCCTTTTTGCCCTTTGCAAAGGGCATAAAGTTAAGTAATATGAGGACTGAAAAGTATTCATTGACTCAAGTAACAAGAGGTTATTTTTAGCTTTAGGTTATGGTGTTATCATGGAGGTGGAAGTTGTACTGTAGTATGTTAAGGAATGAATAGAGGCTGTAGTAGACAGAATAATGGCCTCCCAGAGATGCCCACATTCTAATCCCCCAGGACCTGTCAGTATGTTGAGCTACATGGTAAAGAAGAATTAAGATTACAGATGAAATTAAGATCACTAATTAGCTGACCTTAAAATTGGGAGATTATTCTGAATTATCTGAGTGGGGCCAATGTAACCACAAGGGTCCTTACACAATAGGAAGAGGGAGGGGGGAGGAAAGAGGAGGGTGAGAGGGAGATGTGTCTACAGAGAAGGTCAGGTGATGCGATGTGAGAAGTGACTCAGCTGCCATAGCTGCCTTTTAGGATGAGGGAAGGGGCCACAAGCCAAGGAATGTGGGTGGCCTGTATCTAGAAGCTAGAAAAGGCCAGGAAACAGATTTTTCCCTGGAGCCCCAGAAGAAACGCAGTCCTGCTGACCCCTTGATTTTAGTCCAGTGATGTCCATGTCAGACTTCGAATGTACAAAATTATAAAATAATAAATTCATAGTGTTTACGCCACTAAGTCTGTGGTAACTTCCTATAGCAGCAATATGAAGGGAACAGTGGGTAAGGAGCATCAGCCACGTAGACCACGCTTTAAAGAAGTTTGGCAGTAAAAATAAAGAAGAAAGACAAGATGGGACACGTGGGATTTAGGGAGGATGGTAGTGTGTTTTAAAATGGGAGAAATTTTATGTTTTTGAATTTTCACATTATTTGTGTGATTTCTGTGTTATTTTTATGCTTCTTAGAGACACAGTATCAGAGTGCTTCATCTGGCATTCCAAATACCGGAACATAAAAAATCTTTAAAAGCAAGTTAATTGCACTTGAATAAAAACCAGATATCTCTGCAATTTTAAAACTTAGGATTGCACTGAAATATCAGTTATATAAGAAAATCTCTCTTTAGCTTAATACTAAGTAATTAGACCCTGGTAGTACTTTATGGAAATATATGTTAAACATTCATAAGTCTTAAAATTATGACCACATTGAGTATGTAAGTCAGGGCACAATAAATTTGATTTTTATATTTAAGTCATTATAATTAAGCTTGACAGTATTTTTCAAGTCTATAAATTGTAATTGATGCCTGTAAATAATAATAGGAGCTATTAGTTATTATTTAACAAATGCCTACTGTATGCCTGGCCCATAATCCTCAGTAGCTCATTTAATCCTCATGACAATCTTATGTGGAAGTTACAATTATTTATATTAATATTTTGCAGTTATAGAATATTAGTCATCCTACGTATAAAGAAGATCATTTAAGAAATACAAAGGAATTAAGATATAATCATTTACATGACAGATTTCTTTTAATCAAGAAACATCATTGGCACAAGGATCATATAAGGTATTCCATTGTATGGACTGTAAGTCAATTTCAGTGGGATGATAAATGTTTTTTGGAAGAGTCACATTAATGAAATTTGCCTGGCAGCTTCTGAGAACATGTATTAGAGTTAGCCCTACCTATTTATTTTTAATTATTGTCATAAAGATGGAATATTGATAGTTTTCTTTTGTTCTTCAGTTGTAAACAGAATAAGTCTGAAGACTTATCCTGAATTTATCTCTTGGAAGAGCTCAGAACTTGAAACATGCCCATCAAGAAAGATGTTCCTACTGTTATTACCAGTTCCCTTTTGCTTTCTCTCTTCTTTTCTATTTCTTTCTACTCTTTATCAATGCTGAAACTTGAGGTGAAGAATCTACCTTAATACTCATGTGGCTACGGCAGTGAGTTACTGCAATATTACATGTTTATTCATTCCTTGCAACTAGTATTAGTGCCTTGTATTTGATAGGGCTAGACCCTGTGCCTGGCAGAGAGAAAATTGTCCTTGGACTTTAGTCTGCCTCTTTGGTGCCAGATCCCAACTTGACTTTCTGGCAGAATACATGTACATTAGCTTTTAGAATAAAATGTACAATATGTAAATAAAGAGGTATGACTCCGTTGGTACACTGTACTCTCTAAAGCTTAATTTTGTATGTGCCTACTATTTTAGAAGCTTTGGAGATATTTTCTATGTCTTTAGGAATTTTGTGTTCTTCCCCCTACTCAAACATCTCTTCATCTTCCTCTACTAACAGAAAGGGTTAGTATTCTATGAGTAACTGTGTGCATAAACTCCTGAAATGCTTTATTTATCCTTTCCTCTAAAGTAAAACTTCTGTTTTTGGAGGATGTTGCTTCTCTAGCAGCCCCTGTCACAGAAGACCATCTTCCTGTGCTCAACAACATGATGATAGTTAAACATCATTTTAAAAAATCGTTTCTCAACAGTCTTGTTTTTGAAAGAGCTTTTCTAAGCCACTTCCCTCAATTCTGTAGCTGATTGACTCCCAGCACACGTATCTGCGTTTCCAGTGACATTCATCAGACTTAGTTTCCCTTTCCTCCAGTTTCCTCCCATCACTTTCTACAACTTTAGTACCAGTATTGATAACTAGTTCAATACCATGCCAAACCTCTTTCACTTCTTTTGCTTCATTTACAAGTATAGCTGCACATTAGGCCTTATCAGTCAAACCAGTTGCATCTCTTAAGACCTCAAAAGTCTTTAACCATAATCTTCCATCATTTTCCTTTCTCATACTCCCCGAGCATTTTTTAAAACCCCTCTGAGCCCTACCTTCTTTTGAGCCTTTCCTGTTCTCCTACTTCCTTTGGGTTCCATCTGCACCCTTACTAACCTGGAATCTGCCTTGGCTGGCACACTGGCATTGCTTGCCCTCTTCACCTTCCTCCTTGCCTGACATTGCAGTCACTTTGATTACTCTCTGAACTTGTCTTCCCAATACTAGATTGCTAAGCTTTCCTTGTGTGTCAACAAAATGTGTCACCTGGGTCTGGCATGAAACTCATGCTGTCAGTCTCAGCAGAGCTTCACAGAAGGTTAGCAAGCATTTTACCCCTCTCTCGTGAACTGCATGTGAACTTTCTCAGCCTCTTATTACTTCTCAAACCCACAATCCCATTACTGTCTTCCTCTCTGTCTGAGACGATCAGGTCCAGTTGCTGCAAGCTCTCAAGTTTTCTTCCTTTCTCCTTTCTTCTGCACCTTAAAATCCTCTGTATCTTGGAAATGCATATCAGATTGGCAAAAATTTAAGGTATTTGATATGAGAACTCTTTTTTTATTTTTTTGAGACAGAGTCTCGCTCTGTCGCTCAGGCTGTAGTGCCATGGTGCGATCTCAGCTCACTGCAATCTCCGCCTCCCGGGTTCAAGTGATTCTCCTGCCTCAGCCTCCCGAGTACCTGGGATTACAGGTGCCCGTCACCACGCCCAGCTAATTTTTGTATTTTTAGTAGAGACTGGGTTTCACCATGTTGGCCAGGCTGCTCTCGACCTGACCTCGTGATCTGCCCGCCTTACAAAGTGCTGGAATTACAGGCATGAGTCACAGCACCCGGCCGATACGAGAACTTTTAAAGAGGTATTTACTCACTGTTGGTGGGTGATATAAATGGCTTCAGCCTTTTTGTGGAGGTACTTACCAAAAATTGGTAACAGTTACCAAAATTTAATATGTATGTTTGTTGTGACTTGCCAATCCAAGTTCGTTTGTTTGTTTGTTGTGGTTTTTTTGGGGGGGGGTGGTGGTTTGAGACAGGGTCTCACTCTCTTGCCCAGGCTGGAGTGCAGTGGCACTATCATGGCTCACTGCAGCCTTGACTTCCTGGGCTCAAATGGCCTGCCTCAGTCTCCCAAGTAGCTGGGACTATAGGTGCACACCACCACTCCTGGCTAATTTTTTTCTGTATTTTGCAGAGTCGTAGCCTCACTATGTTGCCCAGGCTGATTGCGAACTCCTGGGCTCAAGTGATCCTCCCATCGCAGTCTCCCAAAGTGCTGTGATTACAGGTGTGAGCCACCACGTGCAGCCTCAGCAATCAAATTTTAGGAATCCATCCTACCAATTTATACCTGCCCAAGTAGATAAAAAATATGTACAAGGTTGTTTCTTGTGGCACTATTATTAGAATGAGAATGTCAGTACAAACTAAGGTTATCTGTAGGCCAGAAAATCCTACACTTCTGTGCTCACAGTCAAAAAGGCATTTTAGATGAAGGTGGCAAATATTTTTATTGTAATATTTATGTTTTGTAGTACTTATTTGGTATCAGACACTACTCTTGGCATTTTTTTATATATTAGTTTCTTCAGTCTTTGAAAGCAACCCTTGAAGAAATAGATTATCATCCTTGTTTTGTAGATGAGGTATCTGAGGCTCAGGGAGTAAAAAAAGGTGCCCAAGGCTACATAGCCGGTATGTGGAGGAACCATGCTACTTGATTGCTGTACACAGCTTAGCCACATGTGTCGCCTTCTTTGTTTTATCAGGAGAAGCAGCATTATTTTTATTATCAGAAGATTAGAAACAGTGCTAATGTGTATTTTTTGACCCCTTTCAATCCTTTCCCGTCCATTTTTTACATTAATATTTAATTAGTCTTCTTACGACATAGCCATGATTGGGTCACTCCACTGCTTGACGTCTCTCAGTGACTTCATTTACTTGAAGAGGATATATTCTAAAGTCCATTGTAAGGCTCTCAAAACAATCTGACCCCAGCCTCAGCTTGTCTTTCCCTCCCTGTCTTCCACTACTGTGCTCTGATACCTGTGCACCAGCCAAGCCAAATAATCTACTCCTCGGTGAACATGTGTTTTTCTCTATTTTACTTAAGTACTAACTTGGTTCAACTCTGGGTTTCTGGGTTTCAGTATATCCTAGCTGCAGGATCCTAGGCAAGTCGCCTAATCTCTCTGATACTCTGCTATCCCATTTACCTGGAGTTGATTGGCTTAAATGGAATGATCTATGTAAAGTGTGTTATATCGCCCCTGGCAGATAGTGATCCATGAGTGGTGGTGATATTAAAATAAAGCCTTGAAAAGTACAAGATGAAACTAGAACATCTTGTTATGCTAGAAAGTAAGAAAGTGCAATAAATTGGGGGCGAAGGGAAAGCTCTTCCTTATGGGAGAATGCCAACTAACATAGAGGAATGATGGAGTTGGAAAATCATCACTTGATGCTAAAATGAGTGGGTGACATGAGGAGGAGGAGATTTTTACATAGTCTCAATTCCTCTCCCTACAATTTACCAGTTAATTACAAAGGGAAACATAGTAACTTCATAGTGGAGAAACGTGGCAAACTCCACTTTAGTGACTCCACATTAATGATGTGATCAAAGTTAACACCAATGTTGGGTAAACTAACATCCATGCTTCCTGAGATGTCATAGTGAGGGTAACATCATTTTATTGCTATTCCTTCCAAGAGTGCATAACCTGCATCATGAGAAAACATAAGATAAAACCCAGATTCAGAGTTAGTCCACAAAATATCAGGTCTATCCTCTTCAAAGATATGAAGAAAGAAAGACCACGGATTCCAGACTAAATGAGATGTGATATGCATTGTATGAACTTGAACTAGAAACTGGACTGGGAAAAAGTGGCCACAAAGAGCATTATTGGGTAAATGGCAAAATTTGAATAGGGAGTGTAGATTAGGAAATGGTATTTTTATCATGGTTAATGGCTCTGATATTTACAATTATACTGTGGTTATATGCAGGAATGTCCTTGTTCTTAGGAAATGTACACTGAAATGTTTAGGAGTAGAGAAGCACGATATCTCCAACGTATTCTCAACTGGTTCAGGAAAAATATGTACATATATGAAAACAGAATGCTAAAGCAAATGAAACAAAATGTAAACAATTAGTGAATTTTCATAATGAGCATATAGGGATTCTTTGTACTGTTCTTACAATTTTGGAATTGTGCCAAAATTTTGTACTACATTAAAGGTACAGTACTTTTTTCAAGAAAACAGCCCAGGATTCATACTGCACTCCAGCCTGGGCAACAGAGCAAGATCCTATCTCAAAAAAAAAGAAAAAAATCTAGGCCAGGCGTGGTGGCTCACTCCTGTAATCGCAGCCCTTTGGGAGGCCAAGGAGGGCAGATCATCTGAGGTCAGGAGTTGGAGACCAGCCAGGCTAACATGGTGAAACCCCATCTCTACTAAAAGTACACTCCAGCCTGGGCAAGAGAGTGAGACCCTGTCTCAAAAAAAAATTGTTTTTTATAAAAAAACAGTATTTTATTAAAAAAAAAAACCCTTAGGAAAAAATTCTTTAATAGGGCTTCATTTAGGAGCCACTATGTACTTCCTAGACTAAAGATAATAAGATGTTTCATGCCACTCTTCAGGCTTTATAATGTAAGCCTGTGGAACACGAGGGGAGAGTATAATTTTTCCAAAACAGTGTAATCTGTTTTTATAGCTTTCTGCTGCTCTTGGTCCAAAACCATAATATAGCGTATCAAGAGAGATGTATTGATCGTATGCATTGTCCTTTATATGTATTATTTCTAACAACTGAACATTTAATGATATTTGGTCTGCAGATACTTTGAGGTTCTAATCTCTGGCAAGAACCATGAATGTAGCTCTTCTATGTTGCCAAATTCAGATCCTGTGCCTTAACAGCCAGGTGGGTTAAAATGATAACCTCTTAGGAAAAATTAAGGAACTTTTTGCTAGATTGTAGATATTCCTCCATTCAAGGTACAGTACTTTTTTTGAGAAAACAGCCCAGGGTTCACTACTACAAGATGTAAATTGCTGTCCTTAAGTTCTGTGCCATAAAATCTACGAGCAGTAATTTTAGCTTTTCAGTCTAAAAAAAGATTTAAACTTATTGTTTACTGTAACCATTAAAAAAAAAAAAACTCAGTAGACATAGAATGTCTACTTTTGATTACTGTGACATTCAGATGAGCCCTCCAAAATTTAACCGGAAAAAGCATGTAAGACAGCAAAACTATATGATGAGATATATAGAATTATTTGTTCTAAGTCATTTAAATATTTGGAAGCTGTCTTCCAAAGAATAGTTGATCTTAAGGCAGTTTTTCTGACAAAAATTATCAAGTCCAACTGCCTGATGAGGCTGCTCCTCATAAGCAGCAGGAAAGCCAAGTCGGGAAGGGGAAAAGAGCAGCTCTAAGACAACGTCTAAACCCACTGTCTTCAGAGTCAGACACGTTCATCATGCTTACTCTCCCCCTTCATAAGATGTACAACTCTGGAAAATTTACTTAACCACTCTCAGTTTTACTTTTCTCTGGAGATTCCTATTTTCTCTGGGGATTATACTATTATTTTAATAGTACCTACTTTATAACATTATTTATTGGGATCAGACTCATCATATCTAACTAGAACAAGCATGAAAGAAGTGCTTAAAATCTGTAGTTGCTATTGTTATTCTTTGTCTCATCTCAGAAGCAGTGGGCTGTGTTCAGATACAAATTTTTAAGGAGGGCCACCCAAGTTCTTGTTTTACGTCCAGATTTTTGTCTGTTGGGAGCCCTTTCCCACTTCCCCTGACTATCTGGGGTTATTACGCTACTACTGTACAAACGTCAGTAGCCAGGAGTGTATATGAACAATACCACTTAGCTCATTTTCATTGTATGTCCACAGAGGCAAAAAAACTGAAGGAGTATCAATAAAAATTGAGCAATCTCATGCTATTTTCTGATAGTTTTCTTATAATAAAGGGAAGAAAAACAATATTGGCTTTAAAAATTCAAGAATGCTCAAGCTTACAATTTGTTGTGGAAGAAATGGCAGAGACTTGAGAAGGAATTTTCAGAAATCTAATGGATCATAATTTTGGCAGAAAAGTTATTCAGGGTAGATAAGCTGGCATGGATCAAGAGTCCACCAGGTAGATTGGACCATAAATTCTAGCAGTAGACAGTTTTCAAGTGCTTTATTCTACCTGAGCTCTTTAATGTGTATTTTATATGGGGAAATGTAATTTATGCCCAGTTGAAAAGGGGCTGGGGATCTAAAAGGTCTGGAGGTTTTCCTTAGGCCATAAAGCTGAGAAGACTCCTCCTTTCAGATGTCAGTGAGGATCTGGGTGGTCACGATATCACTGGCCACTCTGATGCCACTGCTAACTCTAGCCCAGAATCCGCCACATTCCTTTTGAGAGAGTAACAATTTGAAAATTCAACTCAAATTTAACAATATCCTTGATAGTCTTTTACATATTTTGTCTTATTTGTTGTTTCGCTGCATGGCTAAGTTGTTTTTACTTTCAGGGGCAAGCCCGAGCCCTATCCTAACAGAGTTGATAGATCTCTTGATAAACAAAGAGGCATAAAGACATCAGAGATGCAGTTTTAGTACATTCTCGGTAGTCAGAGCTCTTGTTGAAATGAAAATCCCTTGCTCCGTCTCACTTTTCTTAAGCTCTGAACCCCACTGGTCCAAATGTGAATACAAATAATATCTAGGATAGTTATGCCAAGCACGGGTAAAATTCAGAGAGAACTAATCCAAACGCTGAGAGGGAGTGTGGCACTGGTGGGGATGCTGGGCGTGATCAAGTTGGTGGTGTGGGCTCTCAGTGCAGAGCTATGGCACCTGTTCTCAGAGGTTTCCCATGTGCTGTCAGTACTTGCTGGTTTGTTTGTAAATAAACTTGATAGGAACCTTTCCATTCAAATTTATAATGCTGTCTTTAAGGTGATGTTCCTTAAATTTTTGGCTAACAACTCTTTGGCAAATCTCACAAAAGCTATGGATTCTCTCTTCTCAGAAGAATGCATGTAGGCCACATATACCCAAACAGTTTACATAATTTCAAGGAATTAACATGAAGCACTTTCATGATGGTTCATGGAAGCTTCTCTTAATGCTCTACAACTGGCCACAAGATGGTGGTGGTGATGACTACCATTTATTTAGCTTGTACTATTAGTCAGGCACTCTTCATTCTTCATATCCAAAATGAACTCTGGATAGCCCCTTCCAAACCTGTTCCTCCCCCATCTTTACTCGTCTCAGGTAACACCCACTCCATCTCTTTAGTTGCTCAGTTATGCTGAGTCCTTTTCACTACTACTGTTGTCACCTTCCTCCTAGCCAGTCATCTCTTGCCTTATTACCTTATTTATTATTGCAAGTGATCTCCCTACTTCTACCCTTTCTATTCTCAATACAGTAGCCAGAGTCATTGCTCCTATTAAAATGAAAGTCATATCACACTACTATCCTACTTAGAACTCTGCAGAGTCTTCCCATTTCGTTCACAGTAAAAGATGATGGCCAGGGCCTCTGCACTGCACAGCCGCAAGGACAACTGTTCACATAGATCACAATATGTTGTGCAGTAGATGATATACACAACAGCTCCAGTAAAGGTCCATAAGCCCTGTACAATCTGCCCTACCCCCCTAATTCAGTTACTTCTGTGACTTTGACTCTCCTACTGCTTTTCCCTCATTCATTCTGTTCTAGCCACTTGATCTCCTTTCTGACCGTCAAATAACACCAGGACTGCTCTGCCTCAGGATCTTTGTACTGGATGTTACTTCTTTTTGGAACAGTCTTTCGTCAAATATGTGCTCAGCTTATGTTCTTGCCCTTTTAAAGTCATTGCTCAAAAGTCACCTCGCTGAGGCCTTATTTAAACACAATCCTCATCTCTACCCTGGCACTCCCTAGACCTTTGTATCTATGCTACTTTTTCCGTAATAATCATGACCTTCCAACTTATTAATAATATCTAATTTACTTATTTTTTTCCTGAATGGAATGCAAGCTTCACTAGGATCCTCACTGGAATGCAAGCTTCACTAAGTTGGAGATTTTTGTCTGTTTTGTTCAGTGCTGTGTGTGCAGTGCCTGGAAGAGTGGCTGATACATAATAAGAGCTCAGATATCTGTTGAATAAAATGAACAAACCTTAGGAAGATATATTCTTTTAAAACACAGATTTAGATTCAGAGAGATTAAACATCTTGCTCAAAGTCACACAATTGATAAAAGATATAGCTAAGATTTTTGGACTTTCTGACACCAAAGATGTGCTTAACTACTGCATCAGTCTTCCTTTCTAAAGATAAAAATATTCCTTTCTAAGGATATGCAAAATCAGAGATCAAAATGTAGTCCAGAAGTAGGAGTCTTATTCTGTAGATTATAATGTGTTGCTAAGAGAAATGAAAGAAAACTGATTATTGGAGATACACCATATTTATGCATTAGAAAGCGCAATATTTAAAAAATGTCTGTTCTCCTAAGTTGAACTATGGATGCAAAATTGTCCAAATAAAAATCCAAGCAGACTTTTTTGTAGAGATTGGCAAACTGTAAAATTCCTATGCAAATATAAAGGAACTCAAATAGCCCCATCTAGTTCTTTATTCATTATTATTATTATTATCTTGAGACAGGGTTTCGCTCTGTTGCCCAGGCGGGAGTGCAGTAGCACAGTCATGGTTCACTGCAGCCTTGACCTCTTGGGCTCAAGCGATCCTCCTGGCTCAGCCTCCTGAGTAACTGGAACTACATGCCTGGCAATTTTTATTTTTTTTCTAGAGATGAGGTCTGGCTATGTTGCCTGGGTTTGTCTCAAACTGCTGGCCTCAAGCTATCCTCCTACCTCGGCCTTTCCAAGTGCTGAGATTTCATGCATGAGTCACCACACCTGACCTAAAACTAAGGGTGCTTTTGGAAAAAGGAAAAAAAAAAAAAAAAAAAAAAAACAAAGGAAATGTTGGTGGTAAGCAATTGAAGAGGAAGCCAGTAGCTCCATTAGAGCAACAAGCTTAACTCTGTTGTATGTGGACAACTAAGAAGGGTCCTCCTGGGGTCAGAACAAACTTTAAACACTGTCCTCAAAAGCTACTCCTGCAAATGGGCCTGAATTTGTTGGACGAGACCATGGAGTAATTTATGCTCCAGAGCATTATTGAAAACAATAGAGTGACCAGCCAGCAATTAGTGGGTCCTAACAGCTGGGTGTAATACCAGCAAGAGGCAGACAGCCTAACAGATCAGGGAAAGAAAGTGCAAAGAAAGCCCTGCTAGAACCATTGTTCAAATGCCCAAGGCTCTGCTCTCTGAGGAGCAACATTGGAGGCTTCACACTGCAGATAAAATACTTTACTAAAATAGTCAAGCCAAGTTATTAAATAAAGAAAAAATAACTATAAAAACAGGCTGGGTGCAGTGGCTCATGCCAGTAATCCCAGCACTTTGGGAGGCCATGGGAGGCAGATCACTAGAGGCCAGCAGTTTGAGAGCAGCCTGGCTAACGTGACGAAACCCTGCCTCTACTAAAAATACAAAAATTAACCAGGCGTGGTGTCACGCACCTGTAGTTCCAGCTACTCAGAAGACTGAGGCACAAGAATCGCTTGAACCCAGGAGGCGGAGGTTGCAGTGAGCCAAGTTTGTGCCATTGTACTTCAGCGTGGGTGACAGAGTGAGACTCTGTCTCAAAAAAGCAAAACAAAACAAAAAACACTGAAACAAAACACCAGGGGTGGGGATGGAAGTAGGGGGTTGGAATCAGATTGTAACTCGAATTCACTGGGAAAAAAGAAAACAGAAAAATGGTAAGTAGGAAGGCTAATTATAACAAACTACAAGTATGTATTTGCCCTTCTATCTTGTCTCAGCTTCTTTGAAAGACAAAATTATATAAAGTTATAGTAATGTTAGGTTTTCAACATATATAGTTGTACTGTGTATTACAGTAATAGCACAAAAGGGGAAGAGAATATAGCTATATAGAATTAATGTTTCTATATATAACCAGAAGTTGGTATATATCCAAAGCTGTTATGATAAGTTAATATTGTATGGCAAGTTGCAGAGCAACCACTAAGAAAATAAGTAAGAAAAAAAAGTAAAGTGAGAAAATATTAAAGGAATTAAAATGTTACACTAGAAAATATTCAGTTAACAAAATAGGAGTAAAGAAAGACTAGACTGGAGGAACAAAAAAGATATGAGATATATAGAAAACAAAAAAATTGCAGACATTATGTTAATAACAATAAATGTGAATGGATTAAACATTTTAATCAAAAGGCAGAGATTGTCAGACTGGGGGAGATCTCACTATGTGCTGTTTACAAAAGATACACTATCAAAGATACAAATAGATTAAAGGGAAAAATGCTTAAAAAGATAAACTATGGAAACAGCAACCACAAGAAAGCTGGAGTGGTTATGCTAATATCAGACAAAACAGATATTTTTAAATGCTAGTAGAAATTTAAAAGGACACTTCATAATGATAAAAAAAAGGCCAATCCATGAAGATATAACAATTGTAAATATATATCATTATCTCTCATTATCTGCAGGGAATTGGTTCCAGGACACCCTACGGATAAAAAAAAAACTTTAGATGTTCAAGTTTGTTATATTAAATGGGATAATATTTGCATATAACTTATATACATCCCCTTGTATACTTTGTCATCTCTGTATTACTTCTGATACTTAATACAATGTAAATGGTATATAAACAGTTGTTAAATATTTTTTTCTTTGCATTATTTTCTATTGTTGTATTGTTATATTTCTGAATATTTTTGACCCATGGTTGGTTGAATCTGTGAATGCAGAACCCACAGAGATCGAGGGCCTAACAACATAGAGCCTAACGTGGATGTACCTAACAACATAGATCCAAAATACATAAAGCAAAAACTGAAAGAAATGGAGGAAGAAATAGACAATTCAGCAATAATATCCCATTCTCAATAATGCAAAAAGATTCAGCAAGGAAATAGAAGACCCGAACAACACAATAAACCACCTAGACATAATAGACATCTATAGAACTCTAAATAGCAATTGCAGGATACATATACAGATGGAACATTCTCTAGGGTAGATCATATGCCAGCCCATTTTTAAAGAACTTAATTAATTTTAAAACATTAAAATCATAAAAATTATGTGTCCTCTCCACAATGGAATGAGAAAAGAGATCAATAACAAAAAGAAATTTGGGGTATTCACAACCATATGAAGCAGCGTACTCCTAAATATCCAATGTGTCAAAGATGAAATAAGAGAAATCAAAAAATACTTTTTGACAGCCTGGGCAACAGATTGAGACCCCGTCTCCACAAAAAAATAATTTTAGCCAGGCATGGTGGCACACACCTGTAATCCTAGCTACTCAGGAAAATCTCTTGAGCTCAGAAGTTAGAAGCTGCAGTAAGCTATGATCACACCACTGCACTGCAGCCTGGGTGTCAGAGTGAGACCTTGTCTCGAGGTTTAAAAAAAATTTTTTTTTTGATAAGAGACAATGAAGACATTACATACTAAAACTTACAGAATGAAGCTAAAGCACTGCTTGGTGGGACATTTATAGCTGTAATCACTGAAATTAAAAAAGCAAGAAACATTTGAAATCAGTAACCCAGTCTTCCACCTTAAGATACATAAAAAGAAGAGCAAACTAAACCGAAAGCAACCAGAAAGGAGGGACATAACAAAGATTAGAAATTAGTCAAATATGGAATATGAAAACGAGAAAATCAATGAAACCAAAAGATTATTCTTTTGAGAAGATCAACAAATTGACAAACCTTGGGTAGACTGACCAGGAAAAAAGAAGACTCAAATTGGTAAAATCAAGAATGAAAGAAAGGACATTACTATTGACCTTACAGAATTAGAAAGGATCATCATGAACAACTGTATACCAACATACAGTTTTGTAATTTATTTCATATTGGATAACTTATATGAAATAAAGACATTCCAAGAAAGACACAAACTACTAGAACTTACTCAAGAAATACAACTTCTGAATAGACAAGTAAAGAAATTGAACTATTACTACTGTTACCACCACCACCACTACCCACAGGCCGGGTGTGGTGGCTCACGCCTGCAATCCCAGCACTTGGGGAGACTGAGGCAGCTGGATCACTTGAGGTCAGGAGTTCAAGACCAGCTTGGCTAACATGGTGAAATCTCCTCTCTACTAAAAATACAAAAATTAACTGGGCGTGGTGATGGGCGCCTGTAAGCTACTTGGGATGCCGAGGCAGGAGAATCACTTGAACCCAGGAGGCGGAGGTTTCAGTGAGCTGAGATCATGCCACTGCACTCCAGTCTGGGTGACAGAGGGAGACTTTCTCTCAAAACAAAATGAAACAAAAAACAAACAAAACTACACACAAAGAAAAGCCCAGCCCCAGATGGCTTCACTAGTAAATGTTACCAAACATTTAAAGAAGAATTACCAGTTCTTCACAAACTCTTCCAAAACATAGAAGAGAAAGAAACACTAACTTATCTTATGAGGCCAGAGTATTATGTCAATACCAACTCCAGATAAAAACATCACAAAAATATTGGGGGAACCTGTCCCCAGTATTTCAACGTAGGTTCTTTCTATTTTCCATAAGTGTCAACTGGCTGAGAAATAAAAAGAAAGAGTACAAAGAGAGGAATTTTACAGCCGGGCCTCCGGGGGTGACATCACATATCAGTAGGACCATGATGCCCACCTGAGCCTTAAAGCCACCAAGTTTTATTAAGGATTTCAAAAGGGGAGGGGGTGCAAGAAGAGGGAGTAGGTCACGAAGATCACATGCTTCAAAGGGCAAAAAGGAGAACAAAGATCACATACTTTTGAGGAAACAGGATAAGGGCAAAATCAGAACTACTGATAAGGGTCTATGTTCAGCTGTGCACGTATTGTCTTGATAAACATCTTAAACAAAAGAAAACAGGGTTTGAGAGCAGAGAACCGGTGGGACCACAGATTTACCAGGGTGGAGTTTCCCAATCCTAGTATGCCCGAGGGTATTGCAGGAGACCAGGGCGTATTTCAGTCCTTATCTGAACTACATAAGACAGACACCCCCAGAGCAGCCATTTATAGACCTCGCCCCAGGAATGCATTCCTTTCCCAGGGTATTAATTACTAATATTCCTTGCTAGAAAAATAATTTAGTGATATCTTCCCTACTTGCATATCCGTTTATAGGCTCTCTGCAAGAAGAAAAATACAGCTCTATTTTGCCCGACCCTGCAGGCAGTCAGACCTTATGGTTGTCTTCCCTTGTTCCTTGAAAATCACTGTTATTCTGTTCTTTTTCAAGGTGCACTGATTTCATATTGTTCAAACACACATGTTTTACAATCAATTTGTACAGTTAACACAAATATCATAGTGGTCCTGAGGTGAGGTACATCCTCACCTTACAAAGATAACAGGATTAAGAGATTAAAGTAAGACAGGCATAAGAAATTATAAGAGTATTATTTGGGAACTGATACATGTCCATGAAATCTTCACAATTTATGTTCAGAGATTGAAGTAAAGACAGGCATAAGAAATTATAGAAGTATTATTTGGGAACTGATACATGTCCATATTAAAATGAAATCTTCACCGTTTATGTTCCTCTGCCGTGGCTCCAGCTGGTCCCTCCATTCGGGGTCCCTGACTTCTCGCAACATCTCTCCCTTTCTTTTTATATAAATGTGCCATGGTGCTGAAGTCTTGTTTGTTTTCTTGGTTTTGATGCAGGATTCTTTGACTGGTCCGGCACACTAAAAACAAGCCGATTAAACAAAGAAACATAATTCCAAAATTTACTACAATGGAGCTCCCAATAGACTTAATCCAAGTCATGGGGTTTAGTCCAGAAAGACTTTGTGCCACCTGATCTAACGCCTCAGCTCTAGGCACAATGGATAAATGAGCTTGAGAGGCTTCAAAAATTTGTTTCTTTAATTTAGTTATGTCCAAGGATAAATTATCTTCCCTACCCAGAAGGTGTCCTTTGACCATTTCCCATGAATGATCAGTCTTGTTGTAGGAATATGGTGTGATACAGAAATCAGAAGTATTCCAATCACACTGCATTTGCATGTGATGTTCGAGACTCATTAGCCGATCCGCAAGCCAAATAATAGACTGTCTTAAATCATTAATTTGATTAGCTAATTTTTGATCAGTGCCTTGTTGAGAATTCCACATTTGGGTGGAATTGACTTGCCAATCATTAACAAAATGAGCCATTTGAATAGATTGATGTAATGCCATTCCGGCAGTGGTGGCCTGTGCAATGACTGTAATTAGGCCCATGATCACAGTGATTAAAGTGAAAACAAATCTCTTAGATCTTTTGAGAATTCATTGTAACACTTCATTAATTCAATGTACTGAGGGGGAAGATTCCCAAGGTCTGGGTAAAGTTACCGATAACCAGATTCCTTCTTCTACTCGAACCAACATTATACTTTTCCTGGAGTCAAAACGGGAGTTAACACAAGCGTATAAATGACAGGTAATGCATTGGATAGTTTGATTGTCCAAATTTTGATATTTCCCACTAAAAACATGTAAGGAGGCTTAACACAACTCTGTATAGGAAGAGTCAGGTTGGAGGTAAACAAAGCATAATGTTTGAATGTACGTTGATACTGAGGGAGAGGAGTGGCGGTGGCAATGCCCGATGTTCTCCGTCGTAAAGAAGCAATCCAAAGTGTCTGGGGATGCCAAAGAGGTAGAGGGGCATACCTGGGTTGAGAAGAATTATCATAATGCCAATTGAAGTCCCATAAAGGGGGATCAGCATCAAAAAGAGGAAAAGGGTTCAAAGGGGATTTATCTTGGTGTTCAGAATCATGGATTCGAGGGGTGGTAGTGGGGACAACAGACAGAAAAGTTTCCCCTTCCCATACTCACAGTGTGGACATGGCAATAGCCAATTTCCAAAGATCTGAGTGTTCTGGGCTCAGAATGGGGAATATCATACAACGCCTCTGGGGGTAATGCCCTTATCTTCCTATGTTAAGGGAAAGAAAGAGCGGAACCTTCTATGCAAAATAGGATGATGATCCTCATCATCCCAGTAAGAAATAAAATAAGTAGCTTCCAGACATTCCCTTCTGCCAGAGGAGCAATTGTTTTTTAAATAGCCCTTTGGTGCCCAGTCTATTATTAAACCATATGACTCATTTTTTAATACTACTGCATGTGAGTTAACACTATCTTCCCAAATTAAAGTTTTAGATGGGCCCTCAAAATTTTTAGGACATGGTTTTCCTACAGGTTTTTTGTTTTTTTGTTGTTGAGATGGAGTCTCACTCTGTCGCCCAGGCTGGAGTGCAGTGGCACAATCTCGGCTCACTGCAAGCTCCGCCTCCCAGGTTCACACCATTCTCCTGCCTCAGCCTCCCGAGTAGCTGGGACTTCAGGTGCCCGCCACCATGCCTGGCTAATTTTGTTTTGTATTTTTGGTAGAGACAGGGTTTCACCATGTTAGCCAGGATGGTCTCGATCTCCTGACCTTGTGACCTGCCTGCCTTAGCCTCGCAAAGTGCTGGGATTACAGGTGTGAGCCACCACGCCTGGCCTTCCTACAAGTTTATATTGAAAGTATGGGGTATCAACTACAGACCATTATCTCTCTCTCTCTCTCTCTTTTTTTTTTTTGAATCTGAGTCTCTCTCTGTGGCCCAGGCTGAAGGCTGGAGTACAGTGGAGTGATCTCAGCCAACTGCAACCTCTGCCTCCCGGTTCAAGCAATTCTCCTGCCTCAGCCTCCCGAGTAGCTGGGATTACAAGTGTGCACCACTACACCTGGCTAATTTTGTATTTTTAGTAGAGACGGGGTTTCACCATGTTGGCCAGGCTAGTCTCAAACTCCTGACCTCAAGTGATCTGCCTGCCTCAGCCTCCCAAAGTGCTGGAATTACAGGTATGAGACACCATGGCAGGCCCAGATCATTGTCTCATGAATATAAATGCAAAATTCTCAACAACATTCGATCAAACCAAATCCAGTAACAAATAAAAATAATTATATTCCATGGCCAAGTGGAATCTATCCCAGTAGTGCAAGACTGGTTTACCAACCAAAAGTCAATCAATTTAATATATCATATCAATCAAATAAAGAACACAAAGCATATGATCCTCTCAATAGATGTAGATAAACAGTATTTGCCAAAATTCAACTCCTTCATGATAATGCTCAACAAAGTAGGAATGGATGTGAACTTCTTAACCTGACAAAAGTATCTATGGAAAAACCAAGAGCCAACATAATGCTTAATGGTTAAAGACTGAATGCTTTCCCCCTAATATCAGGAACGTGGACAGAAAATCCACTTTCCCACTTATTCAACATTGTAGGCAAGAAAAGGAACAAAAGGCCTTCAGATTGGAAAGGAAGAAGAAAAACTCTTACCTAAAGATGACATCTTATAAATAGAAAATCCTAAGGAATCTACTCAGAATCTACTCGAACTAATATTTAAGTTCAGCAGAATTGCAGTATGTAAGATCAACATACAAAAATCAATTATATTTCTATGCATTTGGAATAAACAATCTGAAAATGAAGTTAAAACCATTTACTTTAGGATCAACAGGAATAAAATATTTGGAAATAAATTTAACAAAAGAAGTACAAAAACATATACTCTGAAAACTACAAAACATTGTTGAAAGAATGAAAGAAGACCTAAATAAATGGAAAGACATCCCCCATCTTCGTGGATTCAAGGCAGCTATGCTCACCACTGCATCACCCATGCATTCCCAAGTTCATAGAGTCTGCTGTTCAACTTACAAAGTATACAACCCATAACTGCCCCCTCAAAATTAAATATTTTATGATGTCAGGTCTTTATCTTGGGCTGTCAAGTCAATCCATCCCAAAAGTAGGAAGTGGGTCACTTGATACTTTAGGTATGTCTCCTTAGATTTATAGTTACTTTTTCGCAATCTCCCAGTAAATGGAAAATAAAGCACTATTTTTTTTTTTTTTTTTTTTTTTTTGTTTGAGACGGAGTCTCACTCTGTCGCCCAGGCTGGAGTGCAGTGGCGTGATCTCGGCTCACTGCAACCTCCGCCTCCCGGTTTCATGCCATTCTCCTGCCTCAGCCTCCCGAGTAGCTGGGACTACAGGCAACCGCCACCACGCCCAATTAATTTTTGTATTTTTAGTAGAGATAGGGTTTCACCGTGTTAGCCAGGATGGTCTCGATCTCCTGACCTCGTGATCCGCCTGCCTCGGCCTCCCAAAGTGCTGGGATTACAGGCATGAGCCACTGCGCCTGGCTCAGTGGTTTCTGATGAAACTATAATTTAAAGCTTTTTTGCAACATTTATTTGGTAAAAAGTTTATTCTATAGGATTTTGAGCAGTTTCTAATATTAATTTGTATAGTTGTTACCTAAAATAATGAATGATAAATAAATTCTGTGTTTATGAAGAAATATCTTATTAGAGCCATGTATCAACATAACTATTTTGGTTTTTTAAAAAATTAATCAGCTCCCCTATTTATGTCTTAATGTAGCCTTTTGGTCACCTATTTCATTATCCCCCTTGGGATAAACAGAGAAAATTGAAAGGGAAATGGGAATCTTCTACTTTTAGAATCTTTGATTTGACCAAGTTGTAATACTTATACTATTGGGCTAAATAAAAGGGTATCTGTTACCTAATATAAATTTTTGGAAGTGCATGTAGACAATTCTGGAAAACAGGGAATCTGTTTACAGGCGACTGGCAATTATTACAAATGAAAGGATGGGACTTTGTGTTTTGTTTTGGTTTTGGTTATTGAGGTGGCTGATGTTTTGGTACTCCAGAGTAGGTTAAGTGTGCATTATATGGTGATGGCAGAGGTTTCTGATATGCTGTATTTGAGAAAACATGTTTAAATATATGCAGATTTTAGTAATAGTTTTAACGGCAATACTCTTTGCAAACTCATTTGATTATATTTAAGGTAATCATTATTTTGTGAAACTATCGCTATCTGAATCTAGAAATCTACCTATATGAAACTGTATGCTAAATTGTATATAGCAAAATATTAAAATCAGTGCCTTATGGTGAATCCAAAGTGATTAAAAGGAAACACTGCTTTTCATTTATGAATACATGTTTAAGAAAGAAAAATGTATTTCATTTTTAGATTATATAAATGGTGGTGAACTTTTTACTCATCTTTCTCAAAGAGAGCGTTTCACAGAGCACGAGGTGCAGATTTATGTTGGAGAGATTGTGCTTGCCCTCGAACATCTCCACAAGGTAAGACACATCATTTTTCAAGTTTCTTTTCTGAAGTCTGTTAACTAAGGTAATAATGGAGCTAGAAGAGCTAATGTTTTTACATGTTATTGTCTTAGTGGACATTATGAAAGCACACTTACAGAACATTACCAATTTTCTCAATTTCATAATTCCGTTTGAAAAAATCTACTTTCCAATTGTACTTGCTATGATAGAGATTAAAAAGAACCTAAGCAGATTTTGGCTTTTATCATGAAAAATCCTAATGCTTATTTGTTACAAAGTATCATTATAATAAAAGCTTTTAATTATTAAAATAACCAATAAAATGAAACCATCAGTCATAATACGTATTTCCTTCATTGTAATTTACTGCACTGCAGACTCTGCCTGTACATCTTCAGGGTGTGTCCTGATGAGGTTGGAGAATAAGAGTTATTTCCCATTCTTGCACTCTGGCTCTCTTTTCCATTTGTTTTGTCCCTGACACCGTCTCTTGCTTCCACCCCCTCTCTCCTCCATTGTCCCCAGGTAGGATGAACTCTTACTAAAAAACTTTAAATGGAATTCATGTCTGTGACCCTATGCAAACTGTAACAATCAGTTTAAACTTTAAGAAATGTTAGTGCAGATAACCATTAATCTTGAGCCAAGAAATTTTGACTCAGTTTTTTGTTTTACTTAATGAGGAAACATTGTAGAAGCAGTCATGTAGACTGGGCTTGTGTTTTTCCTCAGAGACGGAAAGTACTCAAGTAATTTTTAAATTAGGACAATTCAGGTACATCATGAAGCCACCCTTCCTTGTCATGTTGTATTCAGGTCCTACACTAGTTTAAGATAGAGATTGAAATGCTGATTGTGGAGCATAGAAAAGAAAGGAGAGAATTGAAGGGAAAAGGAAGGATGAAGGATGACACATTTCTAAAGGGGCAAGCAGCAAGGTGGAGGTAACAGATGGGTGAGGCTGTGAGAATAAATTATGGTAAGATGTAAGAAAAAAAGCGATCAGGAAAAGGGCAGATCTAGCCCAGAGCAGAAATAAGACCTGCCAGGTGAAGGGAGATGGTTCAAGGGTAGGAATCTTAGGGAGACTGAATGAAAAATATATGAGAACAAGGAGGGAAAGAAACCTTTGGCAATGGGGGGTTGAGGGACAGGGCTGCAGCACAATGGAGAAGAAGGGGAGCGAGGTGCAGTCAAGTAGGCACTCAAACTGAGATAGCAGAACAGACACTTGGATTTGTTTTGATAGAATTACTGATACGGTAACAAGCTTTAAGATGATTTTTGTGGGATATAGGATAGTTAAGACATTTTCTTACCAGAAACTATTGGACCCAGGAATATGCTGCAAAGAAAGACCTTTGAAATTTATGATTTAGGGCAATTAGTTTATAATATAAAAATGATGGTAGAAATCATCATAAATATGAGTAAGAAACGAAATGAATAGCTCTAGTGAGTAAGCTAGGAAGTCCAGTGTAGTGGTGCAATCTCGGCTCACTGCAGCCTCCACCGTCCCAGGCTCAGGTGATCATCTCATGTCAACCTCCCGAGTAGCTGGGACCACAGGCACGTGCCACCACACCCGGCTAATTTTTGTATTTTTTATAGAGATGAGGTTTTGCCATATTGCCTAGGTTGGTGTTGAACTAGACTCAAGCAATCTGCCCGCCTCAGCCTCCCAAATTACAGGCATGAGCCACTGTGCTTGTCCGAAAATCCAGTTTTTAATTTATGTGAAACTTGCTCGTTATCAAACACAGAAGTAAATAAAACTATGAATATTGGATATAACTGTAATTGATATGGAATGAGAGTAATAATAGCAAATGAAATCTTGGTTAACCTTCTCTTAATCTTACTACCCTAAAAAGATACAGATAAATATAACGCAAAGCCAGCAATGTTAATCTTGATAAAGCTACTAACATTGGGTTTCACAGGAAGAGGCAAAAATGGATGTTTACTTGCAAGTGATGAGGTGACGCAGATAGTAAATTATTTGTTTCTAAAATCTTTTCCAAAGAGGTTGTTTTTTAGGAAAAAGCATCTCCTGGTTGTTAGATGCATATAATGCTCCAAGTCAATGTCTGTTCAATATAAGCTTTAGACATTTTCCTTCCTGTCTGTCTTGTAGAACACTGGGGCCCTTAAAGGAAAATTGCCTAGTACTTGTGTTTTGTTGTTTTGTGTTGTGTTGATACAGGGTCTTACTCCGTTGCCCAGGCTGGAGTGCAGTGGCACGATCACAGCTCACCGCAGCCTCAGCCTGCTTGGCTGAGGTGATCCTCCTACCTCAGCCTCCTGAGTAGCTGGGACAACAGGCATGCGCCACCACACCTGGCTAATTTTTGTATTTTTTGTAGAGACAGGGTTTTGCCATGTTGCCCAGGCTAGTTTCAAACTCCTGAGCTCAAGTGATCCTCCCATCTTGGCTTCCCAAACTGCTGGAATTACAGGCATGGGCCACCCAGACTTGTCTCTTTTTTGTTCTGTTCTTTAAAAAAAAAAAAAAAATAGAGACATAGGGTCTAAGAATAGTCATAAGGTCTCGCTCTGTTGCCCAGGCTGGAATGCTATCATAGGTCGCTGTGGCCTCAAACACCCTGAGCTCAAGTGATCCTCCTGCCTCAGCTTCCCAAGTAGCTCTAGGACTACATGTGTGCCACCACACCCAGCTAATTTTTTTTTTTTTTTTGAGATGGAGTTTTGCTCCTGTTGCCCAGGCTGGAGTGCAGTGGCACGATCTCAGCTCACCATAACCTCCACCTCCTGGATTCAAGTGATTCTCCTGCCTCAGCCTCCCAAGTAGCTGGGATTACAGGCATGTGCCACCATGCCTGGCTAAGTTTGTATTTTTAGTAGAGTCGGGGTTTCTCCATGTTGGTCAGGCTGGTCTTGAACTCTCGACCTCAGGTGATCTGCCCACCTCGCCCTCCCAAAATGTTGGGATTACAGGTGTGAGCCACCACTCCTGGCCCAGCTAATTTTTAAAATTTTTTGTAGAGATGGATCTCACTGTGTTGCCCAGGCTGGTCTTGAACTCCCGGATTCAAGTGACCCTCCTGCCTCAGCCTTCCAAAGTACTAGGGTTACAGGCATGAGCCACTGTGCCTGGCCCCTAGTGTTTTTCTGTATGCAATTTTGATTTCCATTTTAAGAGATTATTAAGAACTTTCTCATATTCTTAGCATTGAGGAAAACAATATTTCTAAGTTTAGAAACATTTAATTCAGGCTGACATAACTGAAAACATGAAACAATTCATGCAGATCAAGCACCTCTTATATGAGTTGGATAGATTTATTTGTTATATAGCTGAAGTGTTTTGCTATAGAACTTACAAAAAAATAAGTTTTATAAATGCAAAGTAAAACAGAGGGATCTATAACTGTTACTTAATTGGTTTTCTTTGCTTATTTAGAACTAAAGTTTGAGCCTAGTGCAGTGGCTCACACCTGTAATCCCAGCTACTCTGGAGGCTGAGGTGGGAGGATGGCTTTAGCCCGAAGTTTGAAGTTGCAGTGAGCTAGGACCACGCCACTGCACTGCAGCCTGAGTGACAGAGTGAGACCCTATCTCAAAAAAACAGCAAAAACAACAACAACAAAAAACAACTAAAGTTTGAGTAAAATTAACCTATGATCTTCAACCTTTATGTTTAAGAGCTTGTTAATCAACAATTCTTTATGAATTTCCTATTTTATACATGGTGTGCTGCACAAATACCTATAAATACATAAAAAGTGAAAAACAGAGTTAGAGTATAGGTATGTATAGGTATATAAAGACAAATAGGAAATAGCTAGAAAATATCAGTCATGTATAGGTAAGTACAATGTAAATATAGGTGTTGTAGGATGAAAAACAAGGAAATGACAGGGGGTCTGGTTAGTCAGGAAAGTCTTCTGAAGCCATCAGGAAGTGATGGACAAGAATTGGCTACGAAGGCACCTGAAGGTCATCTAGAGTGAGAGTGAACTAGGAAGAATAGAGACATGAAGAAGCATGAGTCAACAGGGAGGCCCTAAAGAAGCTGACCCAACAAGGTAGACCCTGTGCACAAGGAAAACAAAGACATGGTTGGAGAGGTCCAGGGAATGCAGCAGATAAAAGAATTTCCATTTGCCCTGACCAATCACCAAGAGCCATTACAGGATATTGAGGAGGGAAATGCCTTTAAAAAAAAAATAAAAAAATAAAAAGGTAGACAAGAAAGACTACCCTAATTAATTTTTTTGTAAATTATTTTAAAATTTATATTTCTTTGTTTTTGCAGTTGGGGATTATATATCGTGACATTAAGCTTGAGAATATTCTACTTGATTCTAATGGCCATGTGGTGCTTACAGATTTTGGTCTGAGTAAGGAGTTTGTGGCTGATGAAGTGAGTATGATATTTTAATTTGAAGTTAGTAATAACAGAATGTAAACAAGGATGAAAACTTAGCTGTAGAATAAACATTTAGCAGAAAACTGCCATATGAATTCTGAACTTTTGTGCAGGTTTGTCCATGGAAAATGTAGAGATTTTTAGTTTAAAATTAGTATGGAGCTGTCCTGTTAAAATTGTGGTAAACCTTGATGGGTATATCAGAATTCCTATTTATTTAAAAAAGAAAAAAGACACTATGCATTTAACTTTCCCCATAAAATATGTAAAATATAACTGAAAAATTAAATAACTCTTTTGGCACTTCAGAATTATGGCTTCGATAGTGGCCAATAAAGAAACATAAAGCAAAGTACATACAGTTTACATTGTGATAACAAAGTGGGACATGCTATGAAGGCCCTTTGAATTTGCTTCACAAGAATGACAGAGATCTACTAGACCCAATTTTTAAATAATATTGCTGGTTTTTGCTCAACATGGATTAAAATATGGTGGCTAATGTGCAGATTTTACATTTGGAGGACTTTAATTTTCAGTATTAATTAGAATTTGTTTAATATTACAAATGCATTTAATGACACTTAAAATTGTACATCTATTAGTTGTGATGAAATACTCTTTATGTAATGGTTGTAATAGAAGTTACATTTATTTCTGCACTACTAGTTAGATAACCAAGTAAATTTGAATGTCAGTTTCATTTCTATCTAGGAAATTGTTGGTATAGAATATGGAATCATGGTAAAATTTTTGTAGTGAAGGACTTTGTTGTTATAAAATACATCATTCTTGGATTCCAAATTAGGTATATCTATTTCTGATTGGTTTTTGGAGTATTGCTAAAGCAATCCTAGGTGAGTGAGATAAGTGCTGAAATTATAAAAATTAAAGATCCTAATTTTTTAATCACATCTATATTCATTCAGTTTACTTATAAAATAAATATTTATTGATCACCTTTACTATGCTGGGTACTGGACAATACAATAATAAATGAAGTGAAAATAATCTCTGCCTTCATGAAGCTGTAGTTATTACAGTAAATTGATCATCTTTGATACAAATATCATAGTTATAAAATAGATGAATTTTGAGTTTACTTCTAAATTTGATTTTTAAAACTTTTTATGCCTTTGTAAAAATTTTAGTGATGACTTCAGCAAATTGTAGCAGATTAAATCTGTTTACCGTTGCCTCCTTAATAAATCCCACAAGAATAAAAGGAAAGGGATAAGATAGACATGCACTCAAAAGGGAAAAGAGAAAATAGCAACTACATTTTAGAAGATGGATGACAGTAACATGGGAAGCCTAAAAGCAGGCTCTCTGTACTTCTGACCCCCTAAAAAGGTTCAATAACTGGAGGCAGCAGGTATCCCTCGAAGTAGGAATTCAGGTGATGCAGGACCCACGAGGATTGATTGAAAGTCTGTGTAAGAAACAGGTAACCCCCAAATCCTATCTCTGCCCCTGTTCACATAGGCAGCTGTGCCTTCCTCACCCTAAGGGAAGACTGAAAAGGTCTGTGCATTCAGGGACAATGGGCACAGCTAAGGATGAGGATACCATACAGAAAATGACAGGTATGGTGAAAATGGACACACAGAACTGCGCAAACTCCCTCAGCGGCTTTCTACCACTTCACTGAGCACAATGGCTTCCCAGGCAGGAGTTTGGAGGAGTTTTCTCTGAGAAACCAAGAACAAAATCTCTATAGATGTTGTCGGTAATTTTGCCACTGAACTGGCCCAGCCAAGTCTCTCTACAGAGAAGCCTGGGGCTTGGCAAGCCCACCCGGTGCCACAGAAACATGTTTGTGATGATGTCACAATTAAAAAAAAATAGTTTCATAACTGTATTTCACTATACTTAATTTCCTCTATAATGCTATCTGTTTTAAAATATTATTTTGAGAAGGGGTCCACAGGCTTCAACAGACTGCCAAAGGGGTCCTTGGTTTGTAAATGTGTAAAACTCCCCCTGCATAGAGAGATTTGATGATCACTTTTATTTGCTCATTCCATTGATATTTGTTGAGGGCCTTCTATGTGCTAGATCAGCAATCCCCAACTTTTTTGGCACCAGGGACTGGTTTCATGAGAGACAGTTTTCCCGAGAGACAGTTTTCCCAAAGACCAGGGTGTGGGGGTCTGGTTTTGGGATGATTCAAGCATATTACATTTATCGTTAGATTCTCATAAGGAATGTGCAACCTAGATCCCTTGCATGCACATTTCACAATAGAGTTGGCACTCCTAGGAGAATCTAATGCCACCACTGATCTGACAGAAGGCAGAGCTCAGGTGGCAATGCTTGTCTGCTGCTCACCTCTTGCTGTGCGCCCTGGTTCCTAACAGGCCACTGACCAGTACTTTTCCATGGCCTGGGGGTTAGGGGCCCATGTGCTAGATGGTAGGCTAGGTTCTGGTGTACACTCATGAAAAGAATCACTTAATAAATCCTCTGTTTATAGGTATGTGTGGCAGATCATTTGACAGTAGATAGAAACAGACTTTGGCCCTGGGGAACGGCAAAATGTTAGGACTCTAAACTAAACAAACAAATACAAATCAAATTTGATCAGAGTTGCTAGGTCTTAATACAGTAATAAGCATTAGTCAGAAATGCTGTGTGACTGAATCAGCCAGGTCACTCTTCACAAGAGGAGAGTTTTCTGCTAGTCGTGTCAACAGCCACCCTTCAAGGGGATGATGGAGATCCAGTCAAATACCATCATCGTTGAGCACTTAGTGGTCTGGGTGCAAAAATGAAATAGGAGAGTTCAAGCTGAAGTAGAGGAGTAATTAGTAGGCGCCCTTATTTACTGAATACAGCCTCAATCTAGGTTATATTAATAGTTTAACATTACTATTAAGCTGTAAGGGTTGCATATCTCTTTGATCCTTAGACTGCCTGCTCATTCTTCCTCTTAGCCTTAGAGGACATACTATCATGCTTGGCTTCAGGTTTAACTCTCAGGGCTCAGGTTGGAATTTTCCTTGGCTGAGTCCTCTGAAACTTGATCTAATGGTTCTTTGCTCCTCTGATTCCACCCAGCACCTATTTAGGAAGTTTCTCTATCTAGACCCTTTCTTACCTTAAAAATATTCCCTTGAAAACATTTCTATTTTGATTAGCTTGCATTCCTTTTTGGTTTCACATGTCAGCCCCAACTCATATCAAAATACCATGTTTTTTGGAACAAGGTTCTTTCTGCTCCATCCCTAATCTGCCTCCTTGGTTTCCAGGTTAAATGTATATCTTTATGGTATGGTTTGGCTGTGTCCCCACCCAAATCTCATCTTGAATTCCCACATGTTATGGGAGGGACCTGGTGGGAGGTAACTGAATCATGGGAGCAGGTTTTTCCCATGCTATTCTTGTGATAGTGAATAAGTCTCACAAGACCTAATGGTTTTAAAAACGGGAGTTTCCCTGCAACAAGTTCTCTCTCTCTGTCTCCTGCTATCCATGTAAGACATGACTTGCTCCTTCTTGCCTTCCACCATGATTGTGAGACCTCCCCCATCCACATGGAACTGTAAGTCCATTAAACCTCTTTCTTTTGTAAATTGCCTAGTCTTGGATATGTCTTTATCAGCAGTATGAGAACGGACTAATACAGTAAATTGGTACCACGAGTGGGGTGCTGCTGAAAATGTGGAAGCGACTTTGGAACTGGGTAACAGGCAGAGGTTGGAACAGTTTGGAGGGCTCAGAAGAAGACAGGAAAATATGGGAAAGTTTGGACCTTCCTAGAGACTTGTTGAATGGCTTTCACTAAAATGCTGATAATGATATGGACAATAAAATCCAGCCTGAGGTGGTCTCAGATGGAGATGAGGAACTTGTTGGGAAGCGGAACAAAGGTAACTCTTGTAATGTTTTAGCAAAGAGACTGGTGACATTTTGCCCCTGCCCTAGAGATTTGTGGAACTTTGAACTTGAGAGAGGTGATTTAGGGTATCTGGCAGAAGAAATTACTAAGCAGCAAAGCATTTAAGAGATAACTTGGGTGCTGTTAAAGGTTTTCAGTTTTAATAGGGAAGCAGAGCATAAATTTGCAGCCTGACAATGCAATAGAAAAGAAAATCTTGTTTTCTGAGGAGAAATTCAAGCCAGCTGCAGAAATTTGCATAAGTAAGAAGGAGCTGGATGTTAATCACTATAACAAGAGGGGAAAATGTCTCCAGGGCATGCCAGAGACCTTTGTGGCAGCCCCTCCCATCATAGGCCTGGAGGTTTAGGAGGAAAAAATGGTTTTGTCGGCCAGGCACAGGGCCCCTCTGCTGTGTGCAGTCTAGGGACTTGGTGCCCTGCTTCCCAGCTGCTACAGCCATGACTAAAAGGAGCCAAGGCACAGCTCAGGCTGTTTCTTCAGAGGATGGAAGCCTCAAGCCTTGGCAGCTTCCATGTGGTAGTGAACCTGTGGGTGCACAGAAGTAAAGAATTGAGGTTTGGGAACCTCCACCTAGATTTCAAAGGATGTGTGGAAACACCTGGATGCCCAGGCAGAAGTTTGCTGCAGGAATGGGGCCCTTATGGAGAACCTCTGCTAGGGCAATGCAGAAGGGAAATGTGAAGTCGGATCCCCTACACAGAGTTCCTACTGGGGCACTGCCTAGTGGAGCTGTGAGAAGAGGGCCACTGTCCTTTAAACCTCAAAATGGTAGATCCACCAACAGCTTGCATCATGCACCTGGAAAAGCCACAGACAACGCCAGCCTGTGAAAGCAGCCAGGAGGGGGACTGTACCCTGCAAAGCCACAGGGGCGGAGCTGCCTAAGGCCATGGGAGCCTACCTCTTGCATCAGCGTGACCTGAATGTGAGACATGGAGTCAAAGGAGATCATTTTGGAGCTTTAAGATTTGACTGCCCTGCTGGATTCTGGACTTCTGTGGGGCCTGTAGCCCCTTTGTTTTGGCCAATTTCTCCCATTTGGAGTGGCTGTGTTTCACAAATGCCTGTACTCCTGTTGTATCTAAGAAGTAACTAACTTGCTTTTGATTTTAGAGGCTCGTAGGTGGAAGGGACTTGCCTTGTCTCAGATGAGACTTTGGACTATGGACTTTTGAGTTAATGCTGAAATGAGTTAAGACTTTCGGCGACTGATGGGAAGGCATGATTGGCTTTGAAATGTGAGGACATGCCAGGGGTGGAAGGATATGGTTTGGCTGTGTCCCCACCCAAATCTCATCTCGAATTCCCACATGTTGTGGGAGGGACCTGGTGGGAGGTAATTGAATCATGGGGGCAAGTTTTTCCCATGCTGTTCTCATGATAATGAATAAGTCTTACGAGATCTGACGGTTTAAAAAACGGGAGTTTTCCTGCACAAATTCTCTCTCTCTTTATCTGCTTCCATCCATGTAAGATGTGACTTGCTCCTCCTTTCCTTCCACCATGATTGCAAGACCTCCCCAGCAACATGGAACTGTGAGCCCATTAAACCTCTTTGTTTTGTGAATTTCCCAGTCTTGGATATGTATTTATCAGCAGTGTGAGAATGGACTGATACACTCTGCCTGCCTTCTCTTCTCTTTAACCTCTTCTTCTTTGACCATTTCTGTCACTGTTTAAGCAGACATAGTCTTTCCGTCTTAAAATTTTAAAAATGGGGAGATGAATGGACTGATAAATAAAAAGGAAAAAAATCTCAGAATACCATATTCCCACCTAGCTATTATCTCATTGTTCTCCTTTGTCAGTATTTGTCTCTACTTACTTACATGTCCCTTATTCCCTTATCAATTCCAATTCTGCTTGTACCTCCTTGCCCCCCTACCCCGCCGCCATCTACTGAGGCTGTTCTTGCCAGTGTTACCATTGACTTGCATATTAATACTTTTTAGTTATCTTATTTGACTGCCTGGTAGTATTGAACTAGAAATCACCTCTCAGCTTGGCTCTGTGACACAACACCCACCTGACTTTCCTTCTCTCTCTCACTGCCTTTTGTAGGCTCTTCCTCTTCTACCTGAGGGTTCCCCTCAGCTCAGTCCTAGGTACTCTTCTTTTTTTATGCTGTACTCTTCTTACATGCTGCTCATTCCCAGCCTTCTCTTGGCCAACCTTCTCTTCTGGGCTCAAGACCCAAATATGTGAATGTTGTATCTCCACTTGACTCTTTAACAGGTTCCTCAAACTGAATATTTTCAAAACAGAAGTAATCTTCTGCCAAAATCTGCTTCTCTGTCAGTATATCACAATTTTATATTATAAATTCTGGCCTCATTTGGTCTGGGAAATATATTTAATCTTCAGGAATTTACTTTTTATGTATGTTTGATGTTTCTGCTCATGATATTATACTTATCTCTGTATATATATTAATTTAGTAATTCAAAAAATCTTGGAGTACTTACCATTGCCAGGTATTGCACTAGACCCTAGAAATATAATGGTGAACATAACAAATTCCTTACCCTGCTGAGCCTGTATCCTAGAGATATTTGTCAAATATTCATATAATTATTTCTGGGTTTTTTGTTTCTGTATTTTTTTTTTTAAGATGGGGTCTTGGTCTGTCGCCCAGGGTGGCAAGATCTCGGCTCACTGCAACTCTGCCTCCTGGGGTCAAGCCATCCTCCCACCTCAGACTCCCAAGTAGCTGGGACTCCAGGCGCATGCCACTATGCCCAGCTAATTTTTGTATTTTTTGCAGAGACTAGGTTTCACCGTGTTGCCCAGGTTGGTCTTGGACTGATCTCAAATAATCCACCTGCCATGCTCTCCCAAAGTGCTGGGATTATAGGCATGAGCCACCATGCCCAGCCCATATAATTATTTCTAGATAATGGTTTGCAGCCTAGATTACATACAGGTTAAAGTAAATTTATTTTAGAAACTTTAAAAATATTTTATGATAATAAAAATTTGCTACTTTTACTGTTCTGTTCTCAACCAGAAAATTCGATCAAGCTCTTGAGATTCTGAAAATAACAAAACATTTCTAATTTTCAGGCTAATATATATATCTTCCATAGAATTTTTTTGGTAGTACAGTTTTACAAAATTTGTTGAGTTCTTACTTCAAGTCAGACAATCTGGTAGTTATTGGATATTTGATTTTAATGTTGACAACTTTAAAGACAGTTTGAAAAAAAGTGTTGGTAAAGTGATGATAGCTTCAGAATTGTGTCTGTTCATATTTATAAGCAAATAAGGTCAAAAAGGACACATTCATGTTTATGCTTAAATATAGTATATGCATATACTATATTTATATATTCTGTTTTTATAATTTAACAGTGAGTGTTTGAAAATTTTCAAAACAGATCATTAACACGAATCCCCAGGTAGATAAATACAACTTTAAGGTTCAGTCAAGAAAAATAATATGTTGACTGAACAGTACAGAGTATCTGTACTTAAAGGGAAAAGCCTATGGATTTATGACTGTTTTTCTCTTTCCAGAAGTAGAAAAATCTAACCTTGCTCAATTCAGGTAATGTTATTTATTGATTAATTCTTTGAACAATATAAGAGGCGTTTTAGGGGGATCTTTTTCTGGTTCTCTACTTCCTAGCTTTGGGACATGAGGCAAGTCACTTAGTCATTAACCTCTCTGAGTCTTAATTTCATCATCTGTAAAATAATATTTATCATACCTAATTTATAGAATTGTCATACAGACACAATGAATTAATGCTTGTGAAAGTACTTTTTAAAGTATAAAGCACTATATCAGTTCTATTTCTGAGAAGTACTGTTTACATTTCAGATTACTGTGAGCAAAATTAAAATATACCATTGAGAATTTAAAATTATTCTCTTTATTTTCTTATTTGTAGTTTTGAATTACATCTTTCTCTAATAAATGCCTAGCTAATAGTGCCACTTTCAAGCTTCTGCTGTTACAATGTACATATCTCAAGATGTGTAGATAAGGGTCGGGTTCCATAAAGAGCATGTTTGCATTGAGAATCAGATAACCTAACTCTAAACCAGCTTTTTAGTTACCTCTCTCTCCCTTCCTAATTGATTCATACTGACATGTAGTCATGATTTTTTTTATTTGCGTGTGTCCTGAAAATCTGTTAGGTCTCTGATAATAAGCTCTATCAGTCATTTGTCAAAATCAGTGACTCTAGGATAATTTAGTTATTTTAAGGTAAACATTGAGTTGGAGGTGTGGGGAAAATTGGAGACCTAGAAACCAAAGTGTTACCCTGTTTCCCCACTTCTTCCTTTCCTAAAACACTATTACACAATATTCAGATGCAACACATTAGCTTGAGCCATTCATTAGTGAGATTTTTTTTCCCCCAGATATCTGAGCAGACCTTTGATTCCCCTCCAAAGGATGGGGGGTAAACAGGGATTGCCTGCCAGCTGTCTGCTTCACAGATCCCTTTATAATTATTCTTATGGCAGAAATTTTTGGCTCTAGTAAAGTTTATTCATAATACGATTTTTTTTAAGGTAGATTCAATGTGAGTAACAATACAGAACAGGCAGGGACAACTTTTGAAATGAGATTATTTTCACAGAAACTTCCAAGTATATATTTCATTTGTTCAAATAATGTTAAATATGTATTTTTAAATTTACTTGATAACTATATTTAGCAGTCACAGTTTATTTTTATCTATTTTCTCAGAAAGAAAGGAAAATGATTCAGAACTATGCTGAGTGTCAGGGACTTTAAAGCCCATAAGGGCAAAGGATATCCTAGAATAATAAGAATGCATAAATGTGAATAATAAATGTTTATATTTTCCAAATTTCTCTTTAGATTTTTATGCTATAAAACACAATAAAAATAGAAAATATTATAACTGAGTTTATGTGCCCACTTTTCACATTTTCGGTTATGAAAATTTTATAATTTTTTCCATTAATTCAGTGAATATTCATTGAATGTCTCCTGTGATCCAGGCACCGTTCTATCTCAGTGTTGAGATCTTGCAATGAATGAGCAAAATGGACACAAATTCTTCCTTTACATGGGGAGGCAGACAATAACAAATAAGTATTTCTGTAGTATGTTAGATAGCAGTAAGTTGCAAGAAGACAAATATAGTAGGGAACAGGAATAGGGAATAGGGTGAGAAGAGGCTACACTTTGAAATCAGGTGGTCAGGAAAGGCCTCACCAAGGTGATAGTGCAATAGAGACATGAAGGAAGTGACAGAGTGAGCCATGTAGATATCTTAGGAAGGAGATTTCTAGGTAGAGGGATCAGCCAATATTAAGGCCCTTTAAGGTGGGGTTATGGAATGAGTGAGGGTTAGAGGCCATTGTGGGCATACAGAATGAGTGAGAGTTACAGTAGTAGGAAAGAAGGACGTGGAGGTGATCATATGGAAGAAGGATTGTACAGATCACTCAGGGCATTGAAGATCATTGTAAGGACTATGGCTTCTTCCCTGCACAAAATGGGGAGCCATTGGGGAGTTTTGAGTAGAAGAGTAGCGATCTCCTATTTTGGAAGAATAATTCTTGTTGATAACTGTGATAATCCTGTAGTGGGACAAGTGTGGAAACATGGGGTCCACATAGAAAACTGTTGAAGTAATCCCAGCAAGAGATGGAACTGGCCTAGACTATGGAGTAGCAGATTTTAGGACTATTTTGACATTAGATCTAATGGAATTTTTTGATGAGTTAGATGTGGGGTATGAGAATTCAGAAGAAATCTAGTGTGGCCCCAAGGTTTTTGGCCAGAACAGCTGGAAGGATGAAATTTCCATCAACTAATATGGGGTAGGCTGCTGATGGGGAGCTATCTGGGGTTACGAGAGGAGAAGTTCAGTTGGACAGGTTAAGTTTGAGACATGTATTAGACACAGCAGAGATGTTAAACAGTGGGCTATATGAGTCTGGAATTTGGGAGAGAAGTCTGGTCTGGATCTATGAATTTGGAATTTGGAAAACAAGGTGGATTGTCTCAGAAGACAAGCGAAAAAATGTTTCAAGGATGAAAATGATTAACTGTGTCAAATGCTATTGTTAGGTTAAATAAGATGGGGACTGAAGATTGAGCATTGATTGGCTTAGTTTTAACCTTAGGAAAGAGAATAGCAGTAGCCTTATTGTCATCCACATGTGTGGGCAACTTGGGGTTTTCTGTTAAAAGGAATAGTGAAATTCTGTGAAGAGCATAGCAGAGGATGAAGTGAGGATGAAAAGAGGGTTTTTTTCCCTAAGATGGGAGAAATTACAGATGTCATATACTAGTTAGAATAGTCCTCAAAAGGAAGTGGGGTAGATACACTGATATCTACCACCCAAACCCAGATATCTACCTCCTATAATAATAGAGCAGATAAAGTGGGAAATTGCTGGAACACTGTCCTTGAGAAGGATAACATCAAACGCACAAGTGAGTTTGTGCGTGATCATGCTACTAGTGCTTAACGAGTAGCATGGTCAGTTTCATGCTTAGAAACTGAAGAAAGTTGAGTTATAGGCACACGTGGGTGGAGGTTAAGTGGTGTGTACTGGCAGCTTATAGAAGGTCTTCTGTTTTCTCACTGAGTATGAGGAAGGGAATGGACACATCGAGGTTTTAGGAGAAAGGAGATGATATAAAATAACCAACAATGTGGGAGAGTGAATGGATTAGGGAAATGAATGTGTTTGCTGGGTACTATTAAGACCCATGTGAGATTCCTGATCATGAATTTAAAGTGAAATTGGCTGGGCTCATGCCTGTAATCCCAGCACTTTGGGAGGCTGAGGTAGGAGGATCGCTTGAGCCCAGGAGTTTGAGACTAGTCTGGGCAACAGCGAGACCTCATTCCTATAAAAAAAAAAAAAAAATTAGCCAAGCATCGTGGCATGTGCCTGTATTCCTAGCTACTTGGGAGGCTGAGCTGGGAGGATTGCTTGAATCCGGGAGGCGGAGGGTGCAGTGAACCAAGATCATGCCACTGCACTCCAGCCTGGGTGACAGAATGAGACCCTGTCTCAAAGGAATGAATGATTGAATGATTGAATAAAATTGGCCAACCTGATTATATGGTTTTCTCCAACAACGTGTTGCTGCACTGGTGCAGGTCAAGAGTATGTGGTGGATTAAATTTAATTGTGTTTTAGTACCCTTACTTCATGTGTGTATATCCATAAACAATGTATACTATTACCATGTTTTTTAAATGTACATATATGACATATTCTATTGCAAATTGTTTTTTATTTGACCTATTCTTGAAATTTATCCAAGTTGATAAATGGGATGTTTCATTTATTTTAACTGTTGTATAATAATCCTTTATATTAGTTATCCAGTCTATCTTTTCTCCTACTGAGGTACATTTAGGTTGTTTCTATGTTTTCTCTATCACAGTGTTGCATTTTTTCCCTGATGTTATTGATTTGTTGGAGTTCATTAAGTATTATAGATACCAACCCTTTATATGTTTTGTAAATTTCTTTGCTAAAATTTTAACTTGTTTTTAATTTTGTTTAATGATACTTTTTGCCATTTAACATTTTAATATCCAATCTACTGGTCTTTTCCTTTAAGGCTCTTTTCTTTATTTAAAAAATTTTTAATTATGGTTAAAAAAAAAAAGAAGCAAAAATTGTCATCTTAACTGTTTGTAAATATATGGTTCAGCAGCTTTAATAATACTCATTTTGTTGTGTAACAGATCTCTAGCACTTTTTCATCTTGCAAAATTGAAACTCTATACCTTTTCCCCCTTCCCCTAACCCCCGGCAGCCACCATTCTACTTTCTATTTCTGTGAGTTTGACTACTTATGATATCCCATGTCAGTGGAGTTGTACAGTATTTATTTTATTTTTGTGACTATTTCACTTAGCATAGTTCTCAAGTTTCATCCATGCTGTAGCATATGACAAGATTTCCTTCTTTATTAAGGCTGAATAATATTCCATGGTATTTATATGCCACATTTTGTTTATTCATTTATCTGTTGATGGACATTCGGGTTGCTCCCACCTCTTGGCTATTGTGAATAATACAGTGAATGTGGTTGTGCAAATATTTCTTCAAGAGGCCTGCCTTCAATCCTTTTGTATATATACCCACAAAGGGGATTGCTAGATCATATGGTAATTCTACTTTTAATTTTTTGAGGAACATTCATACTATTTTCCATAGCAGCTGCACCATTTTACATTCTCACCAGCAGTGCTAAAAAGTTCCAGGTTCTCCATATCTTTGCCAACACTTGTTATGTTGGTGTTTTTGTTTTTATAGTGGCTATCCATCCTAATGAGTGTAAGGTGAAATCTCATTATTCTGATTCGCATTTATCTCTAATCATTAGTGATGTTGAGTATCTTTTCATATGCTGTTAACCATTTGTATGTTATCTTTGGAGAAATGTCTATTGGAGTCCTTTGCTCATTTTAAAATCAGGTTATTTGTGGGTTTTGTTGTTTTTAGGAGTTCTTTATATATTCTAGATATTAACTGCTTATAGGATATATGATTTGCAAATATTTTCTCCCATTCTATAGGTTGCCTTTCATTCTGTTTGTTTCCTTTGATTTTCAGAAGTTTTTAAATTTGATATAGTCCCATTTGTCTATTTTTGCTTTTGTTGCCTGTGCTTTTGGTGTCATAATCTAAGAAATCATTGCCAGATCCAATGTCATGAAGCTTTTCCCATGTATTTTCTTCTAGGAGTTTTACAGTTTTAGGTCTTACATTTAGGGTATAAAATTAGGTGGAAATATTTTATATTTTTAATGCAGATAACCCAATTACCTTTTAAGTATTTGTTGACTAGTCAGTTAATCTTTTCTCTGCTTATTTGAAATGCAACTTCTGTCATATAACTAAGTTCCCAAGCATACTTATGAGTCTGTTTTTAGGCTCTTCATTGAATTCCATTTGTCTGTTTGCCTCGCTCTGTATCAGAACCAAAATATCTTAAAGCATCTGGCTGGCCAGGCGTGGTGGCTCACGCCTGTAATCTCAGCACTTTGGGAAGCTGAGGCAGGAGGATCACTTGAGGTCAGGAGTTCAAAACCAGCCTGGGCAATATAGCAAGAATTCATCTCTACAAAACATTAAAAAAATTAGTTGAGTGTGTTGGTGCATGCCTTTAGTCCCAGCTACTCGGGAAGCTGAGGCAGGAGGTTCACTTGAACCCGGGAATTTGAGGTTGCAGTGAGCTGTGATCATGCCACTGCACTCCAGCCTAGACAACAGAGCAAGACTTTATCTCAAAAAAGAAAAGAAAAAAAAAGCCTATCACTTTATAGTAAGTCTTGATTCTGAAAAGGTGAGGTCTTTTTCCTCTTCACCCTCACCCTACCACCCTCTCCTTTCCCCTGACCTTCGTCCTCCCTCTTCACTGTCTTCTCTATTCTTGGCTTTTTGTGTTCCTCCACATGAATTGTGGAATCGAATATATAAATTAATTTGGAGGGAACTGCAATTTTTGGATATTGACCCTTCCAATCAATGAATTTGCATCAGTGAATGTTCAGATCTTCTCATTTATTTAGTTTTTTGTCTTTCAAAAATATTTTGTACTATTATCTGTAATATTTTATACATATATTATTAGACTTATTTCTATTTACACTTTTTGTTTCAATTGTAAGAATTGCCTTTAAAAACTGGAATATTTATGTTTTTCTAGCCAGAGCATAGGAATGCTGTTGACCTTATGCATAAAACATCGAATTCTTATTAGGTACACAAATTTATAGATTGACTTGGATTTTTTTATAGATGACTACATTAAAAAGAAAAAAGTCAGAACCATTATTTGTAAGTAATAATGGCTTTGTTTCTTTTCATTTCTCGTACCTTTTAGTTTCTGTGTGTTTTGGGATGGTTATTTTGTTTGGGTTTGGCTTGGTTTTATTGCTTTGTCTACCAAGTTTTATGTATATATGTATTTTTTACATTAAAGAACATGTATTTTAGTCATTTAGTATGGTATTTGCTGTAGGTTTTTGGTAGGTAAATTATATTTTTAGTATCTTTATTGTTAAAAGGAAATTATTATGGTTTTTCTCTTTAACCACATAATGATGTGAATTATATGAATAGATTTTTGTTTTCTTTTTCAGTGTTAGACCATCTTTCAATTCCTGGAACAAACTTAACTTTCCGTGATATATATTTTTTATACATTGCTGGATTTTATTTGCTAATATTTTACTTAGGATTTTATTTTCTAAGTTGACCTATAATTTTCCTGTATAAAATTGCATTTGTCACATTTTAGTATCAAGGTTGTCGTAGCACCATGAAATGGATTTAGAATGGTTTATGTAAGATAAAGATACATTTCCTCTAAAGGTTTGTGTGGATTCACTTTCAAATCTGCCAGAGTGTGTTTTTTTCCTTTTTTTTTCTTTTCATTTTAAGTGAGTACAAGTAGCTTTTCAAATACTGATTTAATTTTTAAAATATTTACAAGTATATTTAGAGTTTTTATTTCTTGAATGTTACATTTTTATAGAAAATAGTATTATCTTTTTAAATTCTTTGACATCAGTTTCTTCAGAATTCCCTTACTTTAAAAAATCTCTAACTATAGTAATGTTTTATTTTAAATTACTGATATTATTCATTTGTTACTTTTCTTGATCCTTTGTTAGAAGTGTCCATTTTATTAGTCTTTTGTAAGAAAGAGCTTTTGTCAAGCCTTCCATTTTTTTTCTCTTTCTTTGATGAGGTTTATTATTTTGTGCATTTTACTTTCTATAAGCTTCTTTCATATTCTTTTTCTAAGCTTTTAATTTGGACATCTAGCTCACTAATATTTAATCTTTTTAAAATAAAGCTGTGAATTTTTAAGAATAGCTCTAGCTGCGTCCCACAAGTTCTTATATATAGTATTTTTATTGTTACTGTAATATTTATTGTCACTTTTTCTTTGAGTGGTGGCTCATACCTGTATCCAAGCACTTTAAGAGTCTGAGGCGGGTGGATCACTTGAGCTCAGGAGCTTGAGACCAGCCTGGACAACATAGCAAAACTGCGTCTCTCTACAAAAAGTACAAAAATTAGCCAGGTGTGGTAGCAAGAGCCCAGCTACTTGGGAGGCTGAGGCAAGAGGATCACTTGAGCCTGGGAGGTCAAGACTGTAGTGAGCTGTGATCACACCACTACACTCCAGCCTGGATGACAGAATGAGACCTTGTCTCCAAAAAAAAAAAAGAAAAGAAAGAAAGAAAAAAAAAAAGACATGCGTGTATTCTCTAATTGATGGATACAGGATTTTGTGTATTTTCATGAATATCATTCAAATCTTGAATATCTTTACTAATATTTTTCCTTCTTGACCTGTCAGTTATAAGAAAGATATGTTAAAATATCCATGATGGTGGATTTGTCCATTTCTCCTTGAAGATCTCTCCATTTTTATTTTATATATTTTTAAGGCTTTTCACAAATTTCTGAGGCTATTCAAGCTTGGAATAGAGTTATTTCCCTAGTGAAATGTTCCTTTTATTATTTTGTAATGTACGTAATTTTAATAATTCTTTTGCCTTAAAGTTCATTTCTCCTCCTATTAATAAAGATACTCCAGCTTTCTGTTGGTTAGTGCTGTCTGATACAACTTTTTTCATCTCTTTACTTTCAATCTTTCTTTGTCATTATGTTTTAGGTGTGCCTTTTATAAATAACATATAGCTGGATTTTATTTTTTGATCAAGAGTTTCTGTCTTTTAACTGGTGAGTTATGATACCTGTATATTATGATTACTGATATATTTTTATTTATTTATCTTATCTTGCTTTGTGTTTCTCTTTGCTTCTGTTTTCCCCTTTTCCTGTCTTCTATTTAAATGATTAAGATCTTTTTATTTCATGTCCACCTAATGGTCTAGAAGTCATGTATATTCTATTTCTGTTCTTTTAGTAGTTATTATCCTGATTTTATTTACTTATTTATTTTTATACACAAGGCATTTCTGTAACATTACCCTGATTTTAAACTTGTGCTCTGACTTGAGTCTGAAATTATCCATTATCTCTCAGACGATCATGACCACTACAAGAACATTAGAATGCTTCAACTTCAGTTATTTATCTAATTTTTATATTGTTTAGTATTTTAGTCCTACCTGCTAAATTTTCACAAATTAATCATTACTGTGCAGTTATTACTTTTATTTTATAAATTCAATGCTTGTTTATATTTTTACACATTTGTTTTCTCTGCTTATTCTTGCTTCTTGCATCTGAGTTTTTTCTTTCAAGTTCAATTTATTAATTTCTGAAATACATACTTTAGATTTCTTTTTAGCAAGGATCAATGATTAATAAATTCTTTCTTTGTCTTAAAATGCTTTATTTTGCCCTGCATATTAATTTATAACTTAGCGGCTGGGTATAAATAGATCTAGGAATGGACCTGTGAGAGAGAGAGAGAGATATATATATACACACACACACAGACACACACATATACATACACACACACACTTACATATATATATATATATATATATATACACACATACATATATATGTCTTTTTATTGTAAAGTAAAACAGATTCAAAAACAAAATAAATGTATGGCTCAGTGAATTATTATAAGACAGCACCCTTGTAACCCACCACTCAAGTGAAGAAATAGAATGTGACCACTCAGGAATATATTTTCATTTAATCTGCTTAGGACTTTTGCAACATTCTGGATAACTTTCTCAAATTTACTGAGTCTTTAGTAAATTTTACTAAGTCTTTTTTTTTTTTTTTTTTTTTTTTTTTGAGACAGAGTCTCACTCTGTGGCCCAGGTTGGAGTTTAATGGTGTGATCTCTGCTCACTGCAACCTCTACCTCCCAGGTTCAAGCAGTTCTCCTGCCTCAGCCTCCTGAGTAGCTGGGACTACAGGCACATGCCACCATGCATTTTTAGTAGAGACAGGGTTTGAGCTATGTTGGCCAGGCTGTTCTCAAACTCCTGACCTCAAGTGATCCGCTCACCTTAGCCTCGCAGAGTGCTGGGATTACAGGTGTGAGCCACCATGCCCAGCAATTTTACTGTCTTGAGAAAATTATCCAGAATGTTGCAAAAGTATCTCTAATTTACTGTCTTTCTTCAGCTGTGTCTAATACGTTTAGTCTGCCTTTTTTATTGCCTCGTTTCTTTATTTGCACAGCTCTATTTGATTCTTTTTCTTCTTTTCTTTTCTTTTTTTTTTTTTTGAGTCAGGGTCTCACTCTATCGCCCAGGCTGGAGTGCAGTGGTGTGATCATGGCTCACTGCAGCCTCGATATGCTGCTCTCAGGTGATTCCTCTTGCCTCAGTCTCCCAAGTCGCTGGGACTACAGGCACGCGCCACTATGCGCTGCTAGGTTTTTTTTTTTTTTTTTTAATTTTTTTGTAGAGACAGGGTTTCACCATCTTGCCCAGGCTGTCTTATTTTATGTCTTTTATCTTTTACAACATGCTGGTCATTTACAGATTATTTTTCTACTGTTTCAAGTAATCCTTTGGTTTGCTGTGTCTGTGGAGTCTAGTTCATTTATTTAGTAATATCAAGACGTCAGGGCTTTATAGGAATTCTGGGCAGGCTAAGTTGTGAGAATATCTCTGGTTCTATCATGTGTCCCAGGGTGTCACCGTGTTTGGCCAGATTTTCCTACTTCTCCATACCATGCAGAAGAGTACATTCAGATCTCAAATCTAAGAAGCATAAGCCTAGGCATTTAAGATCACAGGAGGAACTTTGTTCAGCTAGGGCCTAGACAGAAACAAATGAGTGCTAGCAGGTGAATTTATTTTTCTGAGGTTTAGCTTTCTTTGGTTTCAAGGTTTATATAAGAGTGGTAATTGTAGCCCATCTCATTTGAGCTGACAGCCTCATCGTTTATCCTCACAGGGTATTAAAACTCAAGTTTCTGGATTGCTGAGACCTGTAACAACTCACCTTTCCTCCCTTTGTGCAGCCACAGCACTAGGTCATATGCCTACCTCTCTGGTTTTCTGTACCCACTTCCCGGCTGGCACCCAGGAATTCCCCTTTCTTTCTTGTCAGCCCAGTCTTTGGCGATTACCAATGGAATATCTAATCCTTTTTAAAAATCAGTCAAACATTTCTAGATATTTGTGTGGAGATTTGCCAACCTTAAGGGTCTTTCTAAATATGGGATGAGTAAAAAACCTGTTTTCATTGATGATTTTACACCAGAATTTATCTGTCACAGGCAGATATGATTAGGACAAAACATTGGCAAATAAAAGCTAGGAATTATTTCATCAAAGTTTTTATTGAGAAATACTTAAGTCTGGCATTTGAGTTGCTATTGGGATTCCTCCCTAGAAGGAAACCAGCTTTTTATCCAGTGTTATCTGATCCTTTTCTCTAAGGAGCAATGAAGCCTCCTTGATTGGCTAATCACTTAAAACACATGAGTATTCCATATTATCTGCTAGTATGTTGCACACATCCCATTCCTGCTATTTTTGTTCATAATCAAGTAAATTTTCATTCACACTTTTTTAACTGTGGTAACTAATGTTGCTTATAGTATGGGCATAAATGTCAAATAGGTTGTCTCCTTGAGAAAATTGTTACTTGAGAAAATTATTGTATTTTGAACAAATAATAAACCATAATCATAGTAGAACTGTTACCTTGAAGTCTTTCCTGCCCCTGTCAGAGACTCTGGAATATGTTTTATGGTGCACCCTTCCCCTGTCAAATCTCATCAGTTTGTCTTCTTGGTAGAATTATTTTAAGGCATTATGCATCTTCATAGGCAAATAAATACAAATTCAAAAGTTACAATTGGTGATATTTTTACAAATAGAAGATAAACTCTTAGGAAGTTTAGGCAGAGACCTGAAAGTTAGAACCCAGAGGGAGTAACACAGGAGGAAGCAAATATAGATTTAGAACTGGGTAAGATGGCAAGGGTTTAAAATAATTGAGAGAATTAAGAGATGTTTGTCTTTATTTACTACTATTCTCAGTGATTGGAACTTCTCAACACTTAAGCTTTAATTTTTCTATATTCTGGAATTTCTATCAAATAAATAATTATTTATTCATGTATACCCTATCAACTCCTCCCCCAAAGCACCAGATAAGCTAAAATGAATTATCAGAGAGGCCAAAAATTATGGAAAAGGTAGAAGAAAAATCTTTTAAGCACTTAACTTGGGGTGGTTGTGAGCTTCCTCTAAGTTGAGATAATAAATGAGCTACGTAATTGCATAATTGATCATCTGAAAATTAATTTTTTAGGTTAACTTTCAGGCATGATATATTAGCCCTTTGGCATTTTTAAAATTCTATAAAAAGGAAAAATCTTATCTTTAAGAAATAATCTTTTTTTAAAGACAGTTTTGTTTACCATTGTTAACATTAGCATTGTCAAACCTACACAAGATGGTAAGGTAGAAAAAAATATTTTTATTCTTTTTTTATCTTTGGGTTTATTATTCCCCCTCTTAGAATTTGGTCTTTCCTCCCCCTTCGAGTTACCCAGTGTTTTCTCAATCTTGCCTAATAAAGTCATTCATACTAATGTGTTAGACAGTTCATGTTGCCTTACTAGGACTATTTGCATTCTTAAAAAAAAGGGTTAAATCAACAACTGAAATATACATGCATACAAAAAGTGAACAAGAATAAATGAATGGATTCATGGAAGGATGGATGGATGGATGGATGATGGTACCATTTCATGCATGAGAAGTCTTTCTGATGGGATGACATATACCCAGGACTCATATTATGTAGACGGTGGTCTGTTCCAGTGAAGAGTGGGTCTGTGAAGTAGATTCTACCACTACTTTGCCACTATAGTGTATCTCAGCCACTAACATGTATTACTTTCTTCTTTTGTCACTCGTCATACTAGCTTGAAATCAAATCCCTTTTTTGTTTGTTTGTTCAAGACTGAAAGAGCATATTCCTTTTGTGGAACTATTGAATACATGGCACCAGATATTGTCAGAGGGGGAGATTCAGGACATGACAAGGTATGTTCTGTTTTTGATGCTTCTTAATATATTTCTATAAAATGTACTATAAGAATCCTAGTTAACAACTTAAGGTCATCTCTTCAACAGAGCCGTCTTTCTGGTGTTGATTGTCTTACCTTCCTTTTTTTTCTCTTTTGCTTTGTATTCCTGAACACATTATGATATCTAGTATTTTGGAGGAAAAAGATAATACAAAGGTTAGGACATTCTAGATTTCCCTTTTTAGAGGTTTTATTGGTGAGAATTGTGTTTTATTTTATAGAGTAACACTCTTGTTAAAGTTGAGACCTCAAAACTAGTCAAATAATTTTTATTTTATTTCTGTCGAGAGAGCCTATTTCTTAGAGTACAAACTATGACTCCATTCTTTTAGAAAATTAAGGGCCTGTAATCTCAGCACTTTGGGAGGCCAAGGTGGGTGGATCACCTGAGGTCAGGAGTTCGAGACCAACCTGGCCAACATGGCGAAACCCCATCTCTACTAAAAATAGAAAAAATTAGCTGGGTGTGGTGGCGAGCACCTGTAATTTCAGCTACTCGGAAGGCTGAGGCAGGAGAATATTTGAACCCGGGAGGCAGAGGTTGCAGTGAGCAGAAATCCCGCCATTGCACTCCAGCCTGGGCAACGAGTGAGACAGCGACTCAAAAAAAAATTACTTACTTATTTTTGCATGAGACCCTGGCTTTTAGGATACAAGTGAACCACAATGCAATACAGAAGTGTCACGGCATGTAAAACTGCACATTGTTCATGTTTGAGTCGTGATGAATGGTTTTGGACAGTATTGGCATTTTTAATTTCTGCTAGAAAAGCATTCGGAAACATATAGTCATGTGTATCACCTTTAGTTAATATTGGCTTTTTAAGCTGTCACTAAGAGGTCAATGAAAAGGGAATCACTGATATTTTCTTATTCCCAGTTTCTGCCTTTAACTTTCCAGAGACACTGGAGATTGTTGATTATCTTCCCAACAGAAATAAATATTTTAACAACCCTTGGAGAAAGAAAAAATCCTGAGTTCTAGATAGTTTAGGTTTGTTTTCCTAAGCCCTCTAAAAAGCTCAATTTTTTTTGGCCTCCTCTCTTGGCTTTGTATGTGCAAAATGAAGATTCTAGAAGAAACTTTCTAAGTAATTATGTTATAAAATCTAGGTCATGGTTTTTTTTCTGTATTAAAGGGTACAAAATTTATTCATTTTTTAACACTTCTGTTTTATTAATAGCTTTATCCAAATAAGGTATTCTATTTTTTGTTCCCCATCTTTCCTTCTCCTTCATTCCCTTTCAGAATCCCACATATGCAGTTCAGATATCTGGCTGTGGAGAATCTTTGGTCTCCTTCCTGATGACTAGTCACATATTTAAAAGCACGTTCTTCAAGTTTGTGTGTTACTGGTTTTGGAACCCAGGGCTAAGAATCTGATTATTGATCTCCATCAGTTGAAGAACGTGGTTTCAAATCCAACAGCAAAACATTCTGAGGGTTCTGACTCAAATGGCAGTCAAACTGCTTATATAAATAGAAGAGTTTAATTACTGGTTTAGTTTGCTTCTTGATATTCTTTGAAGCTGTTGGGGAATTTGGTAGGAATTTATACCTGTTAATTTGAAAAATATCTTCAGAGACCTAATGGAACCAATTTTCACATAAGAAAATCTTATATTACTCCTAGAATTTCTACATAACCTAAGGTGCAGAATATACCTAGTCAATAAATATTTTTTCCCACACCTGGAACAACCTGACAGTTATTAAATGAGATAATATGTGCAAAGTGTTCATCATAGTGCCTGGCATGAGGAAAATATTCAGTAAATACCTTTGCTCTCACAGTTTTAGTCTGCCTGATGTGTTTTGTATGTCAGCACTCTGTATTTTCTTAATAGCTCTAGGCTCATAAATTTTGTCACCTCTCTGAAACTTAGGCCCTGGAAATTGGAAACAAATAGTTTGAAATTTTAACATCTAGTTAATATTTCTCATTGGTGTACACTCATGTGTTCAACAGTTATTAAAATTCTGATTTGCCTAATTACAAAAGAAGTAATTTTCAATACATCAAGATTCTTTAGGCCAGGCATGGTGGCTCACGCCTGTAATCCCAGCACTTTGGGAGGCTGAGGTGGGCAGATTGCTTGACCCCAAGAGTTCAAGACCAGCCTGGGCAACATAGTGAGACCCTGTCTCAAATAAAATAAAATAAAATAAAATAAAATATTCTTTAAATTATATATAATTTGCTATGTTTTCAGTTCAGGTAAATGCATGTATAAATTGGTTTCCAAATTAGAACACATTTTATTTTATATTATTTTAGATCTTCCCATCAGTGAAGACTCTGAGGTTTATGTGTGATAGGTTCTATAAGAAAAATTGATTTAGGCAGTTAGGAAAAAATAACATACCCTTGGAAGTGGCATTTTTTTTCATTTTTTGTTCTTTGATTTTTAGACATTTCATAAGGCTCACTGGAGCTGAATCCTTTAGTTGCCTATCATAAGCCCAAAGAAATATCACCTACTTAAAATTTTAAAAATTTATATAAAGTTTAAATTTTTTAAATCAATCAAGGTAAACGGTTACTAGTTTAAGAAATAACATGCTTTCTGTGCTGAGGATACTTGGTTATTTGTTCTCTAAATGTCTTTCTTGCATGTGTTAATTTAATACTCCTTACATAGAAGGAGGTGTACAAAATCATTTTTTAAAACATTTTCCTAATAGATAGCTTTCTTTTATTCATTTTTCTCTTCCTTATAAAATATTTTAGTTGATAATTCTATAAAATAAAATTATTGTTGTTTTATAGGCAGTTGACTGGTGGAGTTTAGGTGTTCTAATGTATGAATTACTAACTGGAGCATCTCCTTTCACTGTTGATGGAGAAAAAAATTCCCAAGCTGAGATATCTAGGTAAGATTTGACAAAATAAAATAAATGCATTGTTTTCTCAAAGGAACTGATCACATTCCTGCAGTTAGGCTGATGTAAACAATAATTTTTAAAATGAGGACAGACAAAGTGATGTTTATGTGGTAAATTTTCATTTCTGTCATATAGCATATAGATATGTTACCTTTATATTTCTTTATACTGATTTTATGTGCCCAACTGAATCTGAAGTTTAACTTATGATCTATAGTGTCGTGATTTTGGTGTGCCCCAAAGCACTTAGCATATTGTCTTACACTTAGTAGATACCTCATATATTGAGAAGTTTATTTAATGGATACTTTTTTCTCCACTGTATATGTAATTTATTTCTTTGTGACTTTAACATGAAGAGACAGTAATGATATTTTTGAACTCATGAATGTAGGCTCAATAGAAACAAATATCATAAAATTATCCTCTTGTAGGTCTCAGAGCATTATTCTCTTCTTTTCTTTCATAGCAGCTATCACAGTTGCAGTGTTACATTTTTGTTTATAATTATTTGATTAATGTCTATCTGTCACACTAGATTGTAAGCTCTGTGAGAGTAAGGGACATGTCTGGCTTTGATTCTCAGTACTTGCTATATAGAACTCCGTAAATATTTGAGGGATAAAATGAGTTAATGAACAAATAAGTGAATAGTGACCAACATTATACTAATTACTAGTTATGTTTTTGTCCTGTTTTTACTTGAATTTTATAACTTTGAGAACAGATTTGACATTAAAAATTAAAAATTGAGATTCCACTTCCAAAGAAGATGGAATAAACAGGGACCAGATTTACTTTCCTGCCTGAAACAATGTTAACAATGGGCAAAATATATGAAACAACAGATTTGAAGACATTGGACATCTGGAAGTGAAGGACAGTGATCTTTGAGAGGCGGAAAAATAAATGAGGTGAGCCCTATGATTGCCCCAGCTTACTGCCTTGAGAGCATTTCCAGGCCGCAAAACCCAGACGCAGTTGAGGAGGTGGAACTGAGAGTCCAAGAAGATCAAGACAGCTAGAGTTTGCAGGCCAGAGTGTGGGAGAGGAGAGTGGCACCCAGAGGGAAGTCCAGAGATGTGCAGAGTTATTCAATTGAGTGTTGGTAAGCACACAGTGAGGGAACTATTCCATATAGTGAAGATGTTATTTCTTGCCAAATTGAACTGTAGATTCAGTGCAGTCACATTTCCAGCAGGCATTTTTTTTCTTTAGAAATTGACAACCTGGGTCTAAAATTCATTATGAAAATGCAGAGGACCTAGAATAGCCAAATTATCTTTGAAGAAATATAAGTCTTGTAATAAACTTTGTTCTAAGTTACAGTAATTAAGACATTGTGGTATTGGTGTCAGGATAGACAAATGATCAATGGCAAATGATTTTTGACAAAGATGCAAAGTCACTTCTGTAAAGATAGTTTTGAACAAATGGTGCTGGAACCACTGGCTATCCAGATGGAAAAAAGTGAACTTCAAGAAATACTTCATACCATATAGAAAAATTAACTCAGAATGGATTATAGACCTAAATGTAAAACCTAAAACTGTAAAACTTCTGGAAGGAAATGTAAAGGAAAACCGTTGTGAGCTTGGTTTAGGTAAATATTTCTTAGATATGTCACAAAAAGTGCAATCCATAAAACATTAATAAATTGGACTTCATCAAAATTATTTCTGCTCTTCAAAACTGTTAAGAGAATGAAAAGACAAGCCACAGACTGGGATAAAATTTTAAATCATATGTCTGCTGAAGGACTGGTATCCAGAATGTATAAAGAATTCTTAAAACTCAAGAAAACAAACAACTGCATTTAAAAATGGGCAAAAAATTTGAACAGACAATTCATCAGAGAAGATGTGTAGGTGGCAAATTAGCACATGAAAAGACTATCAATACCTTTAGTCTTTAGGGAAATGCAAATTAAAACATCAATGAAATACCACTATGTACTCAACTAGTATGGCTAAAAATAAAGGGACTGATAATACCAAGTGCTGATAAAGACTTGGAGGAACTGGAACTTTCATACACTGCAAGGGGAAATGTAAAATGGTACAAAAACTTTGGAAAATAGGCAGTTTCTTAAAAAGTTAAACATTACTCACTGTCTAATCTGTCCATTCCACTCCTGGGTAATTACCAAGGGAAATGAAAACATATGTCTATTTGAAAACTTGTACATGAATGTTAATGACAACTTCATTTGTAATAACTGAAAACTGGAAATAACCCAGGTATCTGTCAACAAGTAAGTGGTTAAACAAATTGTGGTTTATTCATACAAATGGAATACTCCTTAGCAATGAAAAGGAATTTATCTAAGACATATGCAGTAGTGCACCTGTAGTTACAGTTGCTGAGGAGGGTGAGGTGGGGGGATTGCTTGAGCCCAGGAGTTTGAGGTCAGCCTGGGCAATGTAGCAAGACCCTATCTCTTTTAAAAAAAAAAAAGGAATGATTTGTTTATACACTTGCAAATGGATGAATCTCAAAATAATTACACCGAGTGAAAGAAGCGAGAAAATATAGAATATATACCATATGATTCCATTTCTGGAAAATGCAAACTAACCTACAGTGACAAAAAGCAGAATAGCAGTTGCCTGGGGACTGGGATTGGGGGAGGTCAGGAGAGATTACAGTATGTAGGAAAACTTTGGAAGGTGATGAGTATGTTTATTATCTTGATTGTGGCAGTGGTTTCACAGGTGTATACATATGTCAAAACTTATCAAACTTAAAACATTTTCTTCCATGAAATTAAAAAAACATAAAATTGCACAATTTGTACGTGGGAATTTTATTGTACGTCAATTGTACTTCAATAAAACTGTTAAAAATTTAAAGTGTACCTTTTCCAGGACAGGCTAGGAAGTAAATGGTTTCTCACTGTTTCAATTTATTTAATGCCAAAGTTAAGTGAGCAGTACTTCTTTTTAAAATCAGGGTGAGTTAAAATCTCACCTCTTATGAAAAATTATAAATATGACTTTGTTTATTTTAAATTGATTTTTTGGCAGTTTGAAAATACCTCAGACTATAGGAAACTGTGGCCACCGTCTTGAGAATTTGGGTCCAGTTGCAAGATCATACCTGTCATGGTGACAGGTACTAAGGGTGGCCTTAGCCTGACAACATTAAGTGGTGGCTTCTCTAATTCCCCTCTTTCTGATTCCACATATACAGGCAATCTTTATAAAATAATTTTCCTTTCCACTGTAGGTCTGAGTGTGGAGAGAAGTATATTGCTTATGATGGCAAGAATATTCTGAACAAAGTAATGTTCACATTTAAATTGCTTTTATTCCCTTTATATCAATCAGTAGGCATTCTGGTTTTAGAAAGAGAAAGAGAGCCTGAATCAGATTGTCTAAAACCTTACAACTAAAGCAAATAGACTTTTCAAGAATTTAAATAGGATTCCTTCCCTTTAATCAATTAATTATCCACTTTGTCATGGTGTCAACCTGTAATTTCATGGTTTTTTTTTGTGTGTGTGTGTGTGTGACAAATTTACAAACAATGTGATAACTAAATTATCCTACACTACATTTTCCTTTCAAAATAATCATCCTGAGTATTTTTCTGGCATAAATCTTGTATGTATCATTTAGATAAATGTGTCATTACCTGTCCCCAGTGTCTTAATTGGCTTAGGCTTTTTATCATCATTGAATTTTTCCATTCATTAATTATTATGATCTTCCCTGAACTCTTCATACTTTCCATATTTTTTGTTTGAAATGATTCAAAGTAATGTATTATCTAAGTTATCTGTTTGCCATTTTTGTCTACAGGTAGCCTAGAATAAAAATGTTTTTCTAGTATATCAAATTTCAAAATATGCTAAGAACTTAGAATGAGAAGAAACTTAGAGTCCAGCTTTTCCCCTGACATAAGAATCCCTTTGTCTGTAAGAATCCCTGATAGTTGTGCCATCATGGAAAGGATGGAGCTTCTATAAGGTATTTTTAAGGAAGCCATGTTCATTAATGGACAACTTTAGTTGTATAGAGTTTCCCCCCCTTAAACTGAAATTATTATTTTCTCATTTCTGAATGTTAATTTTGGTCCTGTCTGCTGAAGAACATGGAATAATTCTATTATTTCTTTCTAGACATTACTTTAAGGATAGTTTTATCTAGGATAAATCTTTTAGCTATTCATTAGAAATCATTTCTAGATTTCTCATATCCTGATACTATTTTGGACAAATATTAAATTATCAGTATTATAGATTGGAATGATTGGTTTTTAGCTTTTCTGTGAGTCTGTTTCTTATTTTTTTAAATATATGTATATGTACTTTTCTTACATGTCTTACACTAGCTTTTATTTTATAAATTTATTTTATTTATTTATTTATTTAATTTTGAGACAGAGTCTCACTCTGTCACCAAGGCTGGATATAGTGGCATGATCTCGGCTCACTGCAACCTCCACCTCCCAAGTTAAAGTGATTTTCCTGCCACATCCTCCCCAGTTGCTCGATTACAGGCACATGCCACCACACCCACCTAATTTTCGTAGTTTTAGTAGAGATGGTGTTTCACCATGTTGGCCAGGCTGGTCTCAAACTCCTGACCTCAAGTGATCCACCTGCCTCAGCCTCCCAAAGTGCTGGGATTACAGGATGAGCCACCACACCTGGCTTCCATTAGCTTTTATTGCCTTTCTGTATAGAATATCTTTTAGGCCAGTGGTCACTCTCAGTTCCTTGCAATGTGGGCCGCTCTAACCTAACAACTCTCTTTGTCAGAGCCTGTGAGCTGGAAAGGCAGTAGAGTCCACTAGGAAGATGGGATGCCTTGTAACCTAAGCATGCAATTGACATCCTGTCATCTTTCTGTACCCAGTATTGGTTATAAGGAAGGCACTAGGTCCAACCCACAGGTAAGAGGCTGTGAATGCAAATATACAGTGATCATTGGGGCCATTTTCAAAGTCTGCCTACCATGAGCCCTTTACAAAAAAGATTGCCAAGCCTTGGTCTAGGTAATTAATCTTGAGATATGTTGCTTTTGGAGTCATGTATAGAATAACTAGAAGTATCATTTTTTTACCCTGTTTTAAGAAGAAATCAAATGTATTATTTTTCTTGGCCTTCTTAGGTCTTTATGATAAAATGCTTTATTGGCATATTTTATAAAGCCTCCTTGATTCTCAATTTGCTGGGGGTTTATTCTTTTCTTCCTCATTTTAGGTATTTCTGTACCCAATATGAGCATCTATGTTTTCCAGGGTTTTTTGGCTAGTTAGCCAAAAACTTTTTAAAGTTTGTCACAGTAGCTACTCATCTACACATTCATCTACACGAGGCAATTGCAGCAGCTCCAGACTAGAGTCCAGCAGCAGGAGGGGATGGCAAGTAGAGGACAGGGTGAAATGGCCCTTTCCTTGGCACTCATACTCTTCAGCTCTACATCTTCTTTCCGTTCTTCATTTTTTTTTCACTGCTTCACTCTACAACCTGTTGGGGTGAATCACACTTCGTTATTAATTGCTCTGAGGCACTCCCTAGTGGGGTGGAGCATTTGGAGTCCTGAATAAAACCTAGGGATAGGCCGGGTGCAGTGGCTCATGCTTGTAATCCTAGCACCTGGGGAGGCCGAGGCAGGTGGATCACCTGAAGTCAAGAGTTTGAGACCAGCCTGGCCAACATGGCAAAATCCCATCTCTACTAAAGATAAAAAAATTAGCTAGGCATGGCGATGGGTGCCTGTAATTCCAGCTACTCGAGAGGCTGAGGCAGGAGGATCGTTGGAACCCTGGGGGCAGAGGTTGCAGTGAGCCAAGATAGCACCACTGCACTCCAACCTGGGTGAAAGAGTAAAACTCCATCTCAAAAAAACAAACAAGCAAAAAGACCTAGGGATCGTTCTTCCAACTGTGGAAAAGTTCCATCAGAAACATCATCAGTCTGCCTATCATTTCCCAGGCCGCCTTAGTCTCTCACCGGAGACCTGGCCCTCTGTTGTTTCCCTGATGATGCTGCAGTGTAGATTCTTTGCCGCCACCTCTGTGCACCACCCCAGCCAGTTCTCTACTGCTACAGTCAACCCAGAGTCTAAAAAGCCAGCCTCATACATACTGGAAAGGGCCATGAAAGGAAGAAGGTAGCTTTCTATGTTCACGACTCTTGTCACACATTTTGGTCTCTGGATCACCTGCTGTTTCTCATGTACTCACGGTTCTCTATGGCCTCCCAAAGAAGGTCTCATCATTTTGGGTGATAATCTTGGCTTTATAGTCTGGCTGTTGCTCTCTGCCTCTAGCTCTTTTCAGTGTAGCTTTCTCTTTGGAATTCCTTGCATTGAAGTCTGCTTCTGAGCTCCAAATGGTGTCTTAGTTTTATTGTCACATGCAGCCACTTGGCTCCAAGGAACCCCCCAGGTCTGAGTTTACCACTCTCTTCCATCACTATCATCCTCCCCCTGTTAGGGAAGGTAGTCTAAGGGCCGTCATGGAATGAGTGGAGAAGTAAAAGTTTAACAGCATTGTGTGGGCTACAGAAAAAAAAGTGTACAAAAGAAGAGAGACAGGAAGAGGTCTGGTAATAAAAGTCATACTAAGTAACTTTTAAATCTTATTTAAGACACTTATGTAGACACGTCTAACAAGCCAGTCTAGTAGCCCCACCAGCAATCTAACTGTACAAGAGTGGTGAGGACCCCCAGCAGACCAGCTTGGTTCACTAAGGAAGCCTTAGCCATTGAGAGGAAGGGCAATTTTTGGTAATATCTATCACTTTTAGATAGAAGATGCTATAAATTAAAAAGAAAGCTCTTTTCAGCAAAATCTTTGCAGTATCATGCATTCATCTTTGGTTCCCCTAACTTTGTAAGAAACAAGTTTTTTCCTTCAGTCCCAGAAACAATGGCCGGAGTGTGCACCTCTCAGATGGCTTCCCAGGCAGTGTGGTAGGAGACCTGGTTAGTGTACTGGGCAGAAGAAGGAAATAAGATGCTTTATGTGGCCAGCCGCAGTGGCTCATGCCTATAATCCCGGCACTTTGGGAGGCTGAGGAGGGTGGATCACTTGAGGTCAGGAGTTCGAGACCAGCCTGGCCAACATGGTGAAACCTTGTCTCTACTGAAAATACAAAAATTAGCTGGGCGTGGTGGCAAGTGCCTGTAATCCCAGCTACTCAGGAGGCTGAGGCAGGAGAATCAGTTGAACTCAGGAGGCGGAGGTTGCAGTGAGCCAAGATCACACCAGTGTACTCCAGCCTGGGCAACAGAGGGAGATTCCACCAAAAAAAAAAAAAAAAAAAAAAGATGTTTTATGTGATAGTGAAGAAGAGTATTTATAGCTTACATAAGACATGCCCTGGGGACGACTCCAATAGTTACTGGGTGGGTGAGACTTTTGAGTGCAGTCAGATTCCACAGAAGCAGATAAGGATACCAGCCAAATAATCTCAATTTATTATTATTAATGACCTGGTTGGTGTGGCCTAGGGAAACACAGGTTAAGTGGATCAAGGAAGGACTCAGTAACACCAAAAGTGAAGTGACAGCCTGTCTCATAGCTAAAGGAAGACAGACTACTATAAAGTGACATCAACAGCACCGTTTACCTGGGGACCGCTGTGTGCCAGCCTCTGTGCTGAGAAGTCACCCACATTGTATTCTGGAATCCTCAGAACCCTGAAAAATAAGTGGTAGCATATGCAGTTTTACAGATGAAGAAACTAGGATGTAACTTGCCTGGGACTCAATGCTACTGTGAGGTTGGACTCGGATCAAATACAGAGTTACTGGAAAGTTACTCCATGCTGTCTTCACGGGTAACACTTGTTTCCATGCTGCTGTTTTCTTTCCAAGTCTGGCAGGTGCTTATTTCAGGTAAAAGACTGGGAAGTACTGGCCCACGGACTGCAGGGAATTGATTTCATTAATCAGTGGAGTATTTGTTGAATAATTATTTACTCCTGAGGAGAAAGAGAAATAGAGGGCAAAGTCCTTGTCCTAAGAACATTTATATAGCATTTGGGAGGATATGGAATAAATACATGAAAATTCATAGTATCAGGGAGTTTTGACAAATGTGCGAGTGCTTTTAGGTAAGAAGAATGCTGGGGGAGGACAAAGGAGGTTTGGTTCCCTGGGGCTGGGCTGTCAGGGAAGCATTCATGATGGAGATGCGGACTGGGTTGGGTAGAAGAGAAATGATGGTGGGGAAGTACCCACAGTAGCACACGGGAGGTTCAGGACTCCATTGCCTCCTTGCCACTCTGTACTCCTGCCAGTGGGTTCATGATCTTGTAAGTGAAACTCATTTTATTGTTCCCACTCTAAATATCATGTTCATTATAGTTTAAGATATGCATATGGGGTAAAGAGTCAATAATAACACCCAGAGACATATACTATTAATGTTTTGATATATTTTGTTTTATTCTTTTTTACTTGTATAATGTTGTACTCATACTAGAAATATAATTTTTTATTTTTCAGTTTTTGCTGAAATTTATGTCATAAACATTTTGTTCTCTAATTACAAACTCTCTGTAAACATAATTTTGTAATGGCTGCATAATGTACTATTGAGTGGATACAACATAATATGTTTAACTTTTCCTCTGGTGTTGGACAAAAATGTAGAGTAAGTGAAGTTTACTGAGAGCTGTTTCTAACTCAGGCAGGCACATAAATAATTTTATAATTCTGGGACCACATGGGAACCAGGAAGTAAAAGTCAAGAACATTAAGTCATGAAATGGAAAAGATTGTGAACTTTTAAATGGAGGACAAATAGAAATAAACAATCCATGAGAATGCATGCCATCTGCAGAAAAGCAAAAGAGTTATTGCAGGCATCTCATTGAAACTGTGAGGAAGAAAGGTCCTGAGTGGGCAAGATACAGTAAGTAGAAAACAATTTGACATTTATTTATTCACTAAATATTTGTTGAAGAGTTGCTATGTGCTAAGCAATGTTCTAGGCCCTGGGAATAAAGCAGTGAACAAAACAAAGAGAATTCTTACTCCATTAGAGCTTATGTTTCAGTTGAGAGAGATAAATAATAGACAAATAAACATATGGTATGCATGAAGAAAAATAAAACAGAGTCAAGGGATAAGGAGTATGGGGGTAACAGCTATTCTTGATAGGATGGTTAGAGCAAGCTTCTCTGAAAAGTTGACACTTGAACAAAGACCTCAGTGGGTTTAAGAAGTGAGCACCCCCAGGCATGGTGGCTCATGCCTATAATCCCAGCACTTTGGAAGGCCGAGGTGGGCGAATCATGAGGTCAGGAGATCGAGACCATCCTGGCTAACACGGTGAAACCCCATCTCTACTAAAAATACAAGAAATTAGCCAGGCGAGGTGGCAGGCGCCTGTAGTCCCAGCTACTTGGGAGGCTGAGGCAGGAGAATGGTGTGAACCCGGGAGGTGGAGCTTGCAGTGAGCTGAGATCGCGCCATTGCACTCCAGCCTGGGCGACAGAGCCAGACTCTCTCTCAAAAAAAAAAAAAATAATAATAATAATAATAATAATAATAATAAAAGAAGTGAGCATCACCCATTGTTACTAAGACTGTTGTGCTTAAAGGTCAGTGAATTTTTTTTTGAGACAGGTCTTTTTTGTATTTTAGTGAACACACAAAAACACATGTACAAAGCTTCATAGGTTTACTTTTTCTAAAACATTTTATTATAAAAGTTTTCAAACATTTGTTACAGTGGACACTCACACACTCACTACCTAAATTCTACCATGAATATTTTATCATCCTTGCTTATTTCCTGTCTGCCTGTGTATCTGTACCTCTCCCATCGTAGGTTTAATTTTAATTTTGGTGTCTACCCTTCATTCTGTACATTGTGAAGCTAATCACTTGTGATTTCCTTTTGCCACAGAGGTTTCCAGAAACTTAATTCATGAGTAGGAAGAAATTTTATATTCATTTTTATATTATTGGTGTGTATTTTAATTTTATTTCATTTGGTTTTTTACATGCAGTTCCTCAATCCATTTGGAATTCATTTGGGTTGTAATATAAGGCAAGGGTCTTGCTTTTGTTTGTTTATTTCCTGTACAGCTGGTTTCCCCAACATTTGTGGCCTTTTGCTATGTGATCTGGTCTTTTTTTTTTTTAAAATAATACAAGTTTTTGGCTGGGCACGGTGGCTCACACCTGTAATCCCAACACTTTGGGAGGCCAAGGCAGGCAGATCACCTGAGGTCAGGAGTTCGAGACCAGCCTGGCCAATATGGCGAAACCCCATCTCTACTGAAAATACGAAAATTAGCCAGGCGTGGTGGTGGGTGCCTGTAATCCCAGCTACTCGGGAGGCTGAGGCAAGATAATTGCTTGAACCTGAGGCAGGAGAATTGTGCCACTGCACTCCAACCTGGCGACAGAGCGAGAATCCGTCTCAAAAAATAATAATAATTCAAGTTTTTATATAAGCTTGGTTATTTTTCACAATGTGTCATCTGTGTTCACTTGATTTGGCTATTTATTTTGCTAGCACCTCACTTTAACAATTTCATTTCATGATACATTGTAATATGTGGCTAGGCAATCAACCCAATTTTTTTTAGAATTTTCTTACTTGTGCTGTATATTTTGCAAATGAATATTAAAGTCACCCATGTTCTAAGGCCTTGTTGCAAGTTTAATTAATATTCATATTTCTTGCTTTTTTGAAAGGAGTCTTTCCGTATCTGTAAAAGAAGGATAAAAATAGCAGTCTTTTGATAGGATTATTATGTGGATTAAATAACATACACGTGAAGCGTTTAATATGGCTTATCAACTCAGAGCTTTTTCTGACTTTACAGAAGGCTCTAAGATTTATTTGGGCTCTACCTAATTGTAATTCATTTCTGGAGTTTCCTAGATCCATTTTTAAGCAAGAAAAAGATAACTTTGGGATATTACCAATTCAGAAATCAAGCACATTGGAGGAGGAGAAGTGACAGCAACACCCAAGAAATGTCTCCCTGCCCTTGTTGCAGGATCCTCTAGTATTGTCATGACTAAATGTCCCACAGAATCGTCTACCCTCAGCCCCACTTCTGCAGTGCCCATTCTGCATAGCCAGCAGTGGTCTGGGGTTCAGATTGACATTCACACTCACATGTCACAATAGACTGGAATCTGGCACCAGTTTTATTTAGCTTTATATAAGGATGCAGGACAGGAAACAGTGTATCAACATTACAGCATCAAACACATCTTCATTGGGGACCTTCCCACCACCTGTGTGTGGCTTCCCATCCCACAGAAGACACACTCAACCATTGGTGATGAGAATAAGGGGGAGCTTGTGGACCACCCAAGCATGGGAAGCTCAGAGCAGCAACAGCCTGTGAGCATGGCTTCCAGGGGCCTGCGTGCCTGCTCACACCTCTCAGTCCAGATGCAGCTCACTTCCAGGAGGAGCTTTCACAGCACCTGACCCAGATGCCACGCCAGTTATCTTAACCCAGTACATTTCAAGGGTGGGATATAAGGAATAGTTACATCTGGGATCACCTTCTTATGGAGAAAAGATGTAACCTGCTATAGGCCCTTTCTCCTCACCACACCACTCCCAGTGTCTGGTTCTCTTCCTGTCACTGCAGTTTTCTAGCAGGAATAGGCTTTAGAACCTCCTCACATCACTGAGGAAAGCCTGTGGCACTCTGTTTACCAAGACAACAGGGAGCCTAAGTGATATTCCTTCCACATATCTTCTGTTTTCACAGGGTGGGGCAATATACTCCTCGTCATCTGCTAGGGTCTCCTGCTGTTGCTTCTGGCCATAGGATTTTCACTCAGGAATGGGAGGGGTTTAGGCTATCACTGGTGGTTCTCCAATCTCCCTCATCAGCACTGTTTTCCGCCGACATGCTTTCAGATTTGTACTCAATTTCTCCCAATGTGGTCCCTGCCTCATCTGAATTTAAAATTCTACCTCCCTTCATGTGGTCTCCTTGTGCTCTTCTTTCCAGACTTGGCATCTCAGCAGAGCCATTTCTGTTTTTGGGTACTCCTCCTTTTGAGGATGAACCCACCATGGTGGACATTTCTTCTTTCTGTCTTCACAGGACTGACTGTTCTTTCCCCAGCACCTGATATTGAGTAGATTTCCAATACAAGTTGAAATGTTCTTAAGGCTTAAGAAGTAATAAAATGGTGCAGAGTCAGTATGCTAAGATGATGTCAGCCAAAGTGCATATATTTCTACCCTGATTCAACAAAAGTAAATGTCACAATTTGCTTATCTTGACCCTGATCCTTTATGCAAAGTTTTTTTCCTGCAAAAAGTACAGTAGAGGTGGAGAAAATGGGAAAAGCTATGCTTATTTTTCCCCAAGAAACAGGATTCCCAGTTTCTCTCTCAGACATGCCTTTGTCTGATCTGAGAAGAGGATTGTCTATTAATGCCGAAAATCCAGACAAGCAGTGAGCAATGGGAGAGTATTAAAGAATCAAAAAGCAGAGTGTGTGTTGCTTATTTCTTTCCTTTCTTTCCTTGTTTTACCAACATTTTCTTGGGTTCCCAAAATTAAGTACTAGAGGTAGAATTAACTTTGAGATTAACAACACTGCTGGAATCTTTTGTAAAAAATTACAGTTTCATTATCATTTCACTGATTCTCAGTGGCCACTTGATAGAGCATCTAGGCCTATTTTCTATATGGTTGCCTTGGAATGAAAGAGTATAACAGTAGCTCACATTGATTGAGCATTTGCTATGCGCTAGGTACTATGTTAAGCACTCTACAGGTCTTATTTAAGCATCATAATACCCATTTCAGGTAGGTACTGATGTTATGCCCATTTTACAGGTGAGAAAACTGAGGTACAGAGGTTAGTTATCTCAAGGTCACACAAGGTCAAGGCAGAGCCAGTGTTGGGCTCATTCTGGCTCCAAAGTCTATATTCTAACTCACCACACTATACTGTCTCTTATACATTAATTATCTGTTTTTGTTTCATAATGGTTATTAATATTTTAATGCACAATAGGGAATCTTTTTGCAAACCCAATTAATGGAGTAACTGTCTTCATATATATTGTGTTAAGGTTCTTAATTTCAGTCAATCCTTTCAATATTTCTTACTAAATTATTGATTTGGATGTTAGGGAGAAAGGTACACTTGGATTGGATTGATTTCTTCTGTAACCTTAGAATAAATTTCTCATCAAGAAACTTATTACCATCTTATGTTTTTATTTTCCATAATAAATTGTGGATTTTACTCCATCTCTGAGCTCTACCTGCCTCAGAGCTTGTCTGGCTGTTTTATAGCAGCAAACATTGAAGCAGGTACTTTTACCCCATGAAAATCCCCGGCTGTAGTGCCCATTTCCAGATATCAAGAGTTGAACCATCTCCAAGTGGGTCTGACCCCACTTGTCTCGGTGGACTTCCCTCTGCATTCTTATGGGCCCGTTGGGTTTGCTGGCACTCAGGGGAAGAGGAGTGAGGTAAAGATGGTTGTTCTCTTTTGTCCTTTTAAATCTGAGTGCTGAATTCCCTTACCTGAATTTGTTAGGAGTGTTTTATGTTGTGAAGTCTTTAATCATAGAATCTAGTCTATATATGGGAGGTCTAATCTAGCCCCAGGCTTTTCCTTTTTTCCCTCTAGTGACATATTTGGGATGTTAGCCTCCCACCAGGATTGACTTATACTGAAAAAATGAGCCAACATTTATTGTTACTGCTCATTTGAGTTTCAGAAATTTGACTTTATGGTATCTCATTCTAAATATTTTTTCAATAGTATTGAGGTATTATTGATTCATGTTAAGTGTTTATATCTCTCTTTCACATGTGGTTCAATTTCAAAGTGTATTTCACCATGCTTTTTTTTTTTTTTTTTTGTCATCCTCTGTTTGTTTTAACAGCAAGTTTTGTCTGCCTACAGGAGAATATTAAAAAGTGAGCCTCCATATCCCCAAGAAATGAGTGCTTTAGCTAAAGACCTAATTCAGCGTCTTTTGATGAAAGATCCCAAGAAGAGATTGGGATGTGGTCCACGTGATGCAGATGAAATCAAAGAACATCTCTTCTTTCAGGTGAAATTATTGAATAGATAAGTGGTTTCATACTCCTTGCCGTTTTCAGGGTCCTTGGCGTTCTTGGTGAAATTAGTGAACACAGTCCCCTTTAGGATCATTTTCCACTGGCATTTTCACATACATTGCACCTTTTTTTTTGTTTTGTTTTTAATGATAGGGACCCTTTAGGTAGGGCCAAAATTCTACTTATATAAACATAAATGGTCTTTTTCTCCTTCAATGGAGTGGGAGGATCATAATAGCATTCAATTTTCTACATACTGATTCATTAGAGTTTCTAGGTGGTGGTTTCCATTTGATCTTGAGATCTAGCCATGTGGACTGAGACTTTTACTGTACTTTTCACTTCTGTCTCAGTTCATGAGCTATCACTGCCACTATGTTTCACCTTTTAGATAGTGATTTCGTCACTTCCTCTTTTCCCAGAAGTAATCTTGAAAAATTTTAAATTTACCTATTTCTCAGTTACATATTCATGACACATAGAGTTATTCATTTATTTCCTTTGTCCTGTGACAGTGCTTCTCTTATTCTGAGAAAGCCTAATGAGACCATTCTACCGAGTACCAACATATCTGCTCAGTTTAGTACAAAAAAAAAAAACACCAAAATATTAAACAACTGAGAAAAAACATGTAAATTAACTGAGTTGACTAGTTATTTCCAGCCTCAGTCGTCAAACTGGGGATGACACGGCTTTGATTTCTAAAACTCTGGAGATAGGACTTTTAAATAACTTCATCATATCAGTAAGCCTGACCTAAATATTTATGGTCTAAAGGGACCATCTAGGTTTTATTTTTTATTCTGTAAATTAAGCTTTTACGTTATTATCACCAAAACAAATGAAAATAATATAGCAAAATGAAGAAAAACTTCTGTCAATTAAGCTTCATGTTATTTATTGTTTTTTAAATATATAAAAACAAATATTGATTAGAAATGACAGTTATCTCTGCACTTCTGTGCTCAAAAAAGGCATATTTCTCTTAGTCTCTCAATATAATTATTTTTTAAAATACTACTGCACATCTTACAGAAGTTGAGTAACATAATGAGAAATACATTTAGAATAAAAGAAACTTCTTATTATATGCATTTCATAGATTCACATGGCTTGGAAGGATTACTCTTTGAACAAACTTTCAAATATCTTGTTCAGAAGTTTATCTCAAAAGTTAACAGTAAAATTTAAGAAACAAGTGGAGCAAAGTACCCCCACTCATATTTTCCCAGAATCTCTTTCTCCATTGCTCCCTGTATTTGGGAATATTGCAGTATGTCTTTCATATTAGAGAAATTTCTCAGTAGCTTGGAATAGTAATTTTAGATTACTTAATTGCCTTGACTTTTTAAATGATAGGGACACTTTTGGAAAGACCAGAATTCTACTTGTAAAGGCCTAAATGGCCTTTTTCTCTGTAAATGGAGCGCAGGTGGAAAGGGTCATAATAGCATTCCATTTTCTACATATTAAACATTCTCCTGCTTACAACATGTTTCTTTAAATTACCCCTTTCCTCTAGAAGTTTATTTTAATATATGTACAATGGCCAAGCGCAAGTTATGTGCTTATAATGGAAAACAGTACAGCTGCAGAGAGAAAAAAACACTAACTAGAAAGTCAAGAGACTGTGTTCAAATCCTGACTCTTCCACCAACTGGTGTTTGAGTGAAAAGGTATTTCTTATTTCTCGGCCTCTGTTTCACTGGATCAAATAAAGGAGATGAACTAAATGGTCTCAATTCCATTTTAGCTGAGAAATTTGAAGATCTGTGATTTAATTATTTTGTTTCTATTGCATCTACAAGACAGCATAATAAAAACATTTTATGGGCCAGGCACAGTGGCTCACGCCTGTAATCCCAGCACTTCGGGAGGCCAAGGTGGGCGGATCACTAGGTCAGGAGATCGAGACCATCCTGGCTAACACGGTGAAACCCTGTCTCTACTAACAATACAAAAAATTAGCCGGGTGTGGTGGCGGTCGCCTGTAGTCCCAGCTACTTGGGAGGCTGAGGCAGGAGAATGGCGTGAACCCGGGAGGTGGAGCTTGCAGTGAGCCAAGATCATGCCACTGCACTCCAGCCGGGGCAACACAGCAAGACTCCATCTCAAAAAAAAAAAAAAATTTTGTGGTGGTTGATTAAACTTACTAAATTTTATCAACCAAGAAGTGCACATTTTCATATTTTACTGTCACTGAAATCAGTATGCATGTTACAGTGGCCATCATCTTATATTCTTATGATTAATACTTTTTTCTTCTTTTTTTTTTTTTTTTTTTTTTTTTTTTTTTCTTGAGACGGAGTCTCGCTCTGTCGCCCAGGCTGGAGTGCAGTGGCGCAATCTCGGCTCACTGCAAGCTCCGCCTCCCAGGTTCACGCCATTCTCCCGCCTCAGCCTCTCCGAGTAGCTGGGACTACAGGCGCCAGCCACCGCGCCCGGCTAATTTTTTGTATTTTTAGTAGAGACGGGGTTTCACCGTGGTCTCGATCTCCTGACCTCGTGATCCACCCGCCTCGGCCTCCCAAAGTGCTGGGATTACAAGCGTGAGCCACCGCGCCCGGCCTTTTTTCTTCTTAATGATACATAAAATAATTGTGTATCTTACTATCAGTAATGGCATCTTAGATTTGAAGAAATATGGTAGTAGGAGACCTGTAGGGTTTAATTCAGTAAGTGTTATCTGAGATTGTTTTAAATGATAGAAGGAGCACAAAGAAACAGAGCAAAGGTTGGATTTCAGTAATATAACTCAGTAAGTGACCTAGCGGGAAAACGGGCTTGCATTATTCTATGGGGGACATAAGAGGCAGTGTTTAAAATGCTTGAACACAGTTGAATAAGAAAAGAGTGATCACATCCATATGATGGTATCATTTGAACTTCTAGACATAAGCACATGCATGATTTACAGTGGATTTATTTTCCAGTCTTCTGGATGCCCAGGAGGAAAAGCAGGTGCAGGCAGAGAGCTAAGTAACACTGCCTCTAGGAAATAGGAATATTCCTTTAGAGCTGATATCCACATCCGTAGAGCATTTGGAAACCTTTTATTTCAGTTTTTTGTTTGGGGTTTTTTGTTTGTTTTCTTTTTGGCTTAACCTTTCTGAAGAGGCTCAGGACAAAAGTATTTTTCTGCTATGTTTAAAGGTAAACTAGGGTGTCTTGGTGCCCCCCAGAGGACACTCTGAGATTCAACAGCGATAGTCTCATCTTTGAGGCACAGCATTGGTTGGAGCTATAAACTGCTGTGATCTTGCTTGGAGAAAATATGTTTTTTTTATTGATTTGAAATATGTTCCCTTATTTTTATCCTCTCTCTCTACCAGTCAAAATCCTAATTTATCTCTGTTATTCTTAGAAAATACATTTTGACTATTGATTTCTATTTTGTACCAACTTTCTTTGTTTTAGAAAATAAATTGGGATGATTTAGCCGCCAAAAAAGTGCCTGCACCATTTAAGCCAGTCATTCGAGATGAATTAGATGTGAGTAACTTTGCAGAAGAGTTCACAGAAATGGATCCCACTTATTCTCCCGCAGCCCTGCCCCAGAGCTCTGAGAAGCTGTTTCAGGTAATTTCCAATCCTGTGCACATGTACATTGGCCATATGTCCTTTGAAAGAAAAGATTAAATTTCCCATATTGAAGTAGTTTTGTTGGCATCGTAAAAATGGGATTCTCTAATATCTTTTAAATTATTAAATGCAGAAATACTGCGGATTGTTAACCGAAGCTTATAGTTTGCTCAATAGCAGATATTGTTTATGTGTTTATTTTTGATATAAGGGAAGTTTTAATTTTATACCTGGAATTTTATTTTTGTTCAGATTCTTTTATAGAAAATACAATAATCTTGTATTTTACCTCTATTCATATTAAAAAGATTTTCTTTATATAGATAGGGTCTCACTCTGATGCCCAGACTGGAGTGCAGCAGTGCTGTCCTAGCTCACTGCAGCCTCAGACTCCTGGGCTCAAATGATCCTCTCACCTTAGCCTCTGGGATAGCTGAGACCACAGGTGCAAACCAGCACACCCAGCTAATTTTTCTATTTTTTGCAGAGATAGGATCTTGCTATGTTGCCTAAGCTGGTCTTGAACTCCTGGCCTCAAGTGATCCTCCTGCCTTGGCCTCCCAAAGTGCTGGGATTACAGGCATGAGCCACCACGTCCAGCCAAAAAAACATTTTTTTTTTAAGAAACAAGGTCTCACTCTGTCACCTAGGCTGGAGTGCAGTGGCATGATCATAGCTCACTGCAGCCTTTAACTCCTTGGCTCAGGGGATCCTCTTGCCTCAGCCTCCTGAATAGCTGGGACCACAGGTGCATGCCACCACACCCACCTAATTAAAAAAAAATTTGTAGAAACAGGGTCTTACTTTGTTGCCTAAGCTGGTCTTGAACTCTGGCCTCAAGTGATCCTCCTGCCTTGGCCTCCCAAAGTGCTGGGATTCTAGGCATGAGCCATCATGCCTCCCACCACCCTGTATAAAAACATTCTTTAGTTCACAATGTTACCTTACTCTTTACCTTCAGTAACTACTCTTAACTGCTAACTCTTAAAAAATATTTAGATTTTATATTTGGAAAAGGGCATTTGTCACACAAGATAAAATATTCTAACTATTGAATGGCATCAGAGTTTTGCTTCTTTGACCTCTATAAGTATACCTTTAGTATGACTTAATCTGGCCATCCAGACTGTCTTTCCTTCTTTGCTTATCACTGTCTAGTATGTGACTGGGCACTTACTGAACATTTTTTTAAATGTTTGTTGATTAATGAATGTTCCAGCTTGAACGGATTAATCATCCATCTTTGTACCACTTGGCTCAGAGCATCATTCTGCCATTAGACTTTGTTCCTTTCCAAAACTCAGTTTTAAATTTAATTATTCTGAAGATATTAATAAGAATCAAATAACTGCTAAATTAGAAACTAACTTCAGTGAGACTTGCCATTTTTCCAGTTTTAAAAACAATAGCATTTAAAGACCACTTTGTGGCTGGGTCTGATGGTTCAGGCCTTTAATCCTAGCACTTTTGGAGGCCTAGGTGGGTTGAGCACTTGAGGCCAGGGGTTCGAGACCAGTTCGAGACATGGTGAAACCCCATCAAGCATGGTGGCATGTGCCTATAATCCCAGCTACTTGGGAGGCTGAGGCAGGAGAATGGCCTGAACGCAGGAGGCAGAAGTTGCAGTGAGCCAAGATCGCACCACTGCATTCCAGCCTGGGCAACAGAGCCAGACTCAGTCTCAAAAAAAAAAAGACCGCTTTGTTTAATACCTTGACTGTATCCTTTTTTGAGAAGTTAGTTATGTTTATAAACAAATTTTTATCAGCAAACCAGAAGAATTTCATGTATGAGTCTGATTTTGGGGATGGAATAGGGAAGAAGTCTTTTTCTACCTTTATTTTTGAATTGGTTTAGTTCTACCAGAAGATGGCATTATATCCTTCTGAACAGCATTTTTCAAATGATTTGAAGTAACCTTTCATTTTAGATTGCAAATAAAATAAAATTAGACTCATCTCAACAAATATTTGAGTGTTTTTCTAAGAAAAAAAAAGTCATTACAATCTAATCTGTGTTAAACTGGAAAATTGCAAGTTGTTTTTCTTTATCTTTATTTGTCTTGTTTTTAGGGCTATTCCTTTGTTGCTCCTTCCATCCTATTCAAGCGTAATGCAGCTGTCATAGACCCTCTTCAGTTTCACATGGGAGTTGAACGTCCTGGAATGACAAATGTTGCCAGGAGTGCAATGATGAAGGTATATAGATGTGGTAACTTATATGACATATTTGTAGGTTTTGTGAGTGTTTAAATACCAACTCTAATTAATGTTCTTAAGTCTAGTAATTCAACTAAAGTGCAATTTTAGAAGTGGGATATAGCAATACTTTCCCTAGAGAATTAACGTCAAGTTGAATGAACTTCTTTTTACAATTATAGAGAATTATGTATCTTAAATAATTGTGTAGATGAAAATAGAAATTACTTGTAAAGTAAGATGAATTTTAGATTATAAATGTATTCTATTCCTGTTTATTAATATTAATAATTTTATTTTACTCTACAATTTTATCTCTTGTGTATTACTGACATTTTCTGAAGTTAAATGATGTTGATTTCTTGACAGGACTCTCCATTCTATCAACACTATGACCTAGATTTGAAGGACAAACCACTGGGAGAAGGTAGTTTTTCAATTTGTCGAAAGTGTGTGCATAAAAAAAGTAACCAAGCTTTTGCAGTCAAAATAATCAGCAAAAGGTATGACCATTTTTAATATAATATTCTTTCTTAGGTATTCATGAATTCTGTAAATTAAGAGATATTTATTTAAAATGAAACCAGTATTATATTGTAAGGCTTTTTTACCCAAAGGTTTAACCACTTGGCTCATCAGTTGGTCCATTATACTTTTAGCTCTAATTGATATTTTCTGATAAAGTAATCCATTTTAGACATAAATCATAGTCTTATTTGCTTTTGAGTTTATCTAGAGAAAACGTCTTTGTGACAGTGACATATTTAATCAGGCTCACTTAGTGATTTTGGCAGCCGTTGCCATTTCTACTAGTTGTGTATTTGAAATATTTTTCTCTAAAATTATTTAGCAAGCTACTGATAGCTTTGAGAGCCATGTAGTTGTTTTGGTAACTGATGATTATTGTTAAGATTGCATATTCTTATTACTAAATTGTCAGGAAAGTAGGGCATTCATTTCCTCATATGATTTATACTTTTCTGACTCAGAAATAATAATTTTGTCCAGAATATTACTTTTTCTAGTGTGTGGTATAATTAATTACTTTCATGGAAACCTTATTACGGTATACTGTAACATGTATATTCTGAATGCACTGTAAACAAAATTAGTCTTGGGGTAGTATTGATATAAAAACTTTCTTGAAGAGACATGTGGACGCTAAGTGTCTCATCTTGCAGGATGGAAGCCAATACTCAGAAGGAAATAACAGCTCTGAAACTCTGTGAAGGACACCCCAATATTGTGAAGTTGCATGAAGTTTTTCATGATCAGGTATCCTACTTTTGTGTTTTTTCCGTGTGTACTAATTCACTTACAAGGTTGTACTTCTCACCCGTTTTGTTGGTGCTGCTGGGTCAGAGTCAGGGATATGGAACATCACCCAGCCACCAGAAAGGGCAGAGAAACCACCCTCTCAAACCCCTCCCCAACCACACACTGTTTCCCAACCCCAAATTAGGTTATCCCTTCACTTCTCATGCTTTTCTCACTCAGCAGTTACCACCTATGACAGGAAGACGGAGGGGCATGAGCTCAGTGGTGCAGTCACTAGCTACAATGTGCTTGTTGCCAATGCCGCTTCTACACACCATCACTTAATCCTGGAATACCTCTCAGGACTCAGGAATTTTGAGCCTCCAACTTCCCTTTCACTTCTAGAGTAAAACTGAGAGAGCCTGGAGCCTAATTAATGCAAGCTAAAGGACAAATAGGAAGCAGAAAGCAAAGATACTCCTTTTATGTTCTAGCTCCAGGTGGTAAATTCTGCTCAGAACCCTGGCCAGATCATGCTGCCCCCTCTTCTGCTCTCAGTCCTGCTTTGCAGCAGGAACTATGGGAGGATGCCAGTGTGTCCAGTTCATGTCTGCTCACCTCACACATGACAGAAATTGCTCCATTACACTTCTCTGCCCCTGAGACCAGGTGGGGTGATGCAGTCCTACTTAAGACAACTTGGAGGCACAAGAGCAAGAACCAATCCTGAATGTGCTTTGCCCTAATTTTACCAATAAAGAAACTGAGATTTTGAATGGTCATAAAACTTGTCCAAGGTCACATAGCATGTCAATGCGAATCTAATAAGGAGAACCTGTACTCCATTTCTGGGCTCTCTTTGTTGTGCTGTTGTAATATCTGTGACCTAGGATCGATGGGGCCCAGTTCTCTACCACAATGAAATATCCTCGAGTGCTATTGCCAGGAATGATACATCATGGTGAGACCAGGCAGCAGCAGCGGTAGCACCATAACCATAATAGCTGTTGCCATTCATTATCACATATCTTGTGTGGTCGAGGTCCTGTACCAGGCACTCTGCATGTATTATCTTATTCAGTCCTTACCATAGGTCCATGAGGTGAGAAAATGGCCACTCACAGAAGTTAAGTAACAGGTCTTACAGTTGGTAAGTGTAGTAAGGCCGGGATCTGAATCCACACAGTCCAACTTCAGAGCCCAACAAGCTTTTATTTACTTTACTGCCTTAGGGAAGGCAGAATCACATCTGGCAGTAAGAATCCCAAAATAGCATCACCCTCTACTCACTCTTTGGTTCTTGTAGTCAGAAAAGAAATGCCACTGAAGCAAGGACTCAGGGGGAACCGCTGTCCCTGATCCTCTGCCTCCTCTTGCCTCATCAAGCCACTCGACACGAGAGGAGGTAATGAGTCCCCTGGCCACGAAGGTGCTTAAGAAGAGGCTCACTAGACAGTCTTCTGTTGAAGATGACATAGAGGAAATTCACATAATTCAAGGAATCAACGGGTGATCTTAGATGCTCTCTTCTGGGTTTGCAGCTGTGCCCCTAACTACATCCCAGACAAGATATTTGATCTCTGACCTTCAGACTAATGTCAGGTCCCACGAACAACATTTCTAATTTTTTATTTGTGTCACAAATTAAGTAGATGTTTTGCTATCTATATATTTCAGGAGTTACTAAAATATAAAATGTCACATGATATAATCCTATACAAACTAGTATAAATACATTATCAATCTAATATGCAGTTGTAATGTATCTTGGGTTTTCTCATAATGGTGGCACAGTTGCCTAGATCATCCCTGTATCCAGTCTTTTCTTCAACTAATGGGTGAAATTGGTTATGGTGGGTCTTCAGCCTTTGTGCAATAGCATAGTTCATTTTTTGTGCCATGATATGCGTTTCACATACTCCATGAGTTTGCTATTGCTGCTGCAACAAATCACCACAGACTGAAAACAATACAAATTTATTATCCTGCAGTCTGGAGGTCAGAAGTCCAAAATCAGGCCCATTGGCTTAGAGTCAAGCTGTCACCAGAGCTGGTTCCCTCTTGAGCAGAACCAGGTGCACAGCAGGAGGTGAGTGGCAGGTGAGCCAGCATTACCGCCTGAGCTCCACCTCTTGGCAGATCAGCGACAGCCTTAGATTCTCACTGGAGTACAAACCCTATTGTGAACTGCACATGGCAAGGGATCAGAGTTGCAGCACTCCTTATGAGAATCTAATGCCTGTCCCACCCTGCTACCTCCTCCTCTCATCCATGGAAAAATTGCCTTCCATGAAACCATTTCCTGGTGCCAAAAAAGTTGCAGACCTGGCTCATGCCTGTAATTCCAGCACTTTGGGAAGGCGAGGCAGGTGGATCACTTGAGGTCAGGAGTTTGAGACCAGTCTGGCCAACATGGTGAGACCCTATCTCTACCAAAAAATACAAAAAATTAGTCAGGCGTGGTGTTGTGCGCCTGTAGTCCTAGCTACTCTGGAGGCTGAGGTGGGATAATCCGTTGAACCTGGGAGGCGGAGGTTGCAGTAAGCCAAGACTGCACCACTGCACTCCGGCCTGGGTGATAGAGTGAGACCCTGTCTCAAAAAAATAAGAAAAGAAAAAAGAAAAAAAATACTGGGGACCACTGCTCTGGAGGCTCTAAGGGACAACCCATTTACTTGCCTTTTGTAGCTTCTAGACACCCCCCAACATTTCCTTGGCTGTGAGCCTTCCATGCATCACTCTAAGATCTTGCCTCCAGGGTCTCATCTCATACTGCTAACTCTGATGAATAATTCAGGATAATCTCACATCTCAAGATCCTTAATTTACTAATCACATCTTCAAAAGGCCCTTTTGCCATCCTTCTAAGGAAACAACCACAGGTTCAGGGCATTAGGACATGAACATCTTTGGAGGGCCATCATTCAAGCTCTACCGCGCATACATTTTCTCATTGCTATCTGCATTTTATTGATAAGGATCCTAGAATTAATAAGATAAAGTAGCATCCCAAGATCATGAATAAATAACAGAATTGACCTTCAAATCCAGGTTGAACTCTAAATCTGTTTGTACACCACTACAAGTATTGCCTTACATCTTTTTTAAAGCTCACCAGCCTACAGTTGTAGCAGACCTTCAAGCTCGACTTTATCTGATATAGAAACTCAAGTTAGCTTGATGTCTAGTAGGCTGGGAGCAATTTTCTTGTTAGAAGGGTTGTTCACTCTGCAATTTGTCTAATGTGTTCAGGATAATGTACTTATAATTATCTTTTTTTATGAAGCAGTTTATTCTGAGTTTTGCTAATACAGAAAGAAACATTTTGTGAAGTGATGTTGGCCTTATAATGCATAGCACCTGAATTCAGTATGTTGCCATGATATCTTTTTCTAAACCATTTGTGTTCATTTGAGAGCGATTAAGTCCTTTGCTTTTTTTCTTTTTTGAGATAGGGTCTCACTCTGTCACCCAGGCTGGAGTGCAGCGGTACAGTGACGGCTCCCTGCAGACTTGACCTCCCGAGCTCAAGTGATTCTCCCTCCTCAGCCTCCTGAGTAGCTGGGACTATAGGCGTGCACCACCGTGTCTGGCTAATTTTTGTTATTATTTTTTGTAGAGATGAGGTCTCACTATGTTGCCTAGGCTGGTCTTGAGCTCCTGGGCTCAAGCAGTCCTCTCACCCTGGCCTCTAAATGTGCTGGGATTTATAGCCCTTTGCTTTTTGATAGTTCCTGTATTATTTTTTGGAAATTATGCATTCTGACAGAAAAGGGCCAGGGGTGGAGAAGAAGAGAAAGGATGGTAAACATATAACTTACAAAGTAACTATTAAGATAATACTGTTGGGATTAAAGCAAAAATCCATAGTGAGTTATGGGTATTTGTAATGAATATTAACGGGAACCCTGAAACTAATCTGTTGAGTCCTAACAGGAGGTTCAAAATGACAATATCAAACAATACCTTTTTAAACTTTTATGTTTTAATTTTTTTTGTAGAGACGGAGTCTATGTTGACCAAGCTGGTCTTGAACTCCTGACCACAAGCAATCCTTCCACCTCAGCCTCCCAAAGTGCTGGGATTACAGGTGTGAGCCACTGAGCCCAGCCTCATTACCCTTTTAAAAAGATTAATTTGCCATTGGATGGGTGTGCCAGGCCTCACGTGGGCAGTTGCCCATTCTACTCAGTCAGTATTCAGATTCTCTATTATTTAAAGCAAGTGACTTCACATTATTGTCACATCATTGTCAGCAGTTTAAAAAAAAGGATGTGTAAACTTGATAGAGAGGGTTGGAGTGGAATTCAAATGAAAGAATTAGCTGGATGCAATTGCACACCTATAGCCCCAGCTCATCGGGAGGCCTAAGATGAGAGAATCCCTTGAGCCCAGGAATTCAAGGGCAGATTTCTTTTTAGAGACTTCATCTCTTAAAACAAAACACCGCAAATGAAAGAATTCATCACAAGAGGGAAAAAGGATATACAGTATAAAGATTTCACTGCAGTACTTGAAATTTTCCATTACCGAAATAGAATTATAAAACAGCTACATTATCTTTCAGCCCTTTTCTCTAAGATATGAGGATTGCCACTGATTATTTTAACAAAGGATTATTTAAACGTATTGGTGGTAGATAATAAATGTTTTATATGTTAATAGACTTCTGTGCTTCAGGAAGGCCCTCTACATTATTCGTTTTCTTTTCTAGCTTCACACATTTCTAGTGATGGAACTTCTGAATGGAGGAGAACTGTTTGAACGCATTAAGAAAAAGAAGCACTTTAGTGAGACGGAAGCCAGCTACATCATGAGGAAGCTTGTTTCAGCTGTAAGCCACATGCATGATGTTGGAGTGGTGCACAGGGATCTGAAACCTGAGGTATAAAATCACTGGATCTCTTACATAATTCAGTCTAGCACCGTTATTAAAGATCTCGCAAACATGGGGGAAGTTTCTGGGGAGGTTTCCTTATTTTTTTACTTTTCAAGGCTGTTAAATAGATAATTGAAAATATGTTTCTTTGATTTTTTTTCTTTTATATTTCAGTCTAAAATAAATTTGTCTTTGTTTATTTTTTGCCAGCTGATCATCTTGAGGTTATATTTGTAAGTGTGAGAACCTTTTATGGAAAAAATATTTTATGCAACAGTTGTGGACTAAAAATAGCAATGGAAATTTTTATAGCAGAAAATAATATCTCTTACATATAATTTTAGAGGGTTTTTTTTCCAAATGATGCATTTTGAAAACATTTTTTACATTTGTAATCAAATTGGTTAGCTCATGAATAAAAATGTATATAATTCTATTCTAAATACTTAAAGAATTGTCTTGGTTTAATTAGTTATGCCATCTTTCTATGTGCTTTTCTGTGATCGTGCTATAATATTTATAGAACTATATGTAGCAATGCAAAAGCAACAGCTATTTATATATCTCCTCTTATGAAAGGCTAATAAAGAACGTTCTAACTCTTAGAATGATCCCTTTTTAGTATCAAAAATATGAAAATTCCCTCCTTTTAGAAAATCAACAAAATAATGAAAATTGAAAAACGAAAATCAATACTGTATAAAAAGATAATGATGACTCATCCTTTACCATATACAAGATTATACATATTCTCTCCAAAATAGAACTTTAATTATTATGTGATTATAATACATTCTCGAGTATATATAAAATACTGACTTATTTGATGTTCCTTTTGTGATTAAGCCACAAAAGACTGTTTCTCTAAAAGCACTATTTTTGCCTTTTACTGAAGTATCTTGAATTATTAGAAGAGAATCTTTTAAAAGTGGAATTCTTTTCTTCTCTACTTCACATGGAAAAGAAAATTTTTTAAATGAAATTCTGTGCATTAAAATATATTTGGTTTGTTCCTTTCATGTATTTAAACTTCTATGTATTTTCTATTACCATTATTCACAGTACTAGTAATTAATCAAAAGCAAATTCTGTTTTATTAACTTGCAACTATGATAGTTCCTCCCTGCTTCCTTCATCATAGTTCTCACTGTCCTACATAACGCCCACTGAAAATATGGTGCTCTGTACATTGGAGATTAGCTGTCTATTTTTAAATGTGAAAGCACACCACTTAAATGTTTTCTTGATAGACAAGGAACAAGCATGTAGTTTTTTTTTAATTGAAAAGATCTGTTCCATGACTGTATAGAATTCATTTTCACATGTTTTATTCTTTGATAACTGGCCATCTGTCACCTCATGAGTCTCAAATGAGGCAACTGTCCTCTCTTGCAGAATTTAGATTTGTATTCCTCCTTTCCTGATAAAAAGATACTTACGTAGCTTAATTCTTCTTATTTGTTATAAGGCTTTTCTTTCAAATACTCACTTGAAATGGGGCAGAACTATCAGATTATTTAGGACATTCTACTGCAATTATAGTCCTAAATCAAACTAGATTTTGGAGAAATGAAAATGGACCTTTGAACCAACATATTCATAATAAAATATCTTTCACTCTGACTTTTAAATGGCAGTGTATAGTATTTCTAAACTAAAAGTTTAATATTTTTCTCATGTGGCACTTTAAAGTCTGATTTTCTATCTTTTGGTAGGTAGCTATGTGGATTCATTTTCTGCATAGGCAGAATCCTAAGTCTAGGTAAGAGTCAGATAAATTTAGAAGCTGGCTGACATTCTTAGTAAGCTGCCTTGTATTTTTCAAACTTGTCCCATACTCTTCTGAGATTAAGAAAAGTTGCATACATCCAATTTGTTTCAGGCAGAACTTGAGATGAGGATAAAAAGGGATTGAATGGTTACTTCCCACCATTCCTGACTAGGCACACCCTTCTCCATGTAGAACTGTCTCTAACTTTGAGCTTTGAGAGAAGAGGTAGGCAAGTGAGCAGTGTTTCTCAATTTTACATATTCAGGAATAGGAGGAATGGGTTAAAGTCACCAAGTTAAAGTGATTGCCACATCCTCTCACTTCTTCTGCTTTAAGAACTGAAATTGGCCAAGCGCAGTGGCTCACACCTGTAATCCCAGCACTTTGGGAGGAAGAGGAAAGCGGATCACTTGAGGACAGGAGTTTGAGACCAGTCTGGCCAACATGGCAAAACCCCATCTCTATTAAAAATACAAAAAAAGTTAGCCAGGCATGGTGGCGGGCACCTGTAATCCCAGGTACTTGGAAGGCCGAGGCACCAGAATCACTTGAATCCAGGAGGTGGAGGTTGCAGTGAGCCAAGATCGCACCATTGCACGCCAGCCTGGGCAACAGAGCAAGACTGTCTGTCTCAAAAAAAAAAAAAAAAAGAACTAAAATCAAGAAAGCCCTTTTCCAATCTTAATATAGAATAAACATAGTCATTTCCAAAGACTTAGGCTCAATGAAGACGAGGCCAGCTGTGGTTCATTCAGCTGTTCTGTGTGGACAATGCCTTGCACAGCAAAGGAGCTCAGGTGTTACTTGCTGAAAGACTTCTCCCAAGCACACATCCATCAACCCCAGTTGTAGCTTCAGTGTCACAAATTCAAGATTAAACACTGTATGCTAGAAAATTTAAGACAATTTTTAGTTAATTTTTTTGTTTTTCTTTCCACCCACTTTATTTACTTTCAGATGGAAGACTTAGGAGATTTTTCTTCTTTGCATCAGTGATACCTTCTATAATGTGTTTTATTTCAGCTAGAATAGTATTAACAAAGCAAATGATATTCCAGAGCTGGGAATAATTTAATGACTATAAAGGCATAATGGATTTTGTTAGGATGCCTAAAGACGATATAATCAGATTTCACTTACTTTCAGTACTAGCTTAATGTACTTATTAAAATAATTTGTGCATCAGTAAGTATTAAGCATGTGATAAATACAAAAAGTAGTACTACAGAGTCTCAGTGATCAAGAAGCCTTGGTGGATGAATGATTTAAAATAATAAAGTTTTATGAATATTTGAGGGATAATATCCCTAAGTATCAAAATATGTTTAAGTATTAGTTGTTGGAGAAAATATTTCTGAAATATAATGGATATCTCCACCATGTCTTCTTCAATAGGCAATACTAGATATTATATAGCTATTTTATTTATGACTTTGTTCAATGAACACATGTTTACCAAAGCACCTACTCTATGTGTGTGCCAGGCCCTGGGGTAGGGTCAAAAATAAGGTAGACACATAGTCCCCGTCCTTATGGAATTATGACATAATGGGGATGAAGACATTAAGCTAGCAATACAGAGGTGGTAAGTGCCAGAAAGGAAAAGTAAATAGTGTTAGGAAAAAATATTAAACATTTTAACTTCAGTTTGGTAGGACGGTTAGGATGGTATCTCTAAATGAGGAGTAGATGGGGGGAGGTAGGTTGGTGGAAGAAGCAGAAGACAAACACAAGTAGAGGGAAAAGCTTAGAAGAAGGGTCTGACATCAGAAGAGGCATGGTGCAGTTGAAAAATGTTTCACGTGATGTGGTAAAATTGAAATAATACCAAAAAGCATCAAGCAGAGAGCAGCTCGAGCCTCCCCATGAGACCCTCTCTGCACATGAATCAACTATCAATATACAAAGTGTTACATAAATAGGACCAGCAATTCCCAAGACACGCCTAGTGAGAAACTAATGTAAGCATTGATATCTTGCAGAATTTATTGTTCACCGATGAAAATGACAATTTGGAAATTAAAATAATTGATTTTGGATTTGCACGGCTAAAGCCACCGGATAATCAGCCCCTGAAGACTCCATGCTTCACCCTTCATTATGCGGCCCCAGAGCTCTTGAATCAGAATGGCTACGATGAGTCCTGTGACTTGTGGAGCTTGGGTGTCATTTTGGTGAGTTCTTTTCAATACAGTCATTAAACCTGCCCATTTCTTTGGTGTCCTCTCTCTTTATCTCGCTCTTCACTGTTTCCTTACATTCATGAAAAAATTGGCAAAGTGGTTTCTTTTCTGTACAGCCAATTAGAGGCCTAACCGAATAGTATTTCCCTTCTTAAAATGTATATTAGAGAAAATGTAGGAATTTCTATTTTGGTTTTTTTGAAATATTTAAGTTAGCTGTGTTTTATATCAATGAAAGTTAAAGGAACTATAGTATATATTTTTAAAGACACGTATTATATTGGACATAATGTGAAAATAGCAAAGTGATTCATCAATAGGAAAACATTTTTAAAAAACTATTCTGTGAAGTTTCAGACTAAAATGTAATTAAAGAATACCATTTAAGCTAAATTAACAAATAAATAGATAAAATTAGAAGTGTTTCTACTGGATAACTTAAAGTAATGTGAGCATGCTTTTCTTTTTTTTTTTTTTTTTTTTTTTTTTTTTTTTGAGACGGAGTCTCGCTCTGTCGCCCAGGCTGGAGTGCAGTGGCGCGATCTCGGCTCACTGCAAACTCCGTCTCCCGGGTTCACGCCATTCTCCTGCCTCAGCCTCTCCGAGTAGCTGGGACTACAGGCGCCCGCCACCACGCCCGGCTAATTTTTTGTATTTTTAGTAGAGACGGGGTTTCACCATGGTCTCGATCTCCTGACCTCGGGATCCGCCCGCCTCGGCCTCCCAAAGTGCTGGGATTACAGGCGTGAGCCACCGCGCCCGGCCCGTGAGCATGCTTTTCACAAAATGTCCTTGGCTGCTGTGATTAGAAACAGAACATTAAGTTAGAAAAATCTTGTGTTTTTTTCTCCAAATATCATTACTTTTTCTGCATATAATTTGTAATGCATGATCTTGGGAAATTTTCAGAAAGTACAGAAAGAAGGAACAAGGTGAAAATTACTCATAATCTTCTCATTGAGAGATGATATACCTCAAGGCCTCTCTCTCCCTTCAGCCCCTCCTCCCCTGTAGATATGTAGGCTTTACATCTTTCCACATGTTTTCTATACATGTATACATATTTGAATTTTTTAACAAATAAGATTGTATTATACCTGTATTTTGAGTCTTTGAAACTTATTTAACCATTTATTTACTAATAAGCTGTTAGCTTTTTTTTCACTTTTTCACTAATTATAAGCTACACAAATGAATTCTTTTTATATATGTGTTTGTGTTTGTCTCACCATTTCCTTAGGATAGATTCCCAGAAGAATGGTATGCACAACTTTCCTTTAACATGTGTGCCTGGATTTCCTTCTAAAAGATTTATCAGATTATGTTCTCATCAACTGTATGGGAGTACATTGGCTATCAATTTTCATCTGAAATGATATCCCATTGTGATAATTTGCATGTGTTTCTTTGATGAATATTTAGTTTGAGCATCTTTTCATGCATTTGAACATTAGTATTTTCTCTTTTATGAATTACTCTCTTTTTTTTTTTTTTGGAGACAAAGGCTTGCTCTGTCTCCCAGGCTGGAGTGCAGTGGAACAATCTTGGCTCACTGGAACCTCCGCCTTCCGGATTCAAGCGATTCTCCTGCCTCAGCCTCCTGAGTAGCTGGGATTACAAGTGCGCACCAACATGCCTGGCTAATTTTTGTATTTTTAGGAGAGACGAGGTTTTATCGTGTTGGTCGGGCTGGTCTCAAACTCCTGACCTCAGGTGATCTGCCTGCCTTGGCCTCCCAAAGTGCTGGGATTACAGGCAAGAGCCACTGTGCCCCACCTCTTTTATGAATTGCTCTTTATGAGCTTTGCTCATTTTCCCATGAGGAGATTTTTCTTACTGCATTTTAAAGCTCTATTAAAGACTTTCATTCTTTGACATTAATATTGGAAATGTTTTTTCTGGTGTGTCACTTGTTTTAAAACTTTGTTTATGGTAATACGGGATTTTGATTTTGTTTTTAAAAGGATTTAAACAGAGAAGATTCTTAAATGTCTGTGTAGTAAGATATGTCAGTCTTTTTCTTTATGATATCTGACTTCTATGTCAGATTGTCACTCCACTCTTATGCCCAACCCAAGTTTATGAAAATATTGTCCTAAATTTTTCTCTAGAATTATTTTATTCTTATACTTAAGTCTGGGATTTATTTTAGTGTCAGTTGTTTTCCCCCAATGACTAGTCAGTTGTCCTTGCAGGATGGTTCTTCTTTTATTTTTAAGTTTTAGTTTTTATCTCATCGGTTTTCAGTCATCATTTATAATTTTCAAACTAAACTTACATATTTGTGAATAACATTTTAAACAAAAATAAACTGACTCGTAGATCTGAGTTTCGTTGAAGGACTTAAATTGAAGACATTTTTATTAGTAGCATGTCTTAAAGATTAAATAAAAAAGAGACTTTCATTTTTAGTAATTTTTTTTCTCTTGCTAAAGGCCAATTATGTCCATCAAGCTCTTTAAGGTTTTAAAAGGCAGTCTTAAACATGCAGCAGGGTATTTTGGAGCCTCTGAATTCCTTAACTATAGAAATAACTTTGTGTAATGACATGGATGGAAGCCATGCTTCTCTCTAAATCTAATTGTCAAATTTTTAAGAAAAATAGGCCGGGCACGGTGGCTCACGCTTGTAATCCCAGCACTTTGGGAGGCCGAGGCGGGCAGATCACGAGGTCAGGAGATCGAGACCACAGTGAAACCCGTCTCTACTAAAAATACAAAAAATTAGCCAAGCGTGGTGGCGGGTGCCTGTAGTCCCAGCCACTCGGAGAGGCTGAGGCAGGAGAATGGCGTGAACCCGGGAGGCGGAGCTTGCAGTGAGCCGAGATAGCGCCACTGCATTCCAGCCTGGGTGACAGAGCGAGACTCCGTCTCCAAAAAAAAAAAAAAAGAAAAATAGGACAAAAAAACAGGTTAAATGATATCACAGGATAATCACAATATCCAGTATGTGGGAAGTTCTACTGAACAAACAACCCAGTTTCTTCAACAAATAAATGGTAAAAAAAAAAAAAAAAAAAAAAAAGGTAAACTGAGAACTTATAAATGAAAAGACACATAAGAAACAATGTTTGCATCTTACTGAAATCCTGATTCAAGCACTTTCTAATTTAGATTCTTTTTTTTTTTTTTTTTTTTGCAGCAGCCTCCCTCTATCGCCCAGGCTTGAGTACAGTGGCACCATCATAGCTCACTGCAGGCTCAAGTGATCCTCCTACCTCAGCCTCCTGAGTAGCTGGGACCACAGGCACATGCCACCATACCCCAGCTAATTTTTTTTTTTTTTTTTAATAGAAACGAAGTCTTGCTTTGTTGCCCAGGCTGGTCTAAAATTCCTAGCTTCAAGTGATCCTCCCGCCTCGGCTTCTCAAAATGCTGGGATTACAGGCATGAGCCACAGTGCCCAGCTTAATTTAAATTCTATTTATTAAATTCAAATTAAATGTAATTCGTATAGATCTAATTTATATACTATGTATATACCACAGCTAGGGAAATTTGAATATTGATTAGATGTTGAATGATACAAAGGAATTACTACTAATTTTTTTTAGATGTGATACTGATATTGTGGTTGTGGTTTTAAAAGTGCTTGCCTTTTACGGACAGACACAGTCTGTAATCCCAGCACTTCGGGAGGCCAAGGTAGGAAGATTGTTTAAGCCCAGGAGCTCAAGACCAGCCAGGGCAACACAGTGGGACCCAGTCTCTAAAAGAAAAAAAAAAAAAATTTAATTAGCTGGGCATGGTGGCTCATGCCAGTAGTCCCAGCTACTTGGGAGGCTGAGGTGAGAGGATCACTTGAGCCCAGAGGTTGAGACTGCAGTGAGCCGTGATCACACTACCACACTCCACAGTGGGTGACAGACCAATATCCTGTCTCCAAAAAACAAAAGTCCTTTCTTTTTAGAGGTACATGATAAAATACAGATGAAAATGAACAAAAATAATACCTTCATTAAACTATCCGAAAAAAAGAGTGCTTTCCTAACTTTTCTATATAAATGAATGCACATCTAGATACAAAGGCTGAATTATCCCATAACAAGCACAAAATTTATTTGAAGTCTCCTGATTTGTTTTAGAAATAAATGGAAGTTTTGTATTTTATATCTAATTAACATGTATGTGGACATTTTAATATGAAAACAAGTTATATTGTCCTCACTGAATAAAATAAATACTCCAGGAAGATACATCATGTAGTATTATGAGGTTTTGATTACAACCCATTATACCTGATGGATATACAATCCCTGTCTGAAATGTAGAGGACTTTAATAAAAATAGAGCTTACATGGTATATTAATCTGCTTAGGCTGCTGTAACAGAATACCACAAATTAGGCAGCTTAAACAACAGAAATTTATTTTCTCACAGTTCTTGATGCTGGGTAGTCTTACGATCCAGATGCCAGCAGTACTGGTGTCTGGTGAGGGCCCTCTCCTTGGGTTACAGATGGCCACCTGCTTGCTGTGTCCACACATAGCCTTTCCTTGGTCTGCACACTCACAAAGAGAAAGTGTCTATCACTTTAAGGACACTAATTCTCTTGGATCAGGGGCCCACCCATATAACCTCATTTAACCTTAGTTACCTCCCTAAAGGCCCTGTCTCCAAATACAGTCACATGGAGAGCTGGGGCTTCAACGTGTGAATCCCCAGGGGGCGCGAGGAGAACACAAACATTCAGTCCACAGTACACAGTATTTAGAGAAAGTAGGATAAGATATATAACATACCTGTGAGGTGCTATAAAATTTTGTTTAAAGTGTTTTATTCTCAGGACCTTATTTTTTTATTTTTTTACCACAATTTTATTTTGAAAATTTTACTGCTGGAGAAAATATGAGAGAATATTACTGTGAACATCTGACATTTTGCTGCATTTCCTTTTTCTTTCTCTCCAATTATTTCTAGTGTGCATGCTCTCTCTATATGTATGTGTATATGTATATATGTGAGTATATATAATACATATATACAGACATACATATATATCTTTATGTAGAGATAGAGCTATACCTTGCTACACTATTTGCAAACAATTTGCAGACACAAAGTTATCCTTAACAGATATTTCTAGATAATCAACTAAAATTTTAAGAGCTTGGAACTGAGAGGATCCTCAAGTTTGTTTAATTCTACCTCTTCCAGAAAAGGGATCTTTTATATTATCACCAATATCCTCTCTAATACTTCCAAAGTTGGAAAGTTAGTTTTTTCACCCAACAACCTGTTGCATTATTACATGCCGGAAGGCAAGAAAACTTTATTTATAAAGATTGGGTTCTTTTTTTTTTCTTTTTTTTTTTTTTGAGGTGGAGTCTTGCTCTGTCACCCAGGCTGGAGTGCAGTGGCGCGATCTCCACTCACGGCAAGCTCCGCCTCCCAGGTTCATTCTCTTGCCTCAGCCTCCCGAGTAGCTGGGACTACAGGCACCCACCACCACGCCCGTCTAAATTTTTTTTGTATTTCTAGTAGAGACGAGGTTTCACCATGTTGGCCAGGATGGTCTCCATCTCCTGACCTCGTGATCCGCCTGCCTCGGCCTCCCAAAGTGCTGGGATTACAGGCGTGAGCCACCACGCCCGGCCCTTTTTTTTTTTGAGACAAGATCCTGCTCTGTTGCCCAGGCTGAAGTGCAGTTGCACATTCGTGGCTCACTGCAGCCTCGTCCTCCCAGGCTGAGGTGATCCTCTTGCTTCAGTCTCCCGAGTAGCTGGGATTATAGGCACACACCACCATGCCCAGCTAATTTTTGTATTTTTTGTAGAGGTGGGGTTTTGCCATGTTGTCCAGGCTAGTCTCAAACTCCTGGGCTCAAGCAGTCCGCCCACCTCAGCCTCCCAAAGTTCTGGGATTGCAGGTGTGAGCCACCATTCCCTGCCCTGCTTTCTTATATTTAGCCACAAATATACCTGTTAAGAAGTGGCGCAGGACAAAGAAGTAGAGCAGACTTTAGAAAACTATTTGGCAGTATCTACCGAACATATGCGGACCAAATAACCCAGCAATTCCAATTCAGAAATATATCCAACAGAAATACATATATTTCTGTAACAAAGACATGTATAAGAAGATATATAACAGCGTGATTCAAATTCCCCACACTGGAAACAACCCAATGTTCATCAACAATAGAAGGATATTTTAAAGAGAGGATGCTGGGAAGACAGTGCAGCAGGAAGCACCAGGAATCTGTCTCACCACCAACTGCAGTGGCAGAATCTCTCTGACGTAACTATTTTGGAACTCTGAAGTCCATTGAAAGTTTTCAACTTCCAGGGAAAGGTTTCGACAGTGAAGTGCAGTTAATTTCGGTCAATTTTAGCTCTTAGCACAGTATAGGTCGAGTATCCCTTATTCAAAATGCTTGGGACCAGAAGTATTTTGGATTTCGGCATATTTGCAGAATATGTACAGGTTGAGCATCCCTAATCTGAAAATCCAAAATGCAAAGTGCTCCAGTGAGCATTTCCATGGAGCATGTTGGCGCTCAAAAAGTTTGTTTTGGGAGCATTTTGGATTTTGGATTTACAGGTTAGGGATGCTCAACTTATAGCAGCCACCCATTCCCCACCCTCAACCCTGTAGCAGACAGCCATGCACGTATTCCTAAAACAACCTATACACAGCTTGTGGGAGCCAGGAAGGGCAAAAAGGACATTGTCCTCCAAATACAGAGCATCTGTGATCTGAATTGCTGTAATTGCTGCTTCTCATTATAGAGGTGCAAAGAGGGCAGTGGTCACTGTTGTTGTGCCTGCCACCATTACTGCAAGTCCTTCCTCCTCCTCCTCTGGATGAAGTGATTTCCAGGGGTACTTAAAGGACTAGTCCCCCTTTTTCCTCTCTTCATTTTTCTCCTTTTTCCCTTTGGGAGCCAGACATTCAGTACTTGTACATTCCAAAGCAACTGCTTATATAGGGAAAATTAGAAAGCTACCAAGCATGCCCAGGCAAAGCCACAGGCTCATCAAAGACCTGAGAAGACCTTAAGTTTGTACTCCATGCTGATCCCTGGCACAGAGACAGCCTATAACAATCAAAAAACAAAAAGCAATAAACAAAAACAAGGTAAAAAAAAAAAAGCAAACCTTAGGGAAGGAGGAGAATTTTGATTCCCAGAGATATCACATCATTAAGTTCAAGGTCCTATTTTCAACAAGAATCACAAGGTATATAAAGAAACAAGAAATTATGGCCCACTTAAAGAAAAAAATAGATCAACAGAAACTGTTTCTGAAAAAGGCCTCATGATAAATTCGCCTAGACAAAGACTTAAAACAACTGTGTTAAAGACATTGAAAGACCTAAAGGAGTATGTGGGGAACATCAAGACAAAATGTATTAACAAAATGGAAATAACAGTAAAGATATAGAAAACCTGAAAAGAAAATGGAAAGGAATTCTGGAGCTGAAAAGTATAATAACTAAAATGAAAAATTCAGTAGAGGGTTTCAGAGGCAGATTTAAAGACATTGAAAGACCTAAAGGAGTATGTGGGGAACATCAAGACAAAATGTATTAACAAAATGGAAATAACAGTAAAGATATAGAAAACCTGAAAAGAAAATGGAAAGGAATTCTGGAGCTGAAAAGTATAATAACTAAAATGAAAAATTCAGTAGAGGGTTTTAGAGGCAGATTTGGCAGGCAGAAGGAATCAGTGAAATTGAAGTTAGGACAATTAAAATTATTGAGTGTGAGGAACAGACAGAAAAATGAAAAAAAGCGAACAGAGCCTACGGGACTGTAGGATGCCATCAAGAGGACCAACATATGCATTGTCGGAGTTTTAGAAGAGAAGAGAGAGAAAGGGACAGAGTGAATATTGGAAGAAATATTCTACTGGATTGGTGGAAAACTTTCCAATTTTAATGAAAGACAATATAAACAACTAAGAAAGTCAACAAAATTCAAGTAAGACTAACTGAAAGAGACCCACATTGAAACACATTATAATGAAACACCTGTAATCCCAGCACTTTGGGAGGCTGAGGCGGGCTGATCACTTGAGGTCAGGAGTTCAAGACCACCCTGGCCAACATGGAGAAACCCCATCTCTACTAAAAATACACAAATTAGCGGGGCGTGGTGGCACACACCTGTAATCCCAGCCACCCAGGAGGCTGAGGCAGGAGAATTGTTTGAACCTGGGAGGCGGAGGTTGCAGTGAGCTGAGATCATGGCAGAGTGGGTGACAGAGTGAGACTCTGTCTCAAAAAAAAAAAAAAAAACAGAATCTTGAAAGCAGCAAGAGAAAAGCGATTCCACACATACAAGTCATCTTCAGTTAGATCATCAGCAGATTTCTCATCAGAAAGTGGCTCAGAAGGCAGTGGAGTGATACATTCAAAGCACTAAAAGGAAGAAAAAAGCAAAACTGTCAACCAAGAATCCTATCTCTGGCAAAGCTGTCCTTCAAAGGTGAGGGAGAAGTTAACATATTTCTAGATCCGTAAGAAGCTGAGGGAGTTCATTACTTCATTACCACTAACGCCGCTCTGTAAGAAATGCTCAAGGGAGTCCTGCAGGCTGACAAGAAAGGACACTAGACAGTTAATTCAAAGCCTTATGAAGACATAAAGATGTCAATAAAGGTAAATACATGACCAGTGGTAAAAAGCTAGCATTATTGTGACAACAGTTTATAACTTCACTTTTTGTTTTCTGCGTGACATAAGAGACGAATGCATTTAAAAGAATTATCAATTTGTTTTGGGGCACACGATGTATGAAGATGTAGTTTTGTAACATAAACAACCAAAAGAAGTTGGGTAGAACTGTTAGAGAGCAAAGGTTTTTCTACATTATTAAAGTTAAACTGATATAAATTCAAGTTAGAGTGTTATAACTTTAGGATAGTAAATGTAATCCCTTGGGAACCACAAAGAAAATAGCTATAGAATATATACAAAAAGAAAGAAGAAAGGAATTTAAATGTTTTATTACAAAAAAATAAACTAAACATAAAAGAAGGCAGTAATGCAGAATATGAAGGACAAAAAAGCTATCAAGCATATAGAAAACAAATAGCAAAATGACAGAAGTTAGTTCCTTTTTATCAGTAATTACTTTAAATGCAAATGGATTAAACTCTAATCAAAGGACAAAGATTGGCATAATGGATTTAAAAACATGATTAACTATATGCTGTCTGCAAAAGAATCACTTTAAATCCAAAGACACAAATAGATTGAAAGTGAAACTATGGGAAAAGATATTCCATGCAAATAGTAACCAAAAGAGATCAGGGCTGAGTACAGTGGCTCAAGCCTGTAATCCCAGCACTTTGGGAGGCCGAGGCAGGCGGGTCGCTTGAGGTCAGAAGTCCGAGACCAGCCTGGCCAACATGGTGAAACCCCATCTCTACTAAAAATACAAAAGTTATCCAGGCGTGGTTGTGTGTGTCTGTAATCCCAGCTACTCAGGAGGCTAAGGCAGGAGAATCGCTTGAACCCAGGAGGCAGGGGTTGCAGTGAGCCAACATTGTGCCATTGCACTCTGGCGTAGGTGGCAAGAGCGAAACTTCGTCTCAGAAACAAACAAACAAACAAAAAAGAGATCAGGAGTGGCTACAGTAAAATAGACTTTTTTTTTTTTGAGATGGAGTCTCGCTCTGTCGCCCAGGCTGGAGTGCAGTGGCGCGATCTCGGCTCACTGCAAGCTTCGCCTCCTGGGTTCACGCCATTCTCCTCCCTCAGCCTCCCGAGTAGCTGGGACCACAGGCACCCGCCACCTCGCCCGGCTAATTTTTTGTATTTTTTTTAGTAGAGACGGGGTTTCACCGTGTTAGCCAGGATGGTCTCGATCTCCTGACCTCGTGATCCACCCGCCTCGGCCTCCCAAAGTGCTGGGATTACAGGCGTGAGCCACCGAGCCCGGCCTAAAATAGACTTTTTTTTTTTTTTTTGAGACAGTGTCTTGCTCTGTTGCCCAGCCTGGAGTGCAGTGGCACAATCTCAGCTCACTGCAACCTCTGCCTCCTGAGTTCAGGCAATTCTCATGCCTCAGCCTCCCAAGTAGCTGGGATTACAGGCGCATACCATGACACCCAGCTAATTTTTGTATTTTTAGTAGAGATGGGGTTTCGCCATATTGGCCACACTGGTCTCAAACTCCTGGACTCAAGCAATCTGACTGCCTCAGCCTCCCAAAGTGCTGGGATTACAGGCATGAGCCACCACTCCTGGCCACAAAATAGACTTTAAATCAAAAAAGTTTACAGGAGGCTGGGCATGGTGGCTCACAGCTGTAATCCCAGCACTTTGGAGGCTGAGGCAGGAGGATCACTTGAGCCCAGGAGTTTGAGACTAGCCTGAACAGCATAGTGAGACCTCATTTCTACAAAAAATTTAAAAATCAACCAGATGTAGTAGCATGTGCCTATAGTCTCAGATACTCAGAAGGCTGAGGTGGAAGGATCTCTTGAGCCTGGGGAGGTCAAGGCTGCAGTGAGTCATGTTGATGCCACTGCACTCCGACCTTGGAAACAGAGCAACACTTTGTCTCAAAAAAAACCAAAAAAACCAGAGGGTCCTCATATATTAATAAAATATCCAATTCAACAGGAAGACATAATAATTACAAACACTTGTACACCTAATGTAGACCAGTAAAATACATGAAGCAAAAACGACAGAACTGAAGGGAGAAGTAGACAGTCCTGTAATAATTATTGGAGACTTCAATACCCAACTCTCAGTAATGGATAAAACAACTGGCCAGAAGCTAAGAAGGAAATAGAGGACTTAACCAACTAGATCTAATGGACACATGCAGAGTTAAAATGTGGATGCAATCTGAGTTTCCATGGATAGATGATAGACAAGCAAAATGTGCTGTATACATGCACTGGAATATTACTCAGTCTTGAAAAGGGAGGAAATTCTCACATATACAACAACATAGATGATTATTAAGGATATTATGCTAAAGAAAGAAGCCAGTTACAAAAAGACAAATAGTGCATGTTCAGAAAAGATACTTAGGTTATTCAAAATCATAGAGACAGAAAGTAAAATGGTGGTTGCAGGGGTTGTGGGGGAAAGGAGAATCGGGAGTTATTATTTAATGGGTATAGAGTTTTAGTTTTACAAGATGAAAAGAGTTCTAGAGATGGATGGTGATGATGATTGCATACTGTGAAGATATTTAATACCATCGAACTATACACTTAAAAATGGTTAACATGGTACATTTTGTTAAATGTATTTTAACACAATAAAAAATTAGGAGTGGTGGCCAGGCGTGGTGGCTCACGCTTGTAATCCCAGCCCTTTGGGAGGCCGAGGCGGGCAGATCACAAGGTCGGGAGTTCGAGACCAGCCTGGCCAAGAGACAAGCCTGACCAATATGGTGAAACCCCATCTCTACTAAAAACACAAAAGTTAGCTGGACATGGTGGCAGGCGCCTGTAATCCCAGCTACTTGAGAGAGTGAGGCGGGAGAATTGCTTGAACTCGGGAAGTGGAGGTTGCAGTGAGCCGAAGATTGTGCCACTGCACTCTAGCCTGGGCGACAGAGCGAGACTCCAACTCAAAAAAAAAAAAAAAAAAAAATTAGGAGTGGAGAGAAACATATTCTATTCTGTGTTCCCCCGGAAAGCGAAAGCTGAAGCTAATACTTATGTCATATTATGTTATTAAAGAGCATAATCCCAAGGGTGCAGGACTGAGGAAAAGAGAGCAGAGCATGTACTACTGGGCTGGCCACGTGTCATCATCAAGTGCAGTTGATCACTTGAGCTCATGGAACAGACCTCTGAGCAGAGCCAGGAAGCATGAGTTCTGTAAGTGGGTCATGCACCCATAGAATCTAGATACGGAGGACCTGGACCCATCAGCCATTGGTTCAGCACAGCTCTCAGAGACAGCACCCCGACCCCACAAGGTATTATCCTGAGACAGCTGGTATCTTTGCTGAGTCTGTCATGTTCTACAGGCCAGCTGCACTTAAGTGAACCATCTGTCAACCAGGCTCATCGGTTGATCATAGGGAACCTCCTTCAGTGAGGTCATAGTGTGAGTTAAGGAAGAAGTGTTAGTGCATCCAAGACAGGTGACATGCATGTAAGCACGTCATTTATTAATGCCTTCTGGACTGCCCAGGGCAGATTCTGAGTGTGCCATTTCCATAGTGCATTGGTTTGTTGCTGTACCTACCTGACTTGGTGAATCAAGGCATCTGCTGATCTTAGCACATGATGCACTGCTCTTGGGATCGCATGTTGAGGCACTCAGAGCCTGCCAGGGTCTGGTAACATCTCAGGAGCTGTTATTTGGAAAATAGTTATCTGCCACAGAAGGCCCCACCTTGCACCAGAATACTTCAGGTCTGCTCTGAGACTCTCCTGTTGTGGCTGCGAGAGAGTCTCATCTTTCACAGATACCTGTAGTACAATCAGAGCAACTGAATCCTATGGCCCAAGTAGCTTCCTGCTAATTGGCAGGATTGGACCTATAACAAAAGCCTATGCTAGGCCCCACTTGAAACAGGTAGCCTTCCAAGTCACTTGATAAATCTCTTAGAGCAGTATTCTCAAGTGCAACGTATGCTACCTCCAAAATGCAAATAAGCCCACTAAGTTCTATTCCTGTTTCTTAGTGGTACAAGGTACAGTAGGTTGTCTTTTAGAGGAGGATGTTTCATTATGCCCCTGACCACTGGAGCCCCAGGTTTCTGCTCTGCAGAATGAGAATTATATCATTCCACTTCTGGGGAATGAGGAAAATACCCTATAATGGTGCCTAATCGCATTAACAGGACTAACTTTGCTCTGCTTTCCTTTCTTTCCTTCACTATAGATATTAGAAGAGCTTTTGTTCCATGTTTGGGGAGGTAAACTTGCAGCTAGAAAGGCAAGACCTGGGGAAACTACATTCTATTCAATAGCAAGGGTCAGGGAAATAGGATTCTAGAAACTTAGGGAAAAGGAGCGGAATTCCTGGCATCCTTGGAAGAGGAGGGGGGACCTGGAACACATGTGACACAAGTTCCACAGACTCATCAGAGCTGTCATTTGGTGGCATCCCTCTGTTTAATCAAGACCACAGTACAGTCTCTATCATATCACTGTCTTAAGCGTTCTTAAAGAGTTCTTACTCATTCAGGAAATAAGCATGGGATAGCAAATTCTGGCACTATGCAAGGTTCGGGGGATACAGTGATACATAAGACACAGTTCTGCTTCTAGGGAGCTCATGGTTTAGCAATGTGGACAGTTATATTGAGTTACCCCACAAAGTGATAGGGCATCTACAGGTGTGCACACCAGTTCAGTGGCTGTGTAGATAGCTCTGTGGATACAGTAGTGGAGGATAAGTTCATGAAGAAAGGATTCTTTCCATAGAGGGGAAGCCTTAAGAGACAAACTTATTAACCATTTGCTGAGCACCTACTGTGTGCCAGGCACAATACTAGGTATGTTAAATGTATGATTTCATATAACCTTATAATATCACTTGTTACTTTTACCCATGAAGAAATGGTCTAAGAGAAGTTAACGAATTTGCCCATCCCGAAGCTAGTTATTGACAAAGCAGTTGTTTGCAGCCGGGTGTGACCCTAATGCTCATTTCCCCTGCTTCTGTGCCACATGTCTTCTCTCTGGAGTAGAGGACTGCAGAGTTCCCAGTTGCCCAAACTGAGTAACTGGGCTACACTCTAGGCACCCTAGGATGCACGGGACTTTGCCAGCTGAAGAAAAAAAATGGCATTCTAAGGAGACCAAACAGCATGTGGAAAGTCCCAGAGCCCTGAGAACTGTTGGTGGGAACACAGGATTGGAATATGGGGAACTGCAGAAGCTGAGGCTGAAAAAGAGAGGCAAGAGTCAGAGACTGAAGGAAGCCAGTGAATGGATTTGGATACGGAAATGTTGTAAGATTTAAGTTGCATGACTGTTACTCTGGTGTCTGCATGAAGGATACAGGAGGGAAGAAGTCAGATGAGGGGCAGGTGGAGGCACGGCATCAGTTATGAGACTCCAGTTAATCTTGGACAGTTACTGCCAACCTGTGGACTGGCTCACTCAGACCTAATCGTAGCCTGCCATCAAGCTACATTAAGGATTTAGGGAGTTTTGTCTGCCTTCTACATACATTCTGACATTGCCCTTCTTAGAGCAATTAATCTTCCTTGTTAGGTTGCTCCAAATTAGAAACTGAGGTTCCTTCTCCATGTCTTCTATTTTCAAACTCTGTGCATTCTCATGCATATAGTTTTTATTCTTCTCAGGCACAATTTTCTATTCAGAAAATCCAGATTTGTCCAAAGCCTTCTAGTCTCTTGTAACCTTGGAGGTGTCAAGTTTCTCTTCCTTCTGCATCTGGGTCTTATTTCTGTCTTCTCCATCCTTCTTACTCATGTTCTGTTTATTACCTACCTTATTGGATCTCCTGGTTGTCCTTTTTATGTTATTTTTTTTTTTTTTGAGACGGAGTCTCGCTCTGTCGCCCAGGCTAGAGTGCAGTGGCGCGATCTCGGCTCACTGCAAGCTCCGCCTCCCGGGTTCACGCCATTCTCCTGCCTCAGCCTCTCTGAGTAGCTGGGACTACAGGCGCCCGCCACCGCGCCCGGCTAATTTTTTTTTGTATTTTTAGTAGAGACGGGGTTTCACCGTGGTCTCGATCTCCTGACCTCGTGATCCGCCCGCCTCGGCCTCCCAAAGTGCTGGGATTACAAGCGTGAGCCACCGCGCCCGGCCCTTTTTATGTTATTTTTATTAGCCTGTCTAGGAGTTTCCATCTTTTCTGAAGAGCCAGTGTGTAAGAGCTGTTTCACCATCTTGCCATAGTGAGGGTGAGCCTACTTGTCAGAAACGTGACCAGAAAAGAAGGATGGCATATTGTTTCTAGATCACCGGAGCATCCTGTGGCTTCCATGTCTTCTAATTAGGGCTGGGGTTGACACTGAGCCTCCCCTCTGCGTCCCTTCCTTAGTGCCAGGATGAGCACACTTCCCTCAGCCCAGGCTCCTGCCGACACCACTGCTCCCTTCTCACACTATCCGGTAGGGCCGCCTTTTGGTCCTCTCTGGTCCATACCCAGACACAGCTACTTAACACCAGCCAACCCACCACCATTGATGACCAACCTGCCATGTCTGCAAGACTGAAAATCAGTGAGCAGAGAAAATCCCCCCCCGCAAGAATTTTAAAGGATAACTTTTCTAAAATCCAATCTCTGCTACAAAGATAAGCCTTGGCTTGTTTGTTATTCTGTTAACTTTATAAAGGGGAAAATCTTAAACATAGATTTCAGACATATGGCTACAATGAAAACAGGTGGCTGTAGATAATTCACTGTATTTAAGACAACAGTGAGAAAAATAAAAACAGGGGTAATTGCAGATCAAATAGGAAGGCCTATATAAAGTTTTTCAAGTCCTTAACCATAGTTACATGTCCTGGGGAAAGGATGGTGGAAATGGAATAGAAAAACATAGTTATTCAGGAGTTCTGCTATCTCTATTTTCTGTTAACATCAATACCATCTTTTGTGAAGCAGTTGGATTATCCTTTTCTGTTCTTATTGCTCTGAATATAGTCATAAATGTGATTTTAAATCTATATCATAACAAGCCATGCCACTGGTTTACAAGTCTTTGAGATGTATTCACTGTCTCAGTGATAGAAGTCACATAATCTTTTAAACTCAATCATGCTAGTTGTAGCAATTGGTAAATTACACCATTTACATTACTATTAGGATTATTAGAGTGGCTTTCACAGATCTGGGTAGTCATTCTGTTTTGTTACTTCTTCCCTGATAGTACACAATGTTGTCAGGACAGGTTCCCTTCCAATCTCATGACCGAAGTTTGACGTGTACCAGTGCAGTGGAAATCATGAAGAAAATTAAAAAGGGAGATTTCTCCTTTGAAGGAGAAGCCTGGAAGAATGTATCCCAAGAGGCTAAAGATTTGATCCAAGGTAAGAATCTAATGAAATTTTACGTTTTATATGATGTGTAGTGATTGAAGTAGAATCATGCCCATTTACACATACATTCGTATGTTAATTACTCAGGGAATCCATGTGTATTATAAAAGGCTTCCAGGCTACTCTCTTCAGCCTTGTCTTCTTACCAGAACATTCTCTTTATTAATGGTATCCACATTTCTAACATGAGCTAGCACTTGGCTTCCACTGGCATCTCAGTCAAACACATCTAAAACAAACCAATACTTTTTGACTGTCCTTCCCCCCAAACACGCTCCTCCTCCTGTCTTTCTTCCTGTCAACAGTGGCACTGCTAAGAAGCCAGATCACCAAAACAGAAACCTAGGCGTCCTCCTGGATACCTGCACCTGCCTTTCCTTCTGCAGCCAGTCACGGGGTTCTACAGATTCAGCAGCGCTCCCAGCAGTTCGGTCCCTTCCTTCCCATTCACATGCTGTTGCCTTTGTTCTCATCACCATTTCTCTCCCCAAATCCTGCAGCATCCTTTCACCTTGCCTCACTTCCTCTGACTTCAGCTGTTCATCATCTGTCAATAGAGGGACTTTTCTAGAATCCAAATGTGATTATGCCTCTTTTCTGCCAAAAATCCTTTGGAGACTGTCTGTTTGCTTCAGGTCAGACTCCTTAGCCTAGCATTTAACATTCAAAGCCCCTCATGACTTGGTCCTGTCTGCCTTTGCTTCCTCCTCACCCCAGCTCTGCCGTTGCAGGATATTTGAATTCCTCAGATATGCCGAGCTTTCAGATCCCTCCGTGTCTTTACATGCTCTTCTTAATCCTCTTCCCTAGCCACTTCTCCTTATCCTACAGGACTCATCTCCTAGAAGCCTTCCAGGACATCCTCACTCCCTATGCTATACTCTCCCTCGGGCCTGCTAACACACTGTGCCTGTGTATCTTGCTATCGCACTTGTCCCAGATGTTATAATAGCTGGGGTTTTCCCTATGTGTGTTCTAATATTAATAGCTCCTCTCTGCATCTCCATCTCCATATCTCTAGTGCCTTACTGCACTCCCTGACCTATAGAAGATGGCCAGTAAGTGTTTGGTATATGGATGAAGTAGATCTATGTGCTTTTTGCTTGCTCATTGGAGCTTACCAAGTCACCAGTGGGAATCTTTGTTTTGGATGTTTATTTTCTCCTGATTGAAAAGCCACTTCGCCTGGAGCTTCCTAGAAATAGGCTACTGTGACTTTATAATTAGAATCCAGTATTCACAAAATAATTTAAATGAATAGGAAAATCTAATTATCTTTGTAGGAGGTTAAAGCTATATAGAAACCATTGTCATGTGAACATAGCTGAGATTTATTTCTGAGTTTGTTTTTAAACCATGTTTAAAATGACAAATCATAAAATAAAAATATCTATTCCCACAGGACTTCTCACAGTTGATCCAAACAAAAGGCTTAAAATGTCTGGCTTGAGGTACAATGAATGGCTTCAAGATGGCAGTCAGCTGTCCTCCAATCCTCTGATGACTCCGGATATTCTAGGATCTTCGGGAGCTGCCGTGCATACCTGTGTGAAAGCAACCTTCCACGTAAGGCCCTGTGCTCTGTACATGTTGGGCGGTTTGAGTAGGAATCATAATCAAATGTTCTTACTCTGTAGCCTCAGATACATTTTCTTCGTTTCACATTTAAAATAATATGTGTCCTTTTAGGTATGTTTTTATAAGTTGCTTCATGGTTATAAACACTTTATAACAAAAAGTGCACAGGGGACCAGAGTCACTGCTAACCCACAAAATACGTGTTTAATTTTAAGAATGACCTTATGAGATGAGATAATAGAACTTTTTCCTCTCAAATAGACTAAATAATTTTCTTTAAAAACCATAATAAACATTAGGAACTAAGGCATATTTGAATGTCCATTCATTTTGCAACCATTTAGTACATCACACATTCTTAAAATCGGGAGGGATATGAAGTAAGTTCATTGGTATTAAGTATAGATTGTATGTTTGAAAGACTGAGACTATTTGGTAGAAACTGTGGATTATGCACATTTGTGCCAAGCAGATGCAAATACATTAAGATAATTCATGTGAAGTATAGTATAAGATGAGTTAGGGAAACAAAGTCACCTTCAGGGGGATTATTTTGAGAAAGGAGAAGGTATTGGGATAGTGCTTCTTCAGCAGCAGAAATGGATTTAAAAAGTAATAAGCTAGGAAATGTTAAGATAGTAAAGAGATTAACTGGAAGAATTTCTATCAGATGATCCAAATCTTCTCAGTGACATAGGTTGCAAGGTGACAACTACAAGGTGTAACTGCAGCATTGTCCAAGCCTAGGCTAAGGGGAGTGAAGACAGGCTGCAGGAGGAGGAAGCCAGGGCAAGGCTGTAGAGCTGTGCTTCTCTGTGCGTGTAAGTGTCCGGTATATATCCAAATGACATTGAATGGGAGTGAAGAGCAAAGACTCAGAATACATCAAGTCTGCTTGCATTGGGACTTTGTGTTCAGAATTTTAAATCTTAGACACAGAACCAGTAAAAGCAATGGGGATAGTTTAGATTACTGATGGTCTTCAGGAATTTCCAGTCAATTGTTTCATATTAGGATGTAGTACTAACTTCTTCAAAAGATTTATTAGAATTGTGACTCTCAGACAGCCTAGCTAGTTTGATTTAAACAGAGCCCTCAGAATATTTTTCCCATGAACGTCTCCACCCTGCCAATAGGCTTAGATATAAAGGTTTTAAGAGCTTTGTTCCCTTAAAACAACTTGGGGCTGCAGTTGCCAATGGAAAGTTGTCTTCTGCTTTAAGTCATAACTGCTAGGAAAACCGGCACTTTTACCTTCACAGGGGTTCCCTTTTTTTCCCCCCCAGGCCTTTAACAAATACAAGAGAGAGGGGTTTTGCCTTCAGAATGTCGATAAGGCCCCTTTGGCTAAGAGAAGAAAAATGAAAAAGACTAGCACCAGTACCGAGACGCGCAGCAGTTCCAGTGAGAGTTCCCATTCTTCTTCCTCTCATTCTCACGGTAAAACTACACCCACCAAGACACTGCAGCCCAGCAATCCTGCCGACAGCAATAACCCAGAGACCCTCTTCCAGTTCTCAGACTCAGTAGCTTAGGCATGGTAGGAGTGTATCAGTGATCCGTTGCACCTTTATTCCCTCAGCATATGCCTGGGGCGATCTTTTATGCTTTTAAAAATGTTTCCCTTTGGTCTCATTGGAATCTGCCTCTTAATGATTTTTTTCAGGAAAACCTGTTTGGTTATCCTCATCCAAAAGCACTGGACAGAGAATGTTACTGTGAATAGAGCACATATTACTCTTTTTAGCAACCTAGCATGATGCCAACAAGACTATTCTTGAAAGAGCAAAGGTTCCTGTAAATTTAATTAGGGCTAGATTTGAGCTGCTTGTAAATCACAGGTTTTCCAGATGTCTGCCAACAAGAAATGACTCATACTGTGATGATACCTTTTGCTATGCCTTGTGGACAATGTGGGTTTTTGAAATTTGCACCCTTCAAACAATGATTTATCAGAGAAAGGGGTCTGTTTTCAAAAAAGATTCTGTAATGAATTTTATGTGTGGCATATACTTATTTCTTGAGAGAAGATTTTAACTTATTGTTTTTATTTTATGGTTACATATGATGATAACCTGCTATTATTAAACTTTTTCTAAAAAGTGAAAAAAAAAAAAGATATAAGAACTCAAGGTCCCTTACTCTGTATTCGGGATCCATCTGAGATGCATGCTAAGCTATGTTTATGTTTTTAATTTTGCACTGCTCTCTCCTGGCAATTTGTTTTAATGGTTATTGCAGAATATTAAGGTACATGTCTCTCTGTTTTAAGTAATATTGCACTTTATAAAAAAGTATGAATAAAGCAAACTATTTTATAAAGTGCACTGTTTAAAGCATTTGCACTGTATTTTTGCCATTTATTTTCATTTTCTACTTTAAATTTGTCCTCACATCCCTCTTCTACTTTGTATGCAACAAGTAGAATGGGGCATGTTGTGTAATGTAGTCAGCCACTTATGCACTAATGTGAGGAAAACCTAAAGGGAAATTAAACTAAACACTGTGCTCATATTTGTACACTGTGTTGTACTACAGTGAGGAATTTCCTCCTGTAGTCATATATTATGTACATAATATTTTAGAATCATACCTATGACTTGTTTGGAAATTTTTCTGTTAAATTTTAAATCCAGAAAGCATATTTTATAAACTTATGCAGAGCACTTTTATTGCTCAAAAGTTCTGAATTCATACAGAAAACAAGTACTATGTGATGAAAACATTTCATTAAAAGATTGCTGCATTTAAAAATACAATTAATTGGTTCCCTATGCAAAAAAAAAAAAAAGAAGTGATAGGATTTGTATGTTATATTTTCTTTTAAAGCCATCATGTGAAATGTCAGGACTGAGAAAAGTGATTTTTTTGCTTTGTTTACAGGAATCATGCTTAAAGAGATAATGCCCAATATGTTTATTTTATAGTTTTTGTTAATGATAACCATTTGAGCATTAGTTTGGAATTTGGACATGATATTTATTTATTCCTTTCTTGAGGTTATAGCAGCATTAATTTCAACCAGTTATGAATACTAAAAATATTGCACTCTATGTAATAGTAGTATATTTATTACTAAATCAATGTACATATTAATAGCACAGGCAAAAAATGGCAAATATTAAAATATTTTCAAAATATTATGTTATCCTGTTCACATTTTTGTCCACAGTGGTTATTGGGAATAATATTTTATACTTTTTGCTGGCCCAAATGGCTACATAATATTGAGTTAATGAAAGTTTTGTATTCCCAGCTTTCAGTTATTCCTAGTAATTATGGGAAATTTTGTGTGAATTATTACCAAACTATTGCTAATTCACAAAATGTGATTCCATCAGGCACAGATCTCTAGTAGTCAAGAAAATGACCATATTTATAATTATATTGGACATATTTGGAACATATTTGGCTCTTCAAGCCATTTTTTATACTGTGCATCCTGGTAGAAAATACTAGTTGTAAAGTACAAACTAAAGGGACTATGTTGCTAATAGAAAATGATCCAGAAAAATGGTCAGACAGTATACAGATTGATGATGTGATTGATTTCATTGTGAATATTAGAAATTAATGGGTTTCATTTTCATTTATTTCCCTTGCCTCTTCTTCTTGAGGAGGACTTGACAGACAATGAAATGGGTAAAAAGGCAGTCACACTAACAGGAAGAAGGGAAGATAGGCTAGCCGTCAACTGATGAGCCTGCCTGAATAATCTCAAATGGGCTTTTGAAAAGACCTTAACAAATACTGTTGCACTCTTGTGAAATATCTTTATCTACACCCTACTTATAAGTACCAAAAAGACAGCATTTGATGCCAAGTTTGAAGCAGTTAGGTCGTGTGCAGGCTGTGTATTAACATACAGTGAATTGCACTTTAAAATTCAGAAAGCTTGGCCGGGCCCAGTGGTGCACGCCTGTAATCCCAGCACTTTGGGAGGCCAAGGCGGGCAGATCACGAGGTCAGGAGATCGAGACCATCCTGGCTAACACAGTGAAACCCCGTCTCTATTAAAAATACAAAAAATTAGCCAGGCAAGGTGGCGGGCGCCCCAGCGCCTGTAGTCCCAGCTACTCGGGAGGCTGAGGCAGGAGAATGGCGTGAACCCCAGGGGGCGGAGCCTGCAGTGAGCCGAGATCGCGCCACTGCACTCCAGCCTGGGCGACAGTGAGACTCTGTCTCAAAAAAAAAAAAAATTTCAGAAAGCTTTCATTTGGTCACATCAAAAATAAACACTACAAAATACTTTATATAAAAATGTTAAATGATAGGACTCTTTTTTGGTATTAAGAGTAAAATAGAAGAAAATCTAAGAAATACAAATACTTATATTATTTCTCTTTATGACATTAACTTTGGGACTATAGCCACATCACCCCCTCCCTTCTTCACTTATTGATTGTATTGTATATAATTTTCATGCCAACATAAATCCTGATTCATATATTTTGTAACTGTATATGACAAATTGAGAGGCAAGAATAAGAAAAGGAAGATATTAGAGGAAAGACGTTAAGAAAGACCAGTTTCTTCTAATTACTCTGCCAGATCCTGCGTCTGAAAGAGGTTAATTAGCATTTTGAAATTCATTGGCTGAGTGTGGTGGCTCAGGCCTGTAATCCTTGTGCTTTGGGAGTACAAGACTGGAGAATCACTTGAAACCAGGAGTTAGAGACCAACTTACGCAACATAGTGAGACACTGTCTCTCCAAAAATAAAAATAAAAATTAGCTGAGCATGATGGCTTATGCCTGTAGCCCTAGTTACTCAGGAGGCCAACGTGTGGAAGCACTTGATCCCAGGAGTTCAAGGCTGCAGTGAGCTGTGATCACGCCACTGCACTCTAGCCTGGGCAACAGAGCGAGACAGTGTCTTAAGAAAAAAAGAAATTCATTAATTCTTCCAAACCTTTATAAAGTAAGAAACCACTGAAGTACTAGAATAGAAAGTCAATCTCCTGAGTTAATTTCCACATTGTTGTCTGTCTTGGAGTCACAGGTTCGTTACCCAAGAAAACTGCCTTTTAATTTTTTTAGATTACTGCTGATTTCTTAAGTATGTAAATGACTAACTTTTAAATATAAGGTAAGTTATTTTAAAGAAATCTAGTAAGATAGAAGTCACTTTTTTTAAAGTAAGGAAATTCCTTTTGTATCTCAGTTTATGTTCTCAAATTATACTACTTTATTAAAGTATACAATTTACTGGGTACTTATTCACCTTACCCCCATTTCAAGCGCCTGTTATTATCGTATTTATTAAGAACAGGGTACCTCATAATGGTGAAAATTTCTAAATTATTGGGTCTATATGTGCCTTAGACTGCCTGATTACTTTGGCTGTTCTCCCAGTGACTGATAATAATAGCATGATTTGAGTGTTCATGTGAAAATACATCTAATATTCCTTAAGATCTAAGTAAATAAGTTAAATTCTGATATGCCACTTATGTCAAAATAATTGTTATATAGATGAATTATTACTGTAACATCATGAAGTATCTTAAAATTATATGACTTTTGGCCTCTCAAATGTCTTACATGATAATACCCTAATTTCCAGTCTTTAATTGCTTGTATACCTCACATAAGTGTCTGTCATTGCTTGATACCTTTATCTGGCACTAAAACAAATGTAGCCGGCTCTAATGAAATTTGAAGTTTGGATAGGAGACATTGTAAAACTCAAGAATGGGAAAAAAAACATTTTTAAAAGAAGTATGTATGAAGGAAATATTTTAGGTATAATCTACCCAAAGAAAATACCTGTTACAGCCAACATAAAGGTTTTATTCCCTGTTTTGTTAAGTAACTTCACTCCAAATTGTGACATTCTTTAGAGAAAATATTTTCCTTAAGAGTAGTTATTTATGTGTTTTATTGGGGGAGCATATTTTCAGGGGGGCAACATCTTCCTAAGAACATTTGATTAGCCTCATTTCTGTCCTCAGCTTCTATATTGCTTACTTTTCAAGATATTTCTTTTGAGCCCTTTTCTTTGTATGCCCAGCTCCCCGTTGTGTAATTAAGTAGTTGATTACCATTCCAAATGCTTCCCCTACTCAAGGCTGTTGTCCACCCTGTCTCATGAATTTGTGAATTAAGTAGGTGCCTAATATTTTCCTACTATTAGGCTGAAAAGGAGTAAGAAACTAAAGTGGCTTCCAAATATTTGTGTCTTGGCTTCTTCACCCTAGTGCAAAATAGGAAATGTTTATTGGCAGTCATTTCCTTTCCATTATTCCTTTTAACCACAGTACAAAAAGCTAGGATTTTGTGTCTAGAAGGAGACTTGTATTAAAAGACAAGATTCTTAGTAGTTATTCATCAGGCTTAAGTTTCCTGGTATATTTCTTGTAGGAGAGGTAGAAGGACATTTTATAGTATTATTCTAACTTAATATAATGCTGCTTGGGTTATCAGAAAGTATTGAATACTTCAGATAAGTCAAGTTAGTATTCAGTATAGCAGCTGTTCTTCAGAGCACAGGAAACTGGGATACTATGTAGCATTGTGCTGTTTCCATTATTGTTTCTCATTGCATAACACTTTTAATGTGTATGGTGGTATACAATTTGCCCCTTTACTAAAAAAAGTCTAGTTTCACTCTTGTTCCTTGCCACATTAAGCAGTTTTTTCATTTACATTTTAAATTTTCTTAATATTAGAAGAAAAAGAAAACAGAACAAAAGAGAAATATCATGACTTAGAAAAGGAAATTTAAGTCGTATGGAATACTGTAGCTTTATTTTCTGGCATTTCTGCTTGTAGATAGATTAGAAACTGCTTGTTTCTTTTGTTTGCTTTGTTTTAAAATCCAGTAAGGTTGAGGAACTTGACATTTTAAAACTGCAGTTTTATTTTTAACTACATAAGAGGCTGGTCATGTGAAATGTGCACTGCTATGTTGGAATGGATATGTATGTGACAATTAACCTCATTAAAGCTCTGTTGCTGTGGTAGGCATTCAGTATTCCTAATAGTTTATTTTAGGTACTATACTGCTATCCTATTTGCTGAAATTATAAATACTAGCAATGTACAATAATTCTCATTCTTTGGGTTAATAAAAACAGAAATTTAAAGGTGCTGTATCACATAAAAAGTTAATGCTTCAGTACTAAAGTTTTGAAAAATATTCCTAAAAACTTCACAGGCATGAATTTTTGAAAAGAAGAAGAAACCACATATACACATAGAGGAATTTTTAAGACTGGCATTTTAAAGTATAGCTGGTAAAAACAGTATGTATCCTTACGTGTAGAATTTAAACTTCTTGAAAATAATCTAAGCTGCAACAATCTATGTAACTGTTCTTCCACAGTTTTACATAAAGATAAGAATTTGTCTTACTAAAAGGTAAATGGAAGATTAACAAAGATGGAAAACAGACCGGGCGCAGTGGCTCACACTTGTAATCCCAGCACTTTGGGAGGCCGAGGCAGGCGGATCACGAGGTCAGGAGATCGAGACCACGGTGAAACCCCGTCTCTACTAAAAATACAAAAAAAATTAGCCGGGCGTGGTGGCGGGCGCCTGTAGTCCCAGCTACTCGGAGAGGCTGAGGCAGGAGAATGGCGTGAACCTGGGAGGCGGAGCTTGCAGTGAGCCAAGATTGCGCCACTGCACTCCAGCCTGGGCGACAGAGCGAGACTCCATCTCAAAAAAAAAAAAAAAGATGAAAAACATTGTTTTACCTCTATTCTATGTGGACAGTTAAAAGTATAGCCAAGCCTTAGCTCAAATGAGTTGCCTTTGTGTGAGACAGAGTCTCACTCTGTCACCTGGGCTGGAGTGCAGTGGCACTATCACAGCTCACTGCAACCTCCACCTCCTGGGCTCAAGCAGTCCTCGTACCTCAGCCTTCTAAGTAGATGGGACTACAGGCATGAGCCGCCATGCCCAGCTAATTTTTTTTTTTCAATAGCTACAAGGGGCCGGGCGTGGTGGCTCACGCTTGTAATCCCAGCATTTTGGGAGGCCGAGGCAGGTGGATCACGAGGTCAGGAGATCAGGACCACGGTGAAACCCCGTCTCTACTAAAAATACAAAAAAATTAGCTGGGCATGGTGGCGGGCGCCTGTAGTCCCAGCTACTTGGAGAGGCTGAGGCAGGAGAATGGTGTGAACCCGGGAGGCAGAGCTTACAGTAAGCCGAGACTGCGCCACTGCACTCCAGCCTGGGCGACAGAGCGAGACTCCGTCTCAAAAAAAAAATAAAATAAAATAGCTACAAGGTCTCAGTATGGTGCCCAGGCTAGTCTCAAACTCCTGGCCTCAGGCAGTCCTCCTGCCTCAGCCTCCCAACTTTGCCCAGCCATGAGTTGCTTTTTGAGTTGTCTTCCTTAACTGCATCAGTTCATCCCATACTCCGTACATGCACTTTTTCTCGTATTGTTTTTCTGTTTTTCTATGGTGTGTCCACACTCATTTGTGTATTTCTACACTGGTATTCACTCACTACTTATTAAGATACCTGCATGTGGACCTACATTTATAAATTGTAATTCCGTTCAGAGAAATAAGAACTTGATTGGGACAGAGCTGGGAAATGTTTGTGATGAAAATTATTAGGAATAAGGAAATGATGCTGTGTGAGAAAGTAAGTAGAGTTACAATTCTGAGATAGAAACATCTGCAATCAACATAGAGAAGGCTACTTTACAAAAATGTTATTTCGGTGCCCGTATGGACAAATCTCTTTAAAAAGCTTTGTCTACTGTGTACATAAAGGAACTTATAAGCTTCATAAAGTGGTTATTTTTCTCTAGGAAGCCCATGTGATAGCTCTCTCCTCTGTTTTCCCACTCCTTCCCCAGCTTTTCCTGCTGCCCACTGCTCCAAATGCTGACATCCAGTGGCCAGAGACCAGTCCAAATGGAGCACTAAAACTACATATAGATAGTGATCATATTGTTTACAATGTTATTGCAACATGGTATGTAAAGTACACAGGTCTTAAGAATACAGCTCAATAAATGTTTATATATGTGTGCGCCCATATAACCATCATTCAGATCAAGATGAGGCTCCCAGTCCTCATACATAACTACCACTCTGACCTCTGTCACTGTTGTTGACATTCCTATACATGGAATTATCCAGTCTGTAGGTTTTTCTGTCTGGTTTAATTTGATCAGCATTATGTCTGTGAAATGCATCTATGTTGTTGCATGTAGCAATAGCAATAGTTTGTTCTTTTTCATTGCTCTGTAGTATTCCATCAGATAAATACATCACAATTTATCCATTCTCCCACTGATAGACATTTCAGTTGTTTGTAATTTTTAGCTGTTATGTTTAAAGCAGCCATAAGCATTCTTGTACATATCTTTTAATAGACATGTACACTCATTTCTCTTGTGTGTCCACTTAAAAGTGAAAGAGCTGGCTGCAGTGAGCGATGTCGCACCGCTGCATTCCATCCTGGGCGACAGAGTGAGACCCTGTCTCAAAAAACAGACAAAAAAAAAAAGGAGTGAAACTACTGAGTCATAAGATGAATATATATTTAGCTGTAGAAGATATTACCAAATAGTTTTCAACAATGGTTGTATCAATTTACATACCCACCAATAATGTATAAGTGTTCTAGTTGTTCCACATCCTCATCTGTACTTGGTACCATCAGCCCTAGTAGTTTAGCCACTCTGACAAATGTGTATATTTGATTGTGGTTTTAGCCATTCTGGTGATTTTGTATTTCACTGAGGTTTTAAGGTGTATTTTCCTGATAAGTAGTGATGTGTGGAACACCTTTTTATATTTTTATTAGTCATTTGGCTATCCTCAATTGTTAAGTGCCTGTTCAAGTCATTTGTTCATATTTATTGGGTTGTCTTTTTTTCTTATTGACTTGCAGGAGTCTTTTATATTTTATGGATATGAGAGTTTTTGTCTGATATATTACCATAAACGTCTTCTCTTTAGTTTGCTTTTCTACTTTCTAAGTGCTTTCCTTTGATGACCAAAAATTTTATGAAGTCCAATATACCAATCTTTTATTTAATTGCTAATAATTTTGCGTCGTATTTAATAAATGTTCACACCAAGGTTATGAAGATATTCTTATATTCTTGTAAAAGCTTTATTGGCCAGGTGAGGTGGCTCATGCCTGTAATCCTAGTGCTTTGGGAGGCTAAGCCGGGTGAATCACTGGAGGTCAGGAGTTGGAGACCAGCCTGGCCAACATGGTGAAACCCCATCTCTACTAAAATTAGAAAAATTAGCCAGGCATGGTGGTGCATGCCTGTAATCCCAGCTACATGGGAGGCTGAGGCAGGAGAATCGCTTGAACCCAGGAGGCAGAGGTTGCAGTGAGCCAAGGTCATGCCACTACACTCTAGCCTAGGCAACAGAGCGAGACTCTGTCTCAAAAAATAAAACTAAAAGCTTTATTTTTTTTTTTTTTTTTTATTTTTTTTTTTGAGATGGAGTCTTGCTCTGTCACCCAGGCTGGAGTGCAGTGGCGCAATCTCAGCTCACTGCAAGCTCCGCCTCCCGGGTTCACGCCATTCTCCTGCCTCAGCCTCTCCGAGTAGCTGGGACTACAGGCGCCCGCCACCACGCCCGGCTAATTTTTTGTATTTTTAGTAGAGACGGGGTTTCACCGTGGTCTCGATCTCCTGACCTTCTGATCTGCCCGCCTCGGCCTCCCAAAGTGCTGGGATTACAAGCGTGAGCCACCGCGCCCGGCCTAAAAGCTTTATTGTTTTACCATCCACATTAGGTTTACAGTCCATCTACTGCTGATATTTGTATATGATGTGAAATAGTAGCCAAAGTTTATGTATTTCCATATGCGTATTAACTTGACTCAGCACAATGTATTGAAAAGCTGAGTTGTAATTTTTATGAAGTCTTCATATCTGGTAGTGTAAGACCTCTAACTTTTATCTAATAGTTCTAATAGTTTTGGCTATTCTTAATCCTTTGCATTTCCATATACATTTTAGAATCACCTTGGGGGCAGAGGATGTTAGGGTTTAATTGGTATTGCATTGAATGTATAAATCAATTTCAGGAGAAATTATATCTTACCAATTTTGAGTTTTCCAATCCATGGACATGGTATATCCCTCTATTTACTTAGGTATTTAATTTGTCTCACCAATGTTTTATAGATTTACATGTAGAGGTTAGATTTATATCTAGGTTTTTGACAGTTTTATTTTATTATCAAATTGTTTTTAATTAGTTTATAGAAATACAGTTTTTTTGGTATATTACCCTTTCACTTAGAAACCTTGCTAAATTCACTTTTTAATTCTAATAATTCTGTATATTATTTTAGATTTCTTTAAGTCTACAGTTATATCGTCTGTAAATAATGACAGTTTCATTTCTGCCTTTTCCATTTTTATTTTTCTTGCCTTATTGAGCTGACCAGGACCTCCAATAAAATGCTAAATGAAGTAATGACAATGGGCTTCTTTAATTTCTTCAACTCAAAATAAGAATTCAATATTTTTCTATTCCATATATATATATATATATATATATATATATTTTTTTTTTTTTTTTTTTTTTTTTTTTGAGACGGATTCTCGCTCTGCCACCCAGGCTGGAGTGCAGTGGCGCAATCTCAGCTCACTGTAACCACCACCTCCCAGGTTCAAGTGATTGTTCTGCCTCAGTGTCCCGGGTAGCTGGGACCACAGGCATGCACCACCACCCTCAGCTAATTCTTGTATTATTAGTAGAGATGGGGTTTCACCATATTAGCCAGTCTGGCCTCGAATTCCTGACCTCGTGATCCACCCGCTTCAGCCTCCCAAAGTGCTGAGATTACAGGCATGAGCCACCTCACCCAGACCAATATTATGTTTTATTTAACTTTTTTATAGATATCATATAGCAGATTGTTTCTTTTTATTTCTAATTTTCAGAGAGTTTTTACTAAATGCTTTTTCTGCCTCTGTTGAGATAATCATGTATTTTTTTCTTCTTTATTCTTCAATTTTCAAAAGCTGAAAATAGAATAAATTCCATTTTCATGATGTATTGCTCTTTTCATATATCAATGGATATAGTTTGCTAATATTTTGCCTAAGATTTTTGGATCGTAAGAAGGATAGACCTAGACTGGGTATGGTATCTCACACCTGTAATCCCAGCACTTTGGGAGGCCAAGAGGAAGGATTGCTTTAGCCTAGGAGTTGGAGAACAGCCTGGGCAACATAGTGAGACCTCGTCTCTCATCTCTACAAAAGATTAAAAAATTAGCCAAGGGTGGTGGTGCACACCTGTAGTACCAAATACTTGGGAGGCTGAGGTGGGAGAATCACTTGAGTCCAGGAAGCAGAAGTTGCAGTGAACCAAGATTGTACCACTGTACTCCCACCTAGGCAACAGAGCAGGAGCCTAGCTTTAAAAAAAAAAGAAGAAGAAGGACAGACCTGTAATTTTTCTGTCTTTAATATTTTTGTCAAGTTTTGGTATCAAGATTATTCTGGCCTCATAAAAAAAAGTTGGAGATGTGTTCCCTTTTTTTCTACACTCTGGAAGAGTTTGCACCTGATATTATTCCTCCTGTTTAAAATAATTCACCTTTGAAGCCACTTGAATGAGAAATTTTCTTTGTGGGAAAGTTGTCATTAATTGGAATATATCTTGTCTACTTACAGTTAATGTAATTATTACTGGTTTTAAGTCTACCATCTTAGAATTTCTTTTACATTTTTGTCCTGTATCCTCTTGGTTCCTGTATTGTGTCTTCTTTCGATAAACCAAATCTTTTCTTTTGTCCATTTTTTCCTCCTATGTTAGTTTGTCAGTAATTTTTAGAAATTCATTTAGTACCTTAAAGATTACAGTGTGTATCTTTGACTTACTGCCTTAAATTGGTACATTACCACTTCCCAACAATGCAGGAATTTTATGACAGTTTAAATCTGTTTTCCCCTTTCTTTTTTTTTTTCTTTTCTTTTTTTTTTTTTTTTTTTTGAGATGGAGTCTTTGTCGCCAGGCTGCAGTGCAGTGGCACGATCTTGGCTCACTGCAACCTCTGACTCCCTGGTTCAAGCGATTCTTCTGCCTCAGCCTCCCGAGTAGCTGGGATTACAGACACACGCCACCAAGCCCAGCTAATTTTTGTATTTTTAGTGGAGACTGGGTTTCACCATGTTGGCCAGGATGGTCTAGATCTCCTGACCTTGTGATCTGCCCACCTCAGCCTCCCAAAGTGCTGGGATTACAGGCGTTCCCCCTTCGTCCTTTTGTGTTATTGTTGTCATGTATTTTACTTCTACATTCTATGTATGTTTTATCTCTATGTTCTATATGTATTTTAGACTTCATAAGACATTATTTTTATTAGTAGTACTACTACTATATGTTTTAAAGACTCGCTGGGCACCGTGGCTCATGCCTGTAATCCTAGCACTTTGTGAGGCCGAGGCGGGTGGTTCACCTGAGGTCAGGAGTTTGAGACCAGTCTGGCTAACATTGTGAAACCCCATTTCTACTAAAAATACAAAAAATGAGCCAGGCGTGGTGGTGCATGCCTGTAATCCTAGCTACTTGGGAGACTGAGGCAGGAGAATCACTTGAGCCCAGAAGAGGGAGGTTGCAGTGAGCCAAGATCACACCATTGCACTCCAGCTTGGGCAACAAGAGCGAAACTCCATCTCAAAAAAAAAAAAAAAAAAAAAAAAAGTAGACTCTATATTGTTTGTTTGCTCACATATTTATGTTTTCTGGTGTTTTTCTTTCCATCCTGCCTTTTTTACTTCCATCTGGGATTGTTTTTCTTCATCTGGAGAATTCTCTTTAGTATTTATTTTAGTGCCAGTCTTCTGACAATGAATTCTCTCAGCTTTTGTTTTTTGAAACCTTCTTTCTTTTGCCTTTATTTTTCTGTATTTTTATTTTATTAAGATAAAATTCATGTATCATGTAATATACCCATCTAATCATTACATTCAGATACAATTCAATGTTACCTTTATTTTTGAAGGATATTTTTGCCTTGTATGAAATACTAGGTTCACCATTTTCTTTTCTTTTTTTCTTTTTCTTTTTTTTTTTTTGAGACCAAGTCTCACCCTGTCGCCCAGGCTGGAGTGCAGTGGCACAATCTTGGCTCACTGCAACCTCCACCTCCTAGGTTCAAGTGATTCTTGTGTCTCAGCCTCCCAGGTAGCTGTGATTACAGGCATGCACCACCATGCCTGGCTAATTTTTGTATTTTTAGTAGAGACGGAGTTTCACATTAGCAGGCTGGTCTCAAACTCCTGACCTCAAGTGATCTGCCCACCTTGGCCTCCCAAAGTGCTGGGATTACAGGTGTGAGCTACTGCGCCCAGCCTAGGTTCACCATTTTCAAGATATCATTCCAATGATATCCCTAATGTTATCCCTCCCCTAGCCCCCCACCCCCCAACAAGCCCCAGGGTGTGATGTTCCCCTCCCTGGATCCATGTGTTCTCATTGTTCAACTCCCACTTATGAGTGAGAACATGCGGTGTTTGGTTTTCTGATCTTTTGATAGTTTGCTGAGAATGATGGTTTCCAGCTTCATCCATCCTAAGGTTGGTAAACTTCCTGAATCTGTTGGTTGATGGTCCTTCCTTATTAGAATTCTTAACCAGTCATTCTTCAAATCGTTTTTTCCAATCCGTTCTCTCTCTCCCTTTTTCTAGGATTATGTGTTATACTATGTTCCATATGTCTGTTATAGTCCTTTGTTTTCCATCTTAATTTCTCCCTGTATTTCAATCTGTATAGTTTTTAGTGACCTGATTAACTTATCCTGTTCTACTGAGCCTAATCAATTTTAAATTTAATTGTATATCTTATATTTTCGGTTCTAAAATATCCATTGACACTTTTTTGTAGATGCCAGGTCTCTGATCAGATCTTCTGTCTTTTCCTCTATATTCTTGAACATATTAGTCAAAGTAATTTTAAAATTGTCTGAGAAATCCAATGTCTGAATTACTACTACTAGTTGTTTGTTTCCATTGTCTGTTGTCAGTCATTTGGTGCTGTTTTTTAGCATGCCTTGTAAGTTTGGTGAAATGTCATACATTGTCTGTTAAATACTGTAGGGGCTTTGAATGATGTTATCTTCCTCTAAGATGGTTATGTTTTCTTCTTGCAGTCTGATAAAATACAGGCAGATCACTGTAATCCTATTGAAGGTTGGTTTTAGACTTTGTTGGGCTTGTATGTTTCAATTTTGCTCTTACTCCTAGCATATGGCCTCTTTGGGCTCTCATCTGAAAATCTAGGGTGTTTATCAAGGCCACTTCACCTCGGTGACCTTGAATTCCAACCTTTCCCTCTTCAGTACTAAGAGCTGCTCAGCTCATTAGCCTCCCATCTGCTGCGTTTTGCTGGATTTCTTGAAGTCTCACCTTGTGCACAGGAGTCTGGAATTGGCAGACACCTCAAGGAGATACTGTACCAGTACTTCAGGCTCACTTCCCTGAGGTTTCTTCGCTCTGGGATTTTGCACCTTAAGTCCTAGCTACTTTCCCAAGCTCCAACTTTTGTCTCTTAAACCAAGTGGGATTATTGCTTGCTGCTAGATATTTATTTCCCTGTGTCGTGAATTTGCAGTGCCTTAAAGAAGTAATCAAAATGAACATAGAGCTCACCAAAGTGTGCTTCCCTTCTTTCCCTCTTTTCAGCTATTTTATTGTGGCTTGTCAAATTCTCCCTGCATTGGTTTGCTCCCTGATGCCTATAAAAGATGTTCTATTTAACCCTTTTCCTGTTTGCCCCAAGAATACTTGCCAGCAGCACTTGCTGCTGCAGTATTTACCCTAAGATAACTTTGCCACGAACTCTCGCTTTTATTATTACTTTCGCATAGCTCTAGTATATTGACTTCAGAAAAAAAGGACATCGTCCTATTTATAGCATTCTGTTCTTAGTAGTGGTATTTCCATTTACAAAGTATAATAATTCTCGATCGCTGAAAATGTCGAATCCTGGAAAATGGAGCATTCCTACATGTGATGTTAACATTGTTCTGGAGCAGTTCTTGGCCGGAGATTTATTTAATGAATTCGATTTTTCTGAAATAGATGATTTTGATGATTCAGACTATTCTAATACTAGTTCTGTTTAGAAATAACATCAAAAACAGTTTTTATATTTTATGTTCACATTGAAAATCAGTCAGATTTGCTTTAGCCTCAAAGAATGTGTTTATGTAAAATTAAATGAGTGCTGGCAGCGAGCTGTACTTTTTTTTCTAAACCAGAAAAGGGTTAATTTAGCTTTCATCGTTGTTTTCAGTAGGAGGGCTAGTTCAATCACAAGCTACTGTATTGTGGCCAAAAGCAAAAATCTGGTGGTAATCATTTTTAATCGCCATTGTTGATTTCTCTGCAGTGGCTTCTGGCATTGACAACTTGGTTGTCACATGTTCATATGTGAGGGCACTCGGTTTATTCATTTGTTCCTGTGTCCATTAAATAGTTTTTGAACACCTCTTTCAGGCCAGGTATTATTCTAGACACAAGCAATATAACAATATTTAAGATAAGATCTGTGTCACTTTGGGACTTGCAGCCTGTTGTTTTTATAGAAAGGCTACTAAATGGTTGCTGAGTCAGACTTGTGGTAATTAAAATAGACTTTTCTTGTGTGGGGGTTGGGAGTGAGAAAAAGAGAGACTGCAATCTTTTGGATGATTACATCTTTATATAAATATTTTTAGCCTATTGAAAAAACTTTGTAGAGCTTAATGCAATTCACAGTTCACCCACACTACATCAATATTTGGCCTACCTTTTGCAAGCCCAATTCCCTAACTGTGAGTTTCTGTGTTATACATAAAAATCTCACCTGGAGCACAATTATTTGACAATTTGAGTTGAAACTCCAGGAACTGATTTATGGAGAACAAACTTAGCTCTGAAATCATGTCTCTTTATAAATATCGACATGAAATCTGATGAAGAATCAGCCTACTGTGGTTTCCCATTTTAACTTTGTTTTTGAAAAACATTTCACATGCAACTAAGCACTTATCAAATGCTTTGCGATACCAAAAAGTGGCTTGGTGGTCTTTGTCTTCCAGAATAGCATAAATGTCAGTGTTACCAAGATAAAAATATAATCTGGGCACATGTCACTGTTAAAATATTATAGTCAGATCAAGAATTCTATTCCTGTCTTTGTTATTCTTTCCCACTTGTGAAACTTTATCCAGTGGATTTTTTTTTATTACAAAGACGTATTCCAGAGATAACAGTTTGTACTTCTGATTATGATCCATGTTCATGTGATCAAAAGGCAGCAACAATAGGACACTGTCATTTATGGTAGCTCCATAGAAACTAGGCTGCACTGGGAAGACAGATTCGCCATCTTGAGCACCTGTGGCTTGGTCTTCTCGAAATTGTAGCCCCTTTGGAATGGCTGAAGAACTACCAGTTAAAGGTAAAGAAACCAGACATACAAGGCCACATATTGTACGATTCCACTTACATGAAATGTCCAGAATAGGCAAATCCATAGAGACAGAAAGATTAGTGTTTTTCAGGGGCTGGTGGGAGGGGGAAATAGGGAGTGACAATGTATACAGGTGTTGGGGTTTTGGGGTGATGAAAATGTCCTGGAATTAGGTAGTGGTAATGGTTGCAAGACATTGTAAATATAGTAAAAAAACAGTGGTACACTTAAAATGAATTTTATCTTATATTTAAAAAAATCACACACAGGCCGTGCATAGTGGCTCACGCCTGTGATCCCAGCACTTTGGGAGGCCGAGACGGGTGGATCACCTGAGGTCGGGAGTTGGAGACCAGCCTGACCAACATGGAGAAACTTCGTCTCTAATAAAATACAAAAATTAGCCGGGCATGGTAGCGCATGCCTGTAATCCCAGCTACTTGGGAGGCTGAGGCAGGAGAATCACTTGAACCCGGGAGGCGGAGGTTGCAGGGAGCCGAGATCCCACCATTGCACTCCAGCCTGGGCAACAAGAGCGAAACTCCGTCTCAAAAAAAAAAAAAAAAAAAAAAAAATCACACATAGCTAGAAAGGCCGTAGCTAGTTTGAGGAAGTCAGTTCTAACACCTGGCTATTCAGAGAATGCCATCCTGCCCCTCTTTCTTTGGCATCAACTCCGAAGCATAGTTATTTTATGGCTGGAAAATCTTTTCTAACCAGAGATGAAGCTCTTGGGGACAAAGTAAACTTGTCTCTTATAGGAAACACCAAAGTTCCAGCTTAACAGAGAAAGGGAACCTCCTTGGGAATCATACTTTTCCCAGTATAAGGTAGTGCTCGGACAGATATCAAAGAGCTGTATGTTTCCATGGTGATCATTTCCAGCTTATCATTACTTGTATGTTTGCCCTAAAGTTTAATTTCTTACTTTGGGACTCATTGTAATAATGAGAGCACCAGCCCTTTGGGAGGCCACGGCGGGTGGATCACCTGAGGTCAGGAGTATGAGACCAGCCTGGCCAGCATGGCGAAATGCTGTCTCTACTCACGCCTGTAATCCCAGCACTTTGGGAGGCCGAGGTGGGCAGATCACGAGGTCAGGAGATCGAGACCATCCTGGCTAACACGGTGAAACCCTGTCTCTACTAAAAATACAAAAAATTAGGGCCGGGCGCGGTGGCTCACGCATGTAATCCCAGCACTTTAGGAGGCCGAGGCGGGTGGATCACGAGGTCAGGAGATCGAGACCACTGTGAAACCCCGTCTCTACTAAAAAAATACAAAAAATTAGTGGGGCGTGGTGGCGGGCGCCTGTAGTCCCAGCTACTCGGAGAGGCTGAGGCAGGAGAATGGCGTGAACCCGGGAGGCGGAGCTTGTAGTGAGCCGAGATCGCACCACTGCACTCCAGCCTGGGCGACAGAGCAAGACTCTGCCTCAAAAAAAAAAAAAAAAAAAAAAAAATACAAAAAATTAGCCGGGTGTGGTGGCGGATGCCTGTAGTCCCAGCTGCTCGGGAGGCTGAGGCAGAAGAATGGCGTGAACCTGGGAGGCAGAGCTTGCAGTGAGCCGAGATCACGCCACTGTACTCCAGCCTGGGCGACAGAGCAAGACTCCATCTCAAAAAAAGAAAAAAAATACAAAAATTAGTTGGGCATGGTGGTGGGTGCCTGTGGGCCCAGCTACTTGGGAGGCTGAGGCAGGAGAATCTCTTGAACTCAGGAGACGGAGGTTGCAGTGAGCCAAGATCACGCCATTGCACTCCAGCCTAAGCGACAGAGTGAGACTCCTCAAAAAAATAAAAAATAAAAAATAATGGAAGCACCAGGCCTTTGAGTTCAGTTTTTCTTTGGTGAGCGCTTTTCTAAAATCTCTCTTACCTTACTATGTTAACTTTGTCTCAGAAGCAGACTCATTTGTGCAGTTAGCTGAAATATTTATTCATGAAGTCATTTGTAGCAGTTGTCTTTTCATCAAACATAATACCTTTAAATTAGCAGAAAATTAATGCCATTCATGATTTTGCCATTTAACTAAGTAGTCATAAGCTATATTGTCTCCCTTAACCCCATCATACACATTTGAAATATCTTTATCCTATATAATCTGTATTCATTTGAATGCAAAAGTTTTATCAATATGAGTGAACTTATGCATCTTTTTATTCACTAATGGAGATATCACTTGAAACTTTGTTCCTGGCAAAGCAAAGATGAAATGTATTGAAAAAAATTGATTAGACTTTTAAAACTTCAAATACTTTCATAGCAAATGTAAACAAGATTGTTTCTAACTGCAGAGTATTTTACATAAAATCTTTATGTGAAGAATTTATATTGCAGTACAATAAAATCAGTGCTTTTTATATGTTTTGAATGGTAAACATTTTGAAGGTATTTTTTGAAGTAACTAGGTATTGAACTTTTTTCAATATATTTGAAAAATATTCAATATATTTTTCAATATATTTTGAATAAAGCACACCTAAAATGCATGAACTTGTGTAAGTATTTGGCATCATTAGTCTAGTTGTACATATTTTTAAAAATAAGAATGGGCTTGGAATATAACGTATTTGTAGTAAGTACAGTATATTTTTTACTGAGTGAGTCTGATATATCTTTTGGTCAATTTACTCAATTTTCGAATTGAGTAAAGTCTACTGTTAAAGTATTCCAGATTTTTAAATTTCAGTATCCTTGTTGTGGAGTCTAGTGTTGGCTTTCTGATGTCAGAATAATCAAATCCTACTCATATACACATCCAGAAAACTTTTTCTAATGATGATACATTTAGCAAAATCTCAAGTCTTTAAAAATTCTAATTAAATAGACTTACTTGAGACAAGTGTACATTGTGAAATCTAAAATAAAAATTTGTGACTATATAATACACAACCTTCATTATGTAGGCTATTTCTAAAAACTTAGTTTCTGTGCTGATTTCATGTTGTTTTTCAAATGTTAGCAGATTATAATGGCTACAGTAAGTTTTGTTCTAAATCTGGTAGCCATTTATTATTAAATGATTAATGATTAAACATTACTCATTTAATAATTATTTAGGAATTATAAATTATAATGTCAAATCTTCATACATCAGGCTCCTTGCACTATAATTACTTAAAATTAGTTTGCATCAATAGTCTATATAAACAGATATCTTAGTTTAGAGGGACAAATATTCTATTTTCTAGGTACTTTAATAGTTTGGTCTTGTGAAAATTACATAGGTGTGTGTTCATGTATGTGTATACACACATGTATTGGGGGCTTATGGTACCAAATTAATAAGACTGCCCCCCACTCCTTAAATCAACTATCTGCCCTGCCAGTAATCCCCCACCTGTACTGGTATATACAGAGTTCTCTCTGGTATAAATGATTAATCAAGAAAAAGGGTGTGAAATATTTGTGTTCGTTTCTTTTTAAATGAATAATGGGATACACATAAACTAGTAACACCACATTGATTTCCTAAAGACCTAATACAGCTTTAAGAGGGAATAACATTCCAGAGCTCCAGGATTATTTTAATTTAGCTTTCAAGATCGTTACGATTTTGATTTAATATAGAGACTTCAGAGTGTTAAATTTTAGGGTTTTTTTTTTTTTTTGTATTTTTAGTAGAGACAGGGTTTCACCACGTTGATCAGGCTGGTCTCGATCTCCTGACCTGATGATCCGCCCGCCTCGGCCTCCCAAAGTGCTGGGATTACAGGCGTGAGCCACTGCGCCCAACCTAAATTTTAGGTATTTAAAACATCCATTGATGCCTTGTTATGTTTTTGGTTTTGTTTTTTTGTTGTTGTTTACTTAAGGGATGCATCTTATTTATTTGGTTGACTTTTATCTAGACATCATAAATGTGCTGCTTACTTTTTTATTAGCCACTTCATTGTTGATGTCTTAATGGGAGATCTTAGTTTGATGAATCTACTCTTTGAAATTTTAGTTTGATTAGTCATTTGTTTCTGCTAGGTTTTGGCTTTTGTTTTTTGAGTGATAACCTAAGAAGTTTCTACAGTGGAAAATATCATTATGACATCTTCATCCCTTATAAAGTTGTTTCATTTAGAGGAATTTTTCAAAGCCTATGTTGAGAAATGGGCAAATTGAGTAAAGCATCATAACAATTTTTTTTTATAGTGAACTCATTTTATTTATAGAACGGCAAACACATTCACTCTTTTTGCTAACATCCAGGGCTTTTTTTCATTGTGACTGCTTTGCACACTTAAAAATGTTTCTCCCGGGCCGGGCGCAGTGGCTCACGCCTGTAATCCCAGCACTTTGGGAGGCCAAGGCGGGAAGATCACGAGGTCAGGAGATCGAGACCATCCTGGCTAACACAGTGAAACCCTGTCTCTACTAAAAATACAACAAAAATTAGCCGTGCGTCGTGGCAGGCGCCTGTAGTCCCAGCTACTGGGGAGGCTGGGGCAGGAGAATGGTGTGAACCCGGGAGGCGGAGCTTGTAGTGAGCCGAGATCACGCCACTGCACTCCAGCCTGGGCGACAGAGCAAGATTCTGCCTCAAAAAAAAAAAAAAAAAGTTTCCCCCAGCAAAGGCTAACTGGAATTTATTTTTGTTTAAAGATAAATATTTTTAATGTGGATAAAATAAAAGTTGTAAGTATGCCTTTCATGTGGCAAACTGGAACTTAGTGGTCAGTACTCCATGGCAGCATTAAATACCAATTATTTACAATAGGGTGCATGTATCAGATGCTGTTTTTCCCTTAACCTTTGTACTTTTCATTGAAAATGTTTTCAAATCAGATCTTGTTTTATTGGGTTTCACATGATTGGACTAATACTTACATATATGCTTCTTTTTAAGGTATTTAGACATTGAAATTAGTTATTTCCTTATGAGCCATAGCTTTGAAAAACCATTTTAGAAGAAATTTCCATTTTTTAAAAAAGGAAGTGTTGGGAGGTCGAGGCGGGCAGATCACGAGGTCGAGACCATCCTGGCTAACATGGTGAAACCCCGTCTCTACTAAAAATACAAAAATTAGCCGGGCATGGTGGCGGGCACCTGTAGTCCCAGGTATTTGGGAGGCTGAGACAAGAGAATGGCGTGAACCCAGGAAGCAGAACTTGCAGTGAGCTAAGATCGCACCATACCACTGCACTCCAGCCTGGGCGACAGAGCGAGACTCCGTCTTAAAAAAAAAAAAAAAAAAAAAAAGTGATTTCTTAAAGAAAAGATACTGATAATTTGTCTTTGCTGTAGATGAATGCCACATTTTTATATACTAGGACTATTACTGAATAATACTGTTTATTTCTTTAGATCAACTAATATATTAAATTCTGTCTTTTTTTTTGTTCAAATAAATGCTGTGAGATGATTGGAAAGGCTGTGTGTTGAAGTTAGATGCAAAGTTGGACCTTGTACAGTGAGCCTCTTGTGAGAACTGAGCCATGAAAGATAAAGCCTGTCATTCATGTCTGCCTTGGCCTGTGCCCAGCTTTATTTCTCACCATTCAGTTTTTACTAATGATATCTACCAGCATCTAAAGAGAAATACCTTGATCCTCTAAAAGAAAACAAGGTTACCCAAAGAGCTCACTTAATTCCTTCCTTTTTCCCTGAACCCTTGGTTTTAATTGAAGAGTAAAATGTATTAGATATGACACTCTCTCTGAGTATTACTGAGGATTTTGTGGAAAAGGCAGTTTGGTACTTTATTTCCAGCTTGGCTGCAGACTTGGTGACCCTGAGCAAATCACTCGGCCTCCCTTTGCCTCCATTTCTTCATCTGTAAAATGGGGATAACCTGTGCCTCCCTGTCTCACCACCATACTGAGGGATCGATTAAAGAGGATAAAAAAAATCCATAAGGGGCATTGATTCCAAAGATGGGTAGAATGATATTTAATAATGAAGACTTTCTGTTATATAGCAATTTAATTTTAAAAGTATCTTTACCGGGCCGGGTGCGGTGGCTCACTCCTGTAATCCCAGCACTTTGGGAGGCGAGGTGGGTGGATCACGAGGTCAGGAGATCAAGACCATCCTGGCTAACTCGGTGAAACCCCATCTCTACTAAAAATACAAAAAAATTAGCCGGGCGTGGTGGCGGGTGCCTGTAGTCCCAGCTACTCAGGAGGCTGAGGCAGGAGAATGGCGTGAACCTGGGAGGTGGAGCTTGCAGTGAGCTGAGATCATGCCACTGCACTCCAGCCTGGGGGACAGAGTGAGACTCTGTCTCAAAAAAAAAAAAAAAAAGTAAAATGAAAGTATCTTTACCCACTTCTCTGTAGTGAATATTGACTAGCATTTTGAAGTAGGAACTAACAAAGTATAAAATTAAGTAGATTTTTTATATTTATGACTTGTTCTAGTAAAAATTTATGGTGTACACTGTCAGTCTGAGTGTGGGTTTAAAATATATCATTGTGCTTGGCTAATTTGTAGAATGTCTTATTTGAATTGACTTCATTTATTTCAGAGGAATGCATAGATGATCAGATCAAACTGTCGTCGTAGCAGTATTTTCAGCACATACGAGAATCTTAGAGTTTAGGAGCCTTAGAGCTCACCCAGTGCAATTTCCTGCCGGAAGCAGATTCCTTCCTGGTGACCTCACCAACAGGTGCTTGTGCAGCCTTTTCCTGAAAACTTTTTGGGAAAGTGGGGGCTGCTACCTCACTACTTTGATGTGTACCTTTTGTTCAAGAACTTTGTAAAACTTCGAGCTAATCATGGGTTATTTCAGAAGATGTAAGCATTTTAAGTTTTTTATTGAATTCCATCCTTATTTAAAAGGCCTGGTTATGTAATATTTTCTGGGTTTTTTTTTTTTTGTATGGTTTCTCACATTGATTAGGTTGTTTTCTTCATTTTCTTTATAGTTTAAAAATACTTTCTTCTCTTTCTATTTGTGTCTTCTTCCATTTAGTATTTATGGGAGGGAGCAAGAAAGGAAAGGATGTCTATTTTTAAAATTGACTACAATCATGACTGTTCTTCTTGTCATTCTGTAGCAACTGGATTTATTACCATCTCTTATTTAAAGGTCCTTCAGAACACGTTGAAGCAGTTCATTTCAGGTCAATGGCTGGTAAGCAATGTCAGGACCTCTGGGGAAGGGGAAGCTGACGGGATCCCAGAGGAAAAAATTCAGGTTGTTCGCTCCCTTGTAGAAAGCCCACAGATCCCTTCCCAGAGTAGAAAAAAAGTGCCAGAGTGTCCTGAAACTTTCCTTCTAAGGCACATACTTCAAAGAGACTGGGGATTCCTTTTTTTTAAACATAGGTGGCGTCTCACAGTGTTGCCCAGGCTGGACTCAAGCGATCCTGCCACCTGGGCCTCCCAAAGTGCTGGGATTCCAGGCATGAGCCACCATGCACGGCCATGGAGATTCTAATGTGGTGCCAGCTGCCAGGTAAGAAAGCTGTGAGCCAATGTGTTGATTTTCCTTTAGTACATCAGGTTTGGGGACATCATCTAGCATCGACGGGTAACGTCACCCTTTGTTCCATCTTTGGGAAATAATAGTAGTAGCTTGTTATTGTTAGCTGACCCGTAAGTTAGCATCAATAAAATAAATCCCTTTAACTTTCCTTTTGGCCTTTCCTTTCTGTCTCACTCTGCCTCCCTACCAGCCCCTCCCCCGACTCTCTTCTGTGTGCGCACACAACCACACACACCTCCATGGTATTCCTTCTTTCTCCCACCTAAGGGAAGCTGTGCCCGATCTTGCTGCAGTCCAGGTCACCATACTGAGATGAGTCAGCCATAGATTCTAAACGCTAGCAGCGATTAGCTGTATGTAGCCACCAAGTGCACTATTTTAGACAGGTTTACACAGCTCTGCTGCCCAGTCATATCAGCTGTGTGGTAGCCCAAGACAGCCTGTCAGGCAGAAGAATTACCAACCAAAGTGGATCTATTCATAAGATAAAAGATCTGGAGTCCGTGTCCTCTTAAAAAACTTTTGTCTTCAGACATATGGGTGCATGTTCATCTCTGGCCAAAACTTTGTTTCCAGTTTCAAAGGGCTGGTTGTGAAGGTGGCCTTGTAACCTTTCTGTTGCTGGCTCTGTTAGTTGCCTGGTAAGCAGTAGCTAATTCATCCTCCTCAGAATTTGAGAGTGGCATCTATTAGATTCAGACCACCAACGTGCCTGCGCGGGCTCTCCTGGTTACGACTGAGTCCTCTTTTCTCATCTGTGGGGTGAACGCTTCTATTTGCAGAAATTTGCTTGCATCTTTTTCCTTTTATTTATTATTACTTTTTAGAGATGGGGCCTTGCTCGTTGCCCAGGCTGGAGTGCGGTGGACCCTTTTCTTTTGTTGATCTTTGCCATCCTCTGCCTGGCTTAATGAGGTTCTTTCCCTGAGTACTTATGTCCCAGGAGCTCACCTTCCCCCTAGATTTTTAAGAAGGAAGCAGAAAATGTTATAAAGTATAAGGGATTCTATGAAGTCCATAGATAGGATTTGCTTTGGGAGTAGATGATTTCTTCTTATTTTGGTGTAAACATCAATTTGGATGGCAATTAGAATGTCTTTAGCCTCTTTAAAAAGCCCTTCTGGGGCAAACCTTTGCAAGTCACTCAACTGGCATGTAATGAGAATTTTATTTGCATGGCTTTTTTTTTCTAAGTCTCTCTAGAAGAACATAAGAACATTCTGAACATGCAAGGAATACAGTTATTCTCACATCAAGGATCAATTTTATTTTGTATCTTCATTTTATGTCATTTTCCATTATTTTATTCATGTTAATCTAGCATTAATTCCCCCCAGAGGGAATGATATTTTTGCTTGCTGCCACCTGTGTTATTAAGTGACAGCCTTTCTTTACCTGCTTTATCTGAATTTCATATTTATATACTTTATTGTAGTTTTTTAAAATCTATTCCAGCTGGGCTAGAATCCTCCAAGTATTAATTTATAATGAACTTCCCTCTTCTGGAATTGTTTAGGAGGGCTAAATGTTCCATGTTCCTTTCGTTGCTGTAGATATGCATAGTTATTTCGATGTTCTTTGAGTGCTTTATTATAGTGATAACTGGTACTGCCTTTGATTAAAGGTGAGCTATATGGAGTTAAGCATTTTTATACTAGTAACTGTTTATTGAGAATTTTCAGAATTCTATAGCTACTTGTCTTTAACAGTTATAAGAGGCATGTATTTTTTTTTCCTTCAAGGTCTCGAAGTTAGTTTTCTCTTTGGGAAGATCTGAATGAGTTGTTGAGTTGTGTCGAAAACACACATGAATCAAAAAAGCAGATGTATTGTAGAAATGTGATGTTTTCATGTTTCGGGAATTTGACCAGAAAGCTTTATATATGAGTTTTATTTTTAACAAAGCAGTAAGGGCTTACTTTTTACCAACTTGTGTGTGTGTGTAAAGATGTATTTGTTCAAGCTTTAAGAATAAACCTGTCAATGTACAAATGCCTGATACCTGACTTGGACTTGTGGTTTGTTTGTTTGCTTTTTGGGGTGTGGGGGTAGGTATGTTGGATCTTGGAAATAAGTAAGAGTGTTAAAGAAGCACAACAATCGGCCGGGCGCGGTGGCTCACGCTTGTAATCCCAGCACTTTGGGAGGCCGAGGCGGGCGGATCACGAGGTCAGGAGATCGAGACCACAGTGAAACCCCGTCTCTACTAAAAAAAATACAAAAAATTAGCCGGGCCTGGTGGCGGGCGCCTGTAGTCCCAGCTACTCGGAGAGGCTGAGGCAGGAGAATGGCGTGAACCTGGGAGGCGGAGCTTGCAGTGAGCCGAGACTGCGCCACTGCACTCCAGCCTGGGCGACAGAGTGAGACTCCGTCTCAAAAAAAAAAAAAAAAAAAAAAAAGAAGCACAACAATCTATATCAGTGAATTTACATCTTAGAAGACTCACATTAACTTATGCTTGAATGAAAACCGCGTGTGAATAACTGAATGCAGCGTTTTCTGAATTGCCCTGAAGGATGGCTTATAAAGGAGAAGGAAGCCACTCACCCATTTAGTGTTCTCAAAGGTCTTTTCCCCTAGGACCCGTTCATGCCTCCCTTCATCAAGCCCCCATCCTTTGAGGGTTCCAGAAAATGAGCCCCGGAGCAGATGATTGAGGGAGGGCATCCCTGGTTCTCCATTCCCACGGTTCTTGGTAGCTGATTCCTCAGTCCCCTTGGCTGCCACCCACCCAGTCTTCTGGGGCCCAGTCATTCCTCAGCCCACCCTCCTGCCCCCACTCCCTGAGCCACTTGTCCTTCACTTTTTATCCTCAGAAACTCTCCCACCTTCTATCCCTCCACACCAGCTTCTCCCAGCCTTCCGAAGACATCGTGACCTAACTTGGTCATTTTGGAGGTGGCATCTGTTGGCAGAATAAGCACAGACTCAGATGCTATATTACCTATCTATGGCTGCACAACAGGTAACCCCCAAAATAGTGACTTAAAACAATAACCATTCAGTATTTCACAGTTCTGGTAGGTCATGAATTCGGAAGCAGCCTAGCTGGATGGTTCTGGCTCAGAGGCTCTCATGGGTTGCAGTCAAGGTGAGGATGTTGACCAAGGTTGCCATCATTGGAAAGCTTGACTGGGGCTGGCAGATCCGCTTTCACCTTGACTCACATGGCAGGAAGCTAGCAAGGTGGGCTTCTCCATAGAGCTGCGTGAGTGCCCTTGCAATAGGGCACTCGGCTCCCCTAGGCTAATGATCTGAGAGAGAAGGCGAGGAGGGAGCTACAGTTCCTTTGATGTCTTACTCTCAGATGTCACAGGCCGTCATCTCTGCCAGATTCTGCACTCATCTCTACATTCTCTAGAAACCAACGACCAGTTACAACCACCCTTGGGAGGAGGAGAATGAGGCTTGGTCTGTGGATGGTGGAGTACCAAACAATCTGTGGACATATTTTTAAACCAGCACAGATCCTTACTCATCCATTTTTTCTGACCACGTGAGGTAGGCGAGTCACACTCCTAAGCCTTGGATTCTTCTTCTCTAAAATGAGAACAATACTGTCTTCTTGAAGAGTACTTACGTGGCTTCAAGACAGTGTTGGAAACCTTCTAGCCTAACCATATCTGGCACACAGTAGGTGTTCATAAATAGGAGTTACTGTTATCCAGGCTCGGGGAGACCCAAAGCAAGAGTCTCTGCTGACAGCATAGATGAAGATGGAACTCCAACAGGGTGGTGAGGGGTGTTTGGGGAGAGGCAGTCCCACAGGACAGGAAACATCCTGTGCTGCAGGTCCTGGCTGAGAGGCAGATGAGTCTAATTCCCATCTTGACTCATCTGCCTCTCAGCTGGAGGCTACTGCTTTGTCTCTCTCCTACTTTCCACCAGAATAATGGTCCCCCTCAAAGACATCCATGTCCTAATCCCCAGAACCTGTGGCTATGTTAGCTTACGTGATGAAAGGAACCTTGTAGATGGGATTAAGGTAAGGATCTGGAGATCGGGAGACGACCCTGGCCAATCTGGACGGGCCCAATGTCATCACAAAGGTCTTTCTAAGAGGGAAGCAGGAGCTCAGAGAGGAGAGATGCCACACCACTGGCCATGAGGGTGCAGGAAGGGGCCATGAATCTAGGACATAGCTGGTCTGTGGAAGCTGGAAAGGACAAGGAAATGGATTCTCCCCAAGCCCTTCCAAGAAGAGCCAGCCCTGCTGACATCTTGACTTTGACCAATGAGACTGATTTTTGGACTTCTGACCTCCAGCGCAGCAAGACGGAAACTCCACTCCAGAAGGGAGCAGCCAAGGGCACAGGGCTCTGTCTTCCCCAGCACCCAGTGGGAGGGCTGCCTTCCCAAGAGAAGCAGCATGCCAGCGTTTCTCCTCCTGCCCCCAGTTCCTGTTGCTGAGGCTAAGTTCTGGGCAGGGACAGGCGAGAGTTGGGGGCTCCCTTCATCCTCCTGCCCCCTCGTGGGATGGAGGCTCTACCCAGGCCCCATCCTGGGATGTGAATACTGGCACCCTGATGGCCTGTCCTGGCTCCTGAGGCAGAGTTTCCATGCTGGGAGAGGCAAACCAGGGAGACCAGAGGCTACTGTGGACCCTTGCACCAAGCACTCAGTCCTAAAGCTGGGGTGTCACTCGGAAACAGGCCGTTGTTCCCAGGCCAAGACAGAAACTAGATTCATGGTTGACTAGGACTGGGGAGTTTGGGAGACTGTGGGAGGATAGCTAAAGGACACAGGATTTCTTCTGGAGGGGATGAAAATCCAATTGTCTCTCAGGATCCACGGGCTCCAGGACACCAAAATCCGAGGATGCTCAAGTCCCTGACATAAAATGACATAGTAGGCCAGGCGTGGTGGCTCACACCTCTAATCCTGGCACTTTGGAAGGTTGAGGCGGGTGGATCACTTGAGCTCAGGAGTTCCAGACCAGCCTGGCCAACATGGTGAAACCCCTTCTCTACTAAAAATACAAAAATTAGCTGGGCGTGGTGGTGCACGCCTGCAATCCCAGCTACTCAGGAGGCTGAGGCAGGGGAATCACTTGAACCCAGGACTCGGAGATTGCCGTGAACCGAGATCATGGGTCTCATTTTGTCACCCAAGCTGGAGTACAGTGGCACGATCATAGCTCATTGCAGCCTCGAACTCCTGGGCTCAAGCGATCTCTTGCCTTAGCTTCCTGAGTAACTGGGACCATAGGCGTGTGCCAACACACCTGGCTAATTTTTTATATTTTTTTTTTTTTTGTAGAGACAAAGTCTCACCGTGTTTTCCAGGCTGATCTCGAACTCCTGGGCTCAAGTGGTCCTTCTGCCTCAGCCTCCCAAATTGCTGGGAATACAGGTGAGCCACTTCGCCTGGCCCATTTTATGTTTCTTTAACTTTGGTCACCTATGCTGTGTTGTGTCCTATGCTGAGCTTAAACTCAGGTGGGTGTAATGCTGACATCTCAGAGTCAGCCCCACGGATTACCAGCTAACCGGGGCAAATGTTTGGCTATTTATAAGACAGGGAAGAAATAATCCCCGGGGTAAAACCAGAGGCCATCAAAGGCAGTGGCCTAAGCTGCCGTGTAGAGGTGTGGGGGAAGGGGCTAGCCTTGGACCACTGATCACCACAGGGATAGCTCTGGCTGGCTGCTGCCCCATCTGCACGTGGACTTTCTCTGCAGGGTGTGGCAAAGGATGGTGAGACACATACTCAGATTGAGTCAAGAATCTCATTTTTGTAAAAATAACGTATATAAAGCACCCTTGGGTGTTTTAGTAAATATCAGCGTTGATTCTATCAGACTTGTGTTACCATCCCAGATGGTACAGCTGAGCCAAACCACCAGTCAGTCCTTACCAGTTTGTGTCTTTGTGGCTGTTTGAGGCTCTAACTGGTGCTGATGTGTGCATCAAGAGCTCACAAGTGGCTGGGTGTGGTAGCACACACCTGTAATCCCAGCTACTCGGGAGGCTGAATGTGGAGGATCTGTTGAATCCAGGAGGTTGAGACTGCAGTGAGCTATGATCACACCACTGCACTCCAGCCCAGGTGACAGAGAGAGACCCCATCTCTTAAAAAAATCAAAAATTAGACCAGGTGCAGTGGCTCATGCCTGTAATCCCAGCACTTTGGGAGGCCAAGATGGCAGATCACTTGAGGTCAGGAGCTCGAGACCAGCCTGAATAACATGGTGAAACCCCGTCTCTACTAAAAATACAAAAATTAGCCGGGTGTTGTGGCAGGCACCTGTAATCCCAGCTGCTCAGGAGGCTAAGGCAGGAGAATCGCTTGAACCCGGGAGGCAGAGATTGCAGTGAGCCGAGATCACATGACTGCACTCCAGCCTGGGCGACAAAGTGAGACCCTGTGTCAAAAAAAAAAAAAAAAAAAAAAACTAAGGTTGGGCGCCGTGGCTCACACCTGTAATCCCAGCACTTCAGGAGGCCGAGGCGAGCGGATCGCCTGAGGTCAGGAGTTTGAGACCAGCCTGGCCAACATGGTGAAACCCCGTCTCTATTAAAAATACAAAAATTAGCCGGGTGTGGTGGTGGACACCCGTAATCCCAGCTATTCGGGAGGCTGAGGCAGGAGACTCGCTTCAACCTGGGAGGCGGAGGTTGCAGTGAGCCGAGATCATGCCACTGCACTCCAGCCTGGGTAACAGATCAAGACTCCGTCTCAAAAAAAAAAAAAAATTAATCAATTAATTAAAATTTTAAAAACTCACAGGAAACACAGATTAAGGTCACCCTGGGTCCCTCCATTGGTTCAAGCACAAGTGGCTAAAAAACAACCAAAATAGTAGATAGACCAGCCTGGCCAGAAGCCAGAAGCAGCCTGTGGTGCAAGGAAGACCCAGGGGAAGCCTCTGCCTCAAAGTCCCACCTGCTCAGCAGGTCTGCTCCCACCTCTCAGTGCTGCCTCAGTGCCAATCATTAGAGCATCAAGCCTCTCTGGTCCTCAGTGTCCTTATCTGTAAAACACGGGTAATGTTAACCTTCAGTCAGTTTTTCTCTATAACAGTTCCTAAGGCTGCAGAAGACTGGAACATTCTCTGGGGTAATTCTTTATACTGTAGAATCTATAGAAAGTGTCTATACAGTTGGGATGCTCCAAAATCATAGTAGTTATTAATAGGCTGCCAAGACTGAGGGAGGGTGTAAAGCCAGTTGTACGCAACAAAGCTTTGAAAGGCAGCCTAGAACAGGAAGCACCAGCATGAGCTGCAGACGTCAGGCATGGTGGCCCTGCATGAGATGTGGGCAGAGGGGAAGGTGCAGGCCTGGGCAGTACTTCATAATTTGGGCCTCAAGAGCTCCCCCAACCTCTACAGTGTGGTTATTATTAGGATGAGAAGGAGGCGTAGTAGACAGAAAAAATCCTCAGCTCAATATACAAGGCTTCCCACGTTGCTGCAGGTGACCTATTTTGGATGCAGAAAAGCATGGTGATGCTGGGTGCAGTGGCTCACGCCTGTAATCCTAGCACTTTGGGAGGCCGAGATGGGCGGATCACAAGGTCAGGAGATCGAGACTATCCTGGCTAACACGGTGAAACCCCGTCTGTACTAAAAATACAAAAAAATCAGCCAGGCGTGGTGGCGGGTTCCTGTAGTCCCAGCTACTCGGGAGGCTGAGGCAGGAGAATGGTGTGAACCCAGGAGGCGGAGCTTGCAGTGAGCCAAGATCACGCCACTGCTCTTCCAGCCTGGGCGACAGAGCAAGACTCTGTCTCAAAAAAAAAATTAAATTAAATTAAAAAAAGAAAAAGCATGGTGATAGGGATAGTAATTGCTAGCAATTTTAAAAACCTAGCAACTCTCTGGTGTCTTACCTGATCAGACATGGAAGCCATGTTTAATCTTGGCCCACCTTGAATTGCTGTTGACCCTAAGCATATGAGCAAGTTCTGCAAAGCTCCAGTTAACAGTGTGAGGCTCTTTAAACAGGGCTTCACACAGGAGCGCCAACTGCATTTCTTTTCTTTTCTTTTTTTTTTTTTTTTTTTTTTTTTTTTTGAGACGGAGTCTCGCTCTTTCACCCAGGCTGGAGTGCAGTGGCGCGATCTCGGCTCACTGCAGGCTCTGCCCCCCGGGGTTCATGCCATTCTCCTGCCTCAGCCTCCCTTGTAGCTGGGACTACAGGCGCCTGCCACCTCGCCCGGCTAATTTTTTGTATTTTTAGTAGAGACGGGGTTTCACCGTGTTAGCCAGTATGGTCTCGATCTCCTGACCTTGTGATCCGCCAGCCTCGGCCTCCCAAAGTGCTGGGATTACAGGCGTGAGCCACCGCGCCCGGCCCACTTTTTTTTTTTTTTTGAAACACAGTCTCACTCTGTCGCCCAGGCTGGAGTGCAGTGGCACAATCTCAGCTTACTGCAACCTCCGCCTCCCGGGTTGAAGCAATTCTCCTGCCTCAGCTCCCCAGCAGCTGGGATTACAGGTATGTGCCACCACGCCCAGCTAATTTTTCTATTTTTAGTAGAGATGGGGTTTCACCATGTTGGCCACGCTGGTCTCTAACTCCTGACCTTGTGATCCGCCCATCTCAGCCTCCCAAAGTGCTGGGATTGCAGGCGTGAGCCCCCGTGCCCTGCCCGCCAACTGCATTTCTAATGCTTGATTTGTTCAGCATAGTGGTAGCATGCAGGTGTTCATGATAGTATCCTTATGCCCTTTTGCATGTATGAAATATTTCATAATGATTTTTTAAAGGACAGCATAGGCTGGGTGTTGTGGCTCATGCCTGTAATCCTAGCACTTTGGGAGGCCAAGGTGGGTGGATCACTTGAGCTCAGGAGTTTGAGACCAGCCTGGCCAACATGGTGAAACCCCGTCTCTACTAAAAATACAAAAATCAGCCTGGCATGGTGGCACGCAGCTATAATCCCAGATACTCGGGAGGCTGAGGCAGGGGAATCACTTGAACCCGGGAGGCAGAGGTTGCAGTGAGCCAAGTTCGTGCCACAGCACTCCGGCCTGGGTGACAGAGCGAGACCCTGTCTCTCTGAAAAAGTACAACCTAAGTACAAGCCTAGTCCCACCAGCAAATAGCAGCCCATCCTTGGTTGCATAACCTGAAGGAGAGGAGCAGAGCCACAGTCAGAGCCTCACGTAGCAGATTCACCTGCCATGATTCCACTCAGGCTGGAAACATTCCCTAAACAACTCATAAGGGAGACAGTGCACTCTAAGCACACTGAAGGGTGAGAGGAGGCTGCCCAAGGATTAAAATTTTAACCCAGATGGCCGGGCACGGTGGCTCATGCCTGTAATCCCAGCACTTTGGGAGGCTGAGGTGGGTGGATCATGAGGTCAGGAGTTCAAGACCAGCCTGGCCAAGATGGTGAAATCCCATCTCTACTAAAAATACAAAAAAAATTAGCCAGCTGTGGTGGCAGGTGCCTGTAATGCCAGCTACACAGGAGGCTGAGGCAGAGAATTGCTTGAACCCAGGAGGCGGAGGTTGCAGTGAGCCAAGATCGAGCCACTGTACTCCAGCCTGGGCGACAGAGCAAGACTCTGTCTCAAAAAAAAAAAAAAAAATTTAACCCAGATGATCTGCGGGGTGAGAGGGTGGGTTGTACAAAGTTCAGTTTGAGGGGCTGTGTGTGCTCACTCCTGCCATCCATCCTTTGGGCACATGGGCCTGGCAGAATGAGTGACCTGTGAAACTGAATTTGTCCATAGGCCCACCCTGAGCAGTGAGTTATTAAACATCAGTGAAGAGCAAGGAAGGGTATGTTAGTCCATTTTGTGTTGCTGTAAAGGAATACTGAAGCTGGGTAATTTATATAGAAAAGAGGTTTATTTGGCTCACAGTTGTGCAAGCTGTACATGAAGTATGCTCAGCTTCTGATGAGGATCTCAGGAAACTTATAATCACAGCAGACGCTGGGCACTGTGGCTCATGCCTGTAATGCCAGCGCTTTGGGAGGCGGAGGTGGGTGGATAACCTGAGGTCAGGAGTTTGAGACCAGCCTGGGCAATATGGTGAAACTCTAACTGTACTAAAATTACAAAAATTAGCCAGGCATGGTGGTGGGTGCCTGTAATCCCAGCTACTCAGGAGGCTGAGGCATGAGAATCACTTGAACCCGGGAGGTGGAGGTTGCCTTAAGCCAAGATCACACCATTGCTGTTCAGCCTGGGCGACAGAGTGAGTCTCTGTCTCAAAAAAAAAAAAAAAATCGCAGCAGAAGACGAAGGGGGAGTAGGTGTTTCACATGGAGAGGGGGGCAGAGGAGAAAGAGGGAGAGGAAGCACCAGGCTCTTTTAAACAACCAGCTGTCACATGAACTAACAGAGTGAGACTTGCTCATCACCAAGGGGTGGCACCAAGCCATTCATGAGGGATCCTCCCCATGACCTACACATCTCCCTCTAGGCCCCCACCTCCCACACTGGGGATCACATTTCAACATGAGGTTTGGAGGGGACAAACATCCAAACCATTTCAAAGAGATATTAAAGCCTGAGTGACACGGCCAAACTCGGTCTCTTCAAAAAACACAAAAATTAGCCAGGTGTGGTGGCACACACTTACAGGCTTAGCTTCTTGGGAGGCTAAAGTGGGAGGATAACCTGAGCCTAGGACGTTGAGGCTGCAGTGAGCCATGATCACACCACTGCACTCCAGCCTAAGTAACAAAGCAAGACCCTGGAAAGAAAAAAAAAAAAAAAGGAGATATTAAGATCTCTGTTCATCCAACCAAGACAACAAAGATAGGTTTCCAAGCTCTGCACACTGGGAGCAGTACTGCTTCTGTCCTCTGTGCTCTCCGCCCCAGGGCCAGCATTTCTCCGCCTGGGTCTGGGCTCTGGACAGTTCTCTTAGTCTCCCAAATCTTTTCCAACTTCAATTGGTATAAAAATCATTTACCAGATGTCTCCCTCAGGTTCTTTGTTTAAAAGCAACAAAAACTAACTTAAGTAACTCAAGCAAAAAGTAACTTAAGTAACTTAAGCAAAAAGTTAACTGAGTAACTTAATCAAAAAGGGAATGGACAACAGGAAGTGGGAGAGGCAAATGACCAAAGGCACAAAGCCCAGGCTTGGAAGGGGCAGGGCCTGGATGGCCCTTGGGGCCTGGGAAAGGAAAGCAAATGGATGTTTCATCTGGTCCTCAGTGCTGAACACATCTAATCCGGTGTGAGTGGGCAGGGAAGGGTGTGAGTGAGTGTGTGTAAATTTGAATTTCTTTTTCCTTCATTCCCTAGGTCTCTCCAGGCTAGACTGAAATATCAGGGAGGAAGGGTTCTAACTGCCTGGCTGGGTCACATGCTCAGCCTTGGCGGGAGGAAGGGTTCTAACTGCCTGGCTGGGTCACATGCTCAGCCTTGGCTAGAGGAAGGCAGCACATCCTCCTCCTTGACGGGTACTTATCATGTGCTAGTTTGAGGTCATTTCTACAAAGCAAAGTGGGAGCAGAAGCCGAGGGCAGGAGACTGGATGCTGGGCAGAAGCAAAATCAGTGGCCACTCCCCCAGGGCTTCTGGTCTGCCTGTTCCTTGTCTACCTTCTTTTTTTTTTTTTTTTGAGATGAGTTTCACTCTTGTCGCCCAGGCTGGAGTGCAATGGCATATTCTCGGTTCACTGTAACCTCTGCCTGCCGAGTTCAAGAGATTCTCGTGCCTCAGCCTCCCAAGTAGCTGGGATTACAGGCACCCGCCACCACGACTGGCTAATTTTTTGTTTTATTTTTATTTTTAGTAGAGATGGGGTCTCACCATGTTGGCCAGGTTGGTCTCAAACCCCTGACCTCAGGTGATCCACCCGCCTCGGCCTCCCAAAGTGTTGGGATTACAGGTGTGAGCCACCGCGCCCGGCCCCTTGTCTGGCTTTTTAACAAGACATTTGTCTTCCAGCAGATCCCAAACTCCAGAACAAGAACATTTTTCTCCACTTTTGTTTCCTTTGGTGGCGGACAGGCGAGGTCAGCGCCATCCCAAACACTTGGTAGCTGCATAATAAATGCTTATGGAATTGAGTTCGATCAAATCCAAGAGAAGAAAAATGGAAGCGCAGAGCTTTCCAAAATACTGAAAGCATTCAGAACATCTTGGTGCTCTAGGGTAAAGTGGAAAGAGTTAAATATTTCAGACCGGCTTTGTGTTTCTGACCCCTCCTTCACCCGCCATGGGCTGGGCATTGCTCTGTGGTGATGCAGGGTAAAGGAATAATTGGCTATATTCTGTTAAGGCGTGGCATCTGAAAGTGAAGGTTTTCTTCTGAGATAAAGTTTGAAAAGGGGCTCGGTAGAGGCCAGGTATTAATTTCCATCCTGGAGGAAGAAAGGCATGGAAACTGCAGCAAGTTTGTGTTGACTTCATTAGTCTGTTGATGCTGGAGCACACGGCCTGTCCCCTTCACAACTGGAAAGAACACAAGTCCCCACCTCAGTCAAAGCCTGCGTGTTGTCTCCCAATCAAGGGCTCACCTTACCTTCTATTTATTTATTTATTTATTTATTTGAGACGGAGTCTCGCTCTGTCGCCCAGCACCCAGGCTATACATACACTGGGATGGCTAGCCTCGAAATGACAGATATGAGAAAGAAACAAAAGGGAGATGTGGAGGATGGGGAGAAATGGAAACCTCATACATGGGTGGTGAGATGTAAAATGATGCAGCTGTTTTAGAAAATGGTTTACTAATTCTTCAAAAGGTTAAACATAGAGTTACCAGTATGACCTAGTAATTCTACTCCTACTTCTACACCTAAGTGAAATGGAAATGTACGTCTACACAAAAACTTGCACAAAAATGCACATAGCAGCATCACTCCCAATAGCCAAATAGTGGAATCAGGCTGATGCCCATCTACTGATGAGTGGATGAGTGGATGTGGCACCCACACAATGGAATATTATTGGCCATAAAGTTGGATGAAGTGCTGGTACAGGCTACCACATGGAGGAACCTTGAAAACACAGTGTTAAGTCAAAGAAGTCAGTTATAAAAGACCTCATGTTGTATGATTCCATGTATTTGAAATGGCGGGAACAGGTAAATCCATGGAGACAGAAAATCCTAGCGCTGGCGGGTAGAGGATGTTTTGGAAAAACTCAAACCTGTATTTCTTTTGTTTTCATGCCACAACAATCAACACAGACTTCTCTGACCACGGGGGGCGGTTTCCCTACCAACAAGCAGTAGGCACCAGCTGGGTCTGATACTACCTGTGTGGAGCTAGGGTCAGTTCCCACAGGGAGAGGCTCAGTCCCTAAGCCTGCATCTTCCTGCAGACACCAGTCACAAGTCCAGGCCTCGGGAACTTCTGACCAACCAGCTTTAAGCTGGGGGGGTCTCACAACCCCCTCTTTGTGTTGAATTAATTTGCTAGAGCTGCTCACAGAACTCGAGGGAAAACTTAGGTTTACCAGTTGATTATAAAAGATATTGCAAAGATACAGATGAAGAGATGCATAGGGCGAGGCACGTGGGAAGGGGTATGGAGCTTCCATGCCCCCCGCAGGTGTACCTGCCTCCAGAAACCTCCTTGTGGTCAGCTCTCTAGAGCTCTCCAGCCCAATCCTCTTGGGGTTCTTTTTTTTTTTTTTTTTTTTGAGACGGAGTCTCGCTCTGTCGCCCATGCTGGGGTGCAGTGGCGCGATCCTGGCTCACTGCAAGCTCTGCCTCCTGGGTTCACGCCATTCTCCTGCCTCAGCCTCCCAAGTAGCTGGGACTACAGGTGCCCGCCACCACGCTGGGCTAATTTTTTTTGTATGTTTTAGTAGAGATGGGGTTTCACTGTGTTAGCCAGGCTGGTTTTGATCTCCTGACCTCGTGATCTGCCTGCCTTGGCCTCCCAAAGTGCTGGGATTACAGGTGTGAGCCACTGCGCCCAGCCATCTGTTCCGATTCTTTTTTCCCTCTCTGTGTAGCATTCTTTTCTCCAGGGTATGAGGCAGGACCCTCTGTGGCAGGTAAAAGGAGGGTAGGAGAAGGTCAAAGAGATATTCTGTTTACTTTACCAGGGGAGGGCTTTGGGAGTTATGAATCAGGAACTGTGGATGAATATCTATATATCTATCTATAGATAGATATATATCTATATATCTATCTATAGATAGATATATATCTATCTATCTATAGATAGATATATATCTATCTATCTATAGATAGATATATATCTATATATCTATCTATAGATAGATATATATACATTATATATATGTATAATGTGTGTGTGCATATATATATACACATATATATATATATATATATAATCATGAGGGGAAATAGAGAGTGATTGTTAATGGGCATGGAGTCTCTTTTTTGGGAGCATTTAGAAAAAAGTGCTCCTGGCCGGCGCGGTGGCTCACGCTTGTAATCCTAGCACTTTGGGAGGCCGAGGCGGGCGGATCTCCAGGCCAGGAGATCGAGACCACGGTGAAACCCCGTCTCTACTAAAAAAATACAAAAAATTAGCTGGGCGTGGTGGCGGGCGCCTGTAGTCCCAGCTACTCTGAGAGGCTGAGGCAGGAGAATGGCGTGAACCCGGGAGGCGGACCTTGTAGTGAGCCGAGATTGCGCCACTGCACTCCAGCCTGGGCAACAGAGCGAGACTCCGTCTCAAAAAAAAAAAAGAAAAAAGTGCTCCTAAGTGGATCGTAGTGATGGTTGCACATGTCTGTAAATATACTACTAACTTCCGAATTCTGTGCTTTAAATTGGGAACCGCATGCTATGGGATCTATCTCTCAGACAACTTTTTTTAAAATCACACATTCCAACACACTTCCCGAGTGTCGTAGGGGTGGGCGGCCTCTCAGCATGACAGCTCCACTCTATGACTGCGCCTTCATTCAAAAACCATGTGGCCTGCCAAGACGCGCCCGATGATGTGGGGGATGGTGACATGACCAGGACCCAGGCCTGGCCTTTCTGAGACTCGTAGTCTGTTTGGAGAAGCAAGTGAATACCCAAATGCCTCTGCCAGAAGAGGAACTGTGGGTGCTCATGACAGGAATGGCACAAAGTGTAAGACAAAGTGATGAACGGAAAAGCTGGAAACCCCAACCAGTCCTTCCTCCTGGGGAGGAGGTGAGCCTGGGGCAGAGGGTGGTGGCGTTCGGCAGGGATGTTCCTTCTCCCTCCTTTGGGGGGTCACTGAATGGACAAGTGAACTGACTGGTGCCTGTCGAGGGCCTGCTGAGGCCCAGCCCAGGGGTGATGGGCGTCCTGGGGAATGCAAGGAGCGCCGAGGCACAAACCATGGCACCTGGGACTCTAAGCCCACCAGGAAGGGATCGGGCAGAAGCTGACGCCCAGAGTGAATGGCCCGCAAAGGCAGCAGGGGCGGGGCGCTGGGTTGTGCACCCAGGATGGCAAGTGCTGTCGGAGAGCTATGCCCTCGCCAGATCTTCTGTCCAGATTGTGCTCTGAAAGCCCGCTGTGCCGGCGGATGCCTGCTGGGCGCGTCCTTGTGGACATGCACGCAGCACTGTGCGGCATTCATGGTTTGAGCCTGGGGTAGGGAGGACATGGTGGACCCGCAGTTCAGTCCCTGAGAGCTGGCTTCCTCCTTTCTTGGAGGTCCATCTGAGGCAGGTCTGTGGAGGTCTGAGGTTTAGAGAGCTCCTACTGCCCCATGGGGGAAAGGCGACAGCTGGGGCGTCTGGCACCTTTGCTGGGGAGGAGGCCTGAGAAGAGGAGTGGGAAGCGCCGGTCCGGGATGCCAGCCCCTGCCCGCCTTCTGGAAGCTTTCCCTACCTCACCTCCATCCCCAGGCCCCTGAGCCCTCCTTGCTCTCTCAAACTCTGCTCCAAAGAAGGCAGCTCATCCCCGGTCCCCAGCACCACCAGAGCTTCCCCACGTGGGAAAGGGTGGCTCAGGGAATGGCGTCCTCCCAACACCCATGTCAATGAACACAGAGCGGCAAAGGGCCAGCCCCACTGGAGTGAGTTCGCCCATCAAAGGAGGAAATGCAAGGGCTGCGTTGGGGCTGGGGAAAGGGGCATTTTAAGCCTCATCTTTCATTCTAAAAAGAAAGTCTTCACCTCTAGTTAAAATCATACTTTAGGTGAAGGACTTCCTTTTGGAGAGCACCCTGAGGCTTCCTAATAAAATCAGAGAAGCCCACCTAGTAAAAGGCTACCAGGAGCCTGATCTCCTCTCTTAAACCTAACCTCCCTTCCCACCGGGGAAGAAAAGCCCAAGTTTCTTGAGTAAAAGGCTCAGATCCCAGCACTTTGGGAGGCCGAAGCAGGTGGATCGTCTGAGGTCAGGAGTTTGAGACCTGCCCGCCCAACATGGTGAAACTCTGTCTCTAAAAATATAAAAATTAGTCAGGCATGGTGGCAGGCACCTGTAATCCCAGCTACTCAGGAGGCTGAGGCAGAACAATCGCTTGAACCTAGGAGGCTGAGGTTGCAGTGAGCTGAGATCTCGGCATTGCACTCTAGCCTGGGTGATAAGAGCAAGACTCTATCTGAAGAAAAAAAGGAAGGAAGGAAGGAAAGAAGGAAGGAAGGGAAAGGAAGGAAGGAAGGAAGGAAGGAAGGAAGGAAGGAAGGAAGGAAGGAAGGAAGCAAGCAAAGGGGAAAAAGCGGACCTGCAGGAAACCCCTCCAGCCCGAAGGAAAGGAAGGAAGGAAGGAAGGAAGGAAGGAGCAAAGGGGAAAAAGCAGACCTGCAGGAAACCCCTCCAGCCCGATCATGACTTCTGGGACCCTTTATAACTCCTGTGAGAAGCTGGAGGATACCCGACCCAGCAATGTGACTTGCTTCCTTCCGCACAACTCCGAAACTTGTGACTTGGTCTGAAGGAAAATGGTACCACGATGCCTCTCTGTCCTCTGTCTCCTCCCCACCCTTAGCCCGGTGCCATTTTCTCTACCTGGGCGCCCATCCTTTCTTGCCTAGCCAGTGCCTGTCCCTCCTACAGGAAGCCTCCTCCAGCAGTCCAGTTCTCTGCTACAAACCACAGAAACCAGCTCTGGCTGATTTAGATAGAAGTGGAATTCATCACATCAGGTGCACACATTCTGGGAGGAAGGGACCCAGGCTGGGAGACTGGGCATCCTCCTCAGGACTGATCTGGCAGGGAGGAAAAACGCTGCCACCACTGCTGGACACAGATACCCAAGCGCACCCCAGCCCCACTCACATGGCCTGCCAGAGCAGCTGCCACCTGGGATGCCTCCGAATCAGGCTGAGGCTGGCCACGCTCCTGCACCTGCTTTCTGAGTGACGTCTGCCTGGCAGGGTTGAGGTTCCCTACCCCTCCCTATAGCCACAAGGGAGTCTGGCATAGTGAGTGCCTGGCATTTTCAGTGTCTCTGGTGGGGGATTCCTCAAATACAGGAAAGGAGATAAAGATCCCAGATGACAGATGGCATCCTCCCACGAGTGAGGCCATCTAACTGTGCTCTTTTCTTTCTTTTTTTCTTTCTTTCTTTCTTTCTTTCTTTCTTTCTTTCTTTCTTTTCTTTCTTTTCCTTCCTTCCTTCCTTCCTTCCTTCCTTCCTTCCTTCCTTCCTTCCTTCCTTTCTTTCGTCTCTCTCTCTCTCTCTTTCTTTCTTTCTAAATAAAAATAGAGGCTGGGCGCAGTGGCTCACGCCTGTAATCCCAGCACTTTGGGAGGCCGAGGCGGGCAGATCACAAGATCAGTAGATCAAGACCATCCTGGTTAACACTGTGAAACCCTGTCTCTACTAAAAATACAAAAAATTAGCTGGGCGTGGTGGCGGGCGCCTGTAGTCCCAGCTACTCGGGAGGCTGAGACAGCAGAATGGCGTGAAGCCAGGAGGCGGAGCTTGCACTCCAGCCTGGGTGACGGAGTAAGACTCCGTCTCAAAAAAAAAAAAAAAAAAAAAAAAAAATGGAGACAGGGTTTTGCCATGTTGCCCAGGCTGGTCTTGAACTCCTGAGCTCAAGTGATCTGCCCATCTTGGCCTCTCAGAGTGCTGGGATTACAAGTGTGAGCCACTGCGCCCGGCCTCACTGCACTCTCTCTGCTGCCTGCCTTCCCTGGCCCACACAATCTCTGAGTCTGATAACAGGCATTCAGGCTGTATGAGTCATTCAACGCATATTTGAGGGCCCAGGACAAGTTCCAGGGTCTCATCCTTAGAAGAGTGTTCTGTACACATCACTTAAAACTCTATTTTCCTCTGGGCAAAGGGTCGGCGTCCTTAGACTGCAACAAAACAGAGGCGTTACACAAGTTCCTAGATACCTCTTAAAAAGGAAGGCCTGGTGGGCTGCGGACCAGTGTAATAGCTGCCAGGCTCCTTCAGCATCAGGGACATTCCAACCGTCCCTCACACTGTAGTTCATTCGAAAATAACTTCCTAGAATAGACAGTGCTGTCTGTCAGCATCTTTCTGCTGACCATAGACTACTCTGGGCAGTATTTTGAAAATGAAACTGATGTATCAAAAGCTTGCAACAGGAAGCAGCAAGGTTGACTTGACTGCCTTGCCTTGTGGGGAGCCCTGGGCTGTGACCCAGGGTCATGAGGGTAGGTCCCCTGGGCATGCAGCCAGGGACCAAGAGCTTAGTTCTCTATTCCCTCACTGTCCCACTGAATGGCCACATAACCCTGGGCAAGTCGCCTGGGTCTGTTTCCACGTCTGTGGAACAAAACTGGTGTTTGATGCTCCCAACGCAGTGGGTTAGAGGACCACAATAGGCAAATAAAAGGCTACCAATGGACATTCTCTCAGTGTTGCTAAATGGTTAGAGTTAATAGTGCGTTTGGCCTGGATTGAAACAAAACTAAACAAATCAACCTTCCACTTTTACCAAAGAAAATGAGGGTTCCCCCAAAATAAGTAAACCCAGTCTCTGGAGTGAGTAAGAGCTCTTTTTTCTGAGTATTTTCACTGCTCCCTTAAAAGGGCCTGACCCACCGCGCTCAGGGGAAATAAGCGCTGGGAGGAAGTAAGGGGAATCGAACCGCGGTCTTAGGTCCGGGCTCTGGCAGGCACCGCCTCCGCCCCGCCTCGCCCCGCCTGGCTCCGCCCTGCGGCCCGCACCGCGGCCCCGCGAAGGATCCTCCAATGAAGCGCCCGAGAACTACATGACCTCATCAGGAGGCTCCCTCATTGGCTGCCGCCGCCGCGCCTGGTCGGCTCGTTCCGTTCGACTCCGGAAAGCCGCGCCGGCCCCAGTCCCCACGGGCTGAAGGCAGGTTGAGTTCTTCCCCTGGTCTGCGAGCCTCGAAGGCTTCTCTCAGACAGCAAACCCCTCAGAAGAGCAAGGCTGCTTTCTGACAAAGAATCGAGTGTCCCTGTCAACCAGCCAAGGGACTGGTTTTCGCGCTGACCCTTTGACAGGTATGTTCCCGGGATTTTGCTGGGAACTTCATCTTCCCCTCCCTGCGTGCCTGACACATCTCGCTTCCCACTCGTTTCAGTCGTGTATTCTGTGGAGTTTTCTCTTGCTTCGCAGTAGATGGACTTCTGAAGCTCCATCTTACTGTTAAATGCCAGTGATAATCTCCCCCCACAGCTAACCTGGGAATTAGTCCACTGACACTCCCAGAGAGGGGACACGCCTTTCACAAGGTCACATGGCAGGTCAGTTACAGAGATGAAAATCAAATCCAGGTTTCCTAACTTCAAGAGTTTTTTTCAGACGCCTTATTATTATTCTTTTTATTTTTATTTATTTTTTATTTTTTTTGAGATGGAGCCTCACTCTGTCACCCAGGGTGGAGTGCAGTGGAGTGATCTTGGTTCACTGCAACCGCTGCCTCCCGGGTTTAAGCGATTCTTCTGCCTCAGCCTTCCTAGTAGCTGGGATTATAAGTGCCCACCACCACGCCTGGCTAATTTTTGTATTTTTAGTAGAGACGGGTTTCATCATGTTGGCCAGGCTGGTCTCGAACTCCTGACCTCAGGTCATCCGCCCGCCTCAGCCTCCCAAAGTGTTTGGGACTACAGGTGTGAGCCATCTCAGCTGGTAATTATTATTATTATTTTTTAATTTGCTGCCTGAGAGCTCAGAACAGGAACCTCAGCTGGATGGGAGCACCCATATACCAATCCATTCCAGCCACTCTCACTTTGACAGGACAGAATCACCGACCAGAGCCCAGGACCTCCTCGACTAGCACTCTCCTCTTACAAATAAGGAAACTGAAGGGTACCTGATCATGAACAAGTTGATGGGCAGCATTTGACCGAGACCTTTTACTTCTTACCCCTCCACCCCCGTTTGGACTCCCAAATGTGGGGAGGAATGGAATGCCCTACCAGTCCCCAGGGAATGGTTCATGTAGTCAGCATGGTTTTAGTACCTTTAACATTTGATTTGGGAGAAAGAAAACAATCAGAAGTGTCTGTATGCCTCACCAGCTGTCCAGCAGATCCCATAAACCTTCATACCCAACCCTTCTGACCACCAAGTGCTTTGCTGCAGGAAAGGAAACCAGATTGTTGGATTTTTCTCATCTGATGGTCGGGGGTGATCTGGACTGCATATGTCTGAACACTGTGACCCTATTTTGAGTGCAAGAGTTTTGAAAACCCAGGACCACTTTGTTAGATGGTGAGGGTTGGCGAGCAGACTGGACCTGAGATCTTTTTTCAAGGCTTGGCTTGGGGGTAACATCCTCCAGGAAGACTTACTGGAGCACTCGCCACAGTTAATTCCTGGCGTTCCTCTGGGTCCAGCTGCAAAGCTGTTGTTCACTTCTTTCCCCCACTAGACTGTGAGTTCCTTGAGGGATGACACCATACCCTGCACAATATTGTATCACTAAGGCTTAACACTGTGTCCGGCACATAGTAGGTACTCAGTAAACATTTGTTGAATTGAACTGTGGAAACCTTGCACCCTATTGGCCTTGTGCAGGTGAAGATCACTCACAATTCCTCACTGAAGCAGATCCTGTGTCTATCAGGCTCCTTCACACAAAAGGAGAATTAGTTTCTGTTTTTCATAGTAAGGTGTCCGAAGTGCAAACTTCAAACCTGTTTGCTGATACACCTCCCCAGGAACAACCAGGTCCCTTGTGCCCACCTAGTTCGTGATTTCTCTTTAAAACTCCTGATGTCAGCTGGGCGTGGTGGCTCACACCTGTAATCCCAGCACTTTGGGAGGCTGAGGCGGGCAGATCACTTGAGGTTGGGAGTTCGAGACCAGTCTGGCCAACATGGTGAAGTCCCGTCTCTACTAAAAATACAAAAATTAGGCAGGCATGGTGGCATATGCCAGTAATCTCAGCTACTTGGGAAGGTGAGGCAGGAGGATCACTTGAACCCAGGAGGCAGAAGTTGCAGTGAGCCAAGATTGTGCCATTGCATTCCAGCCTGGGCGACAGAGCAAGACTTTATCTCAAAAAAAAAAAAAAAAAAAAAAAAAAACCACACACACACACACACACACACACACACACACAAAACAAAACAAACTCCTGATATGTGAATCAACAACATCATTTAAATGAAACCATTCTGCCAGGCACAGTGGCTCACACCTGTAATCTCAGCACTTTGGGAGGCCGAGGTGGGCAGATCACCTGAGGTCAGGAGTTCAAGACCAGCCTGGCCAACATGGTGAAACCCTGTCTCTACTAAAAAATACAAACATTAGCTGGGTATGGTGGCAGATTCCTGTAATCCCAGCTACTTGGGAGGCCGAGGCAGGGAGAATTGCTGGAACCCAAGAGGTGGAGGTTGCAGTGAGCCAAGATCGAGCCACTGCACTCCAACCTGGGTGGCAGAGCGAGACTCCATCTAAAAAAAAAAAAAAATTAAATAAATAAAACCATTCCACATGTTTTCTTCTGTGCCTGGTCTGCTAGGAAGTTCAGAAATCAGTCTAACCTCATGCTGAGGAAGAGTCTGTCTCCTCCCTGTTGGCAGATACATCTTTCTCCCCAGTATCTGAATAGTTTCCCATTTTTACTTTGATGTTCATTTACAGATATAGGTGGGTATTTTATCACAAACCCACTCTATGCCTTTTTTGGAGAAGATAGGACAGGTGGGGTACAGGGTAACACAGAAGTGTCCCCAGAACTCTCAGTGTGAGGAAAACACTCATGAAGATTCCTATTACAGGCAGGGCATGACAGCTCATGCCTGCACTGCCAGCACTTTGGGAGGCCAAGGTGGGTGTGTGGATCACTCAAGCCTAGGAGCTCAAGACCAGCCTAGGCAACAAAGCGAGACCCCCATCTCTACAAAATTAAAAAAAGTTAGCTGGACATGGTGGTGCTACTTGGGAGGTTGAAGCAGGAGCATTGGTTGAGCCCAGGAGTTCAAGGCTGCAGTGAGCTATGATGGTGCCACCGCATGCCAGCCCAAGAGACACAAAGCAAGACCCTGTCTCTAAAAAAAACAAAGAAAGAAAAAAAAAAGGGCAGGCGCACTGGCTCACACCTGTAATCCCAGCACTTTGGGAGGCTGAGGCGGGCGGATCATGAGATCTGGAGTTTGAGATCATCCTGGCCAACATGGTGAAACCCTGTCTCTACTAAAAATAGAAAAAATGGCCGGGCATGGTGGCTCACGCCTGTAATCCCAGCACTTTGGGAGGCCAAGGTGGGTGGATCACAAGGTCAGGAGATCAAGATCATCCTGGCTAACACGGTGAAACCCCGTCTCTATTAAAAATACAAAAAATTAGCTGGGCATGGTGGCGGGTGCCTGTAGTCCCAGCTACTCGGGAGGCTGAGGCAGGAGAATTGCTTGAACTGAGGAGGCAGAGGTTGTTGCAGTGAGCTGAGATCACACCACTGCATGCCAGCCTGGGTGACAGAGCGAGACTCTGTCAAAAAAAAAAAAAAATGCTGAGCATAGTAGCTCATGCCTGTAATCCCAGCACTCTGGAAGGCTGAGGTGGGAGGTTGCGCTTGAGGTCAGGAGTTCGAGACCACCCTGGCCAACATAGTGAGACCGTCTCTAAAGTAAAAAACAGAACAACAACAACAACAACAAAAACCCCTTCCTGTTACACAAAGGTTCCTATTTTACAGGCTCAAACCAAAATCAGCTTAATTGTTACGGTGTCTAAAGCCTGTGCAAGGTTGGCATGTATGGAGATGAGAAGTAAAAATTCACAGAGCTGGTCCAGCCTCATTCTGGGCAGGGGGACATAGGCTTCGGACATGTGGATATTCTGAACCCTGGAGAAGTGGGTTCAACAGTGGGACCGATATCGGGGGAACCAGCCCCCAATATTTCAATGTACGTTCTTTCTATTTTCCCTAAGTGTCGGCCAGTCTGAGAAATAGAGAAAGAGTACAAACAAAGGAATTTTACAGGCCGGGCGCAGTGGCTCACACTTGTAATCCCAGCACTTTGGGAGGCCGAGGCGGGCGGATCACGAGGTCAGGAGATCGAGACCACAGTGAAACCCCGTCTCTACTAAAAATACAAAAAAATTAGCCGGGCGTGGTGGCGGGCGCCTGTAGTCCCAGCTACTCGGAGAGGCTGAGGCAGGAGAATGGCGTGAACCCGGGAGGCGGAGCTTGCAGTGAGCCGAGATTGGGCCACTGCACTCCAGCCTGGGCAACAGAGGGAGACTCCATCTCAAAAAAAAAAAAAAAAAAAAAAAAAGGAATTTTACAGCTGGGCCTCCAGGGGTAACATCACATATTGGTATGTCTGTGATGTCCACCTGAGCCTCAAAACCAGAAGGTTTTTATTAAGGACTTTAAAAGGGGAGGGGGTGTATGAACAGGGAGTAGGTCGCAAAGATCACATGCTTTAAAGGGCAATAAAGATCACAAGGCAAAGGGCAAAGCAAAGATCACAAGGCAAAGGGCAAAATTAGAATTACTGATGAGGGTCTATGTTCAGCTGTGCACATATTGTCTTGAAAAACATCTTAAACAGAAAACAGTGTTCGAGAGCAGACAACTGGTCTGAACTCAAATTTACCAGGGCAGGATCTTTTCCCCAACCTAATAAGCCTGAGGGTACTGCAGGAGACCAGGGCGTATTTCAGTCCTTATCTCAACTCCATAAGACAGACCCTCCCAGAGCGGCCGTTTATAGACCTCCCCCCAGGAGTGCATTCCTTCCCCAGGGTATTAATTATTAATATTCCTTGCTGGGAAAAGAATTCAGCGATATCTCTCCTACGTGCACGTCTGTTTAAAGGCTGTCTGCAAGAAGAAAAATATGGCTCTATTCTGCCTGACCCTGCAGGCAGTCAGACCTTATGGTTATCTTCCCTTGTTTCCTGAAAATCGCTGTTATCCTGTTCTTTTTCAAGGTGCACTGATTTCATATTGTTCAAACACACGTTTTACAATCAATTTATACAATAGTGGTCCTGAGGTGATGTACATTCTCAGCTTATGAAGATAACAGGATTAAGAGATTAAAGTAAAGACAGGCATAAGAAATTATAAGAGTATTATTTGGGAACTGATAAATGTCCATGAAATCTTCACAATTTATATTCCTCTGCCATGGCTCCAGCCAGTCCCTCCGTTTGGGGTCCCTGACTTCCCGCAACAGACCAAGATGGCCTTCTGAGCTTTTCCAGGGCTGACGACCACCTTCTTGATACCTTCCCCTCTCTTGTTCTGAATCCATGCCCACCAGGTAAATTAAGGATGATTTCAGCTTTGCATGCTTCCTGACACTAGGAGTGGGGTCTCCTGATTATGAGATACTGGGGGTTGGCTTCTACTGCAAGTGAGGGTTGGCATGGGATTGAAACAGTGGTCTCTGGTGGGCTTCATTAGTGGGACTAGGCAGAGCACCCTGGAACACTGACATATTTCTAGACTTGCAAAGCTGAAACTTTAGACCATGGTTGCTACACCTGACTCATGCTACCCAGGGCCCTCCCTGAGCAGCCAACCAGCCTCCTCCATCTGGCTGTCTCTCTCAGATGGCAACAGATGGTAAATTAGAAGCACCAGCTTTGGTGCCTATAGTGGAGTTGCCCAGCCAGTTTCCCACTGCTTTGTCTCTACAATGGGAATCATGGTTCCAGGCAGCTGGAAGTGGCCCTTTGGAAGAAAGTTAGGGGACCCTCAGGGAACTCCAAGGGGGAGGGGCACAGAGCCATCCTGAATCCATCCTCAGAAACACTGCTCAAGACAATGGCACTAATGCAGCTTTTTATTTTTTTTTTTAAGATGGAGTGTCACTCTTGTTGCCCAGGCTGGGGTGCAATGGTGCAATCTTGGCTCACCATAACCTCTACCTCCCGGGTTCAAGCGATTCTCCTGCCTCAGCTTCATAAGTAGCTGGGATTACAGGCATGAGCCACCTTGCCCAGCTAATTTTGTATTTTTAGTAGAGACTGGGTTTTTCCATGTTCGTCAGGCTGGTCTCAAATTCCTTCGCCTCCCAAAGTGCTGGGATTACAGGTGTGAGCCACTGTGCACAGCCTAATGCAGATTTTATAAACAATAACCTTGTCTATTAAAGCAAACCTGCAGACTGGAGGTCTGATAAACCTGGAGGTCGGATAATTCAAGTGTAGTACAGTCATGCCATGGAATATTACACACCAGAGAAAAGAAGACAAGACGCCATTTTTAGAAAGCTCAAAACAAGTGAAACCAAATGATACCGTGTATAGCAGGGGTCCCCAACCCCTCACCACAGACTGGTACTGGCTAGTGGCCCATTAGGAACCAGGCCTCACAGCAGGAGGTGAGTGGTGGGTGAGCAAGCGAAACTTCACCTGTATTTACAACTCTCCCCATGGCTCACGTTACCGCCTGAGCTCTGCCTCCTGTCAGATCAGCGGCAGCATTAGAGTCTCATAGGAGCACAAACCCTACTGTGAACTGTGCATGTGAGGGATCTAGGTTGCACACTCCTTATGAGAATCTAATGCCTGTCTCTCATCACCCCCAGATGGGGCCGTCTAGTTGCAGGAAAACAAGCTAAGGGCTCCCACTGATTCTACATGATGGTGAGTTTTATAATTATTTCATTATATATTATAAGGCAATAAGAATAGAAATAAAGTGCACAAGAAATGTAATGCGCTTGAATCATCCAAAAACCGTCCCCCCACCTCCCCCACCCGTGGAAAAATTGTCTTCCGTGAAACTGGTCCTTGGTGCCAAAAAGCTTGGAGACCTCTGGTGTATAGGGTTACATGTTGTACCCACATTATAAGAAGTGGCAGAAAGCAAGTTTAGTGATAAAACTAGCTAAAAAACAAAGCAAGGATATAACAAACGCAAAAATCACAAGGTAGTTAACTCTGGGATAGCCAATAGTTTCCCTAGTGTTCATCTTATTATTTTATTATGTAGGTGCCCCTTGATTCTGGGTATTTTTGTATGTATCAAATATTACATAATTAAAAGCCAGCCGAAGCCAGCTATCATGACTGCACTCTCATTACTCACGCCCCGGGCCTGCAAGCTGTGGCGTGGTTTCCAGGTTTCCCGTGAGCATCGCTGCAGCGACCGCCCACAGCACCAGCTGCTGATGGCTCACACCTCCCGGGGCTCCAAGGCCTGTCCCTGGCTCTGGCAGCGAGATGACACGGCTGTTGCCCCGGCAGGGTGAGGCCAAAGGTTAGAGGTGATCATTCTTTCTGCTGGCACACTGAGGCCCCTTGTGGATCCCCGTTTCTGGGTTTCTGTCTCCCCCTTCAACCTGTCCATTGGCTTCAGACAGTGGATCCCCACTTCCCTGTGGGGCTGTTCACCGGGATGCTCACCTGCCCAATCCCAGCCCCTCCACCTTCCTTCGACTCATTCATTCATTCAACCTGTACTGACTGAGTACTCACCGTGCATCAGGCACCGTTCTCAGTGCCGAGAATGCCGTTGTGAACAGAACCACACACAAATCCCTGCCTTCCTGGGGCTTTTGCTCTAGTGAGGGGAGGCAGATAATACACACTCAGTTAATAACCATAGATCAGGTGGGACAAGAAGAAAACTACAGCAGGGTAAGGGGGTAAGGGTGAAGGGAATGGCGGGGAGCAAAGGTGGACAGAGCGGTCGGGGAAGGTCTCTGCGAGGATGTGACCTCCCTCACTGCCTTCAGAAGGAAGGTAGGGAGGGACCACATGGGTTTCTGGGGAAGAGCCTTCCAGGCCAGGCGAGGGAGGAGAAAGGGCAAAGTTCTGACCCCTCCTCCCACCAGTGTCTCCTTTCCTTAAGCTCTCTCCATCCTACCGTGGCCACAATCCCTCTCTCATTCTCTCTCTCTGTTTTCTCTCTCACGCCTGCTCCCTTGGTGCTCACCTCTTCCCTTATTCTGATTGCACAGGGAATCCAGGCTTTCGGAGATGAGGACTGGGAGGTCTCCAGACCACACAAGCCCCCTATTTGCACTGGCCTTTGGAATGAGCCTATAGCCTGCCTCCATTGCTCCTGGCACCCCAGCTGTTCTCAAGGAATTGGCCAGAAGTCAGACTCCCTTCCCAGCCGTCCTCCACTTCTTTCCTGCCAGGCACCCCAGGCCCCATGGTGGGATTGGGCCTATAGGCTGTGATTTTCCACATCCTTGTCAAACCTGTACTACCTGAATGCCTAGAGGAAAAGATATGGCCTTAATTACTATTATGAGCATGAATGCCTTCTTACTCCTGAATTTAGCTGAGTGCTGCCTGCAAGTAAAGTCGCCTGGAGAACCATCCAGGGACTTTGTCCTCATAGGATCACTTGTACCTCTCTAGGGTTGCTGTGGCAGCTGCCAGAGTGGCCCGGACCATGGATGAGGGCCAGGATATGGAAGGCAGAGGCGGAAACGAGCCCAGAGGCCACAGGGCCCAGCTCTCAGGCTCCCACAGTGAAGCCCAGAGGGTTCCTTTTCTCTCCTGCTTCAGGCTGACAATGTTTGTCAGCCTCTGCTCCCAACCCCTATACCCAGCAACCTCTGCGCCCAAGCACACGGTCTGAAGAATATTCTGGCGTTGGGCCCCAGTAGGTGGCCTGCCGTGAAGGTGGAAGCCTGGAACGTAGTGACATGGATTCATTATTGGGGTGTTTCATCCTAAGGAAATGCACTCACAGGCGGCTCTAGACCTTGGGGACTCCAGCCTTGTTCATTTAAGCTCCCACACTGTGCCAGGCCCTATGCGGGTTGCAAGGGGCAGAGAGACGCAGAATGACAGCCGACATGGCACTCCACTGGTGCACTGGCACTGTTCTTTTTTTTTTTTTTTTGAGATGAAGTCTTGCTCTGTCACCCAGGCTGGAGTGCAGTGGCATGATGGAGGTGCAGCCTCCACCTCACAAGTTCAAGCGATTCTCCTGCCTCAGCCTCCTGAGTAGCTGGGACTACAGGCGCCCACCACCATGCCCGGCTAATTTTTTTGTATTTTTAGTAGAGACAGGGTTTCACCATGTTAGCCAGAATGATCTCGATGTTCTGACCTCGTGATCCACCCAAAGTGCTGGGATTACAGGCGTGAGCCACAGAGCCTGGCACACTGGCACTCTTCTCTGTGCCCTACCTGTATTTCCTCATTTCCTCCTCAACCAGCTCCAGGGGGAGGTATCACAGCCAAGGAACGGAGGCCTGGGGATGTTAAATGCCATGACCCAGGCAGCACCCGTCCTCATGAAGCCACCTTATCAGGTAGGGAGGCGGACAGATGGCCCTCGTCATTTACCTTCCAGTGTGGCAACTGAGGCAGTGTATGCGTTAGTCATGATTAAGACCCTGCTCCTTCCCAGAGGGAGATGGCAAGTGCCGTCACACCAGGTCTGTCAGATGTTGAGCAAGGCTGCCCAGTGACCTTTGGCCCGTGTCTGAAAGAAGGCACAGGAATCTGTCTCCCGGACCAGATGGAGAACATTCCCAGCAAATCTGGAGAGACAGACTGGAGTTGGGAGAACAGGAGGGTGTCAGGAGAGAGGAAACATCTCCTGTGGAGATTTCTCCTTCCCTTCCTGCTCCCTCTTGGTGGAAGCTAAGGGCCAGGGCACTAAAGCGTCCCCTGTTGAAACTCTAACATTCTAGTTCCCCTTTCCCTGGGCTGTTCACAGTGTCCAGGGCCTGTCAGCTCAACTCCCATCACCTCGGCAGTCCCTGAGGCGCCTGAAAGTGATACTGGTCACATCAGAAAACGCCTCCTGATCTTTCCTCCTTACCTCTCTTAAATGTCTGTGATTCAGCCTCCTCATTGGTAAACCGAGGTCCACAATGTCTGTTCTTCATCAGCTCCAGGCTGTGGTGGAAATGAGAACCTGCATGTGACTGCTCTTGGAAAGCTGGAGTAAGGGCACCCAGAAGGAACGACGATGACCCCTCAGTGCCTCCTCGTGACTGCGAGCGGGCTACGGACACTTCCAGACTGACAGCTTCACTCTCAAATGCAGGACCCAGAATCCAACACCGCCACCACCACAGCTATTTCCCTGGCAGTATTCTCAACACTGCAGTCACAGTATAGTCCAAAGTGTAGGTCTGATAATGCCACTCTTCTGTGAAAAGCCCTGCAGGGCTGCTCCATGTCACCAGAGTAAAAGCCAAAGTCTTTTTTTTCTTGTCTTTTTTTTTTTTTTGAGACGGAGTCTCGCTCTGTCGCCCAGGCTGGAGTGCAGTGGTGCGATCTCGGCTCACTGCAAGCTCCGCCTCTCGGGTTCACGCCATTCTCCTGCCTCAGCCTCTCAGAGTAGCTGGGACTACAGGCGCCCGCCACTACGCCCGGCTAATTTTTTGTATTTTTAGTAGAGACGGAGTTTCACCGTGGTCTCGATCTCCTGACCTCGTGATCCGCCCGCCTCGGCCTCCCAAAGTGCTGGGATTACAAGCGTGAGCCACCGTGCCTGGCTCTTTTTTTTTTGAGACCGAGTCTCGCTCTGTCGCCCAGGCTGGAGTGCAATGGCGCCATCTTGACTCACTGAAAGCTCCGCCTCCCGGGTTCACGCCATTCTCCTGCCTCAGCCTCCCAAGTAGCTGGGACTACAGGCGCCCACCACCATGCCCGGCAAATTTTTTACAATATTTTTAGTAGAAACGGGGTTTCACCATGTTAGCCAGGATGGTCTCAATCTCCTGACGTGATCCACCCGCCTTGGCCTCCCAAAGTGCTGGGATTACAGGTATGAGCCACCTCGCCCGGCCAAAAGCCAAAGTCTTATAATGGCCCGCCAGGCACTACACAGAACGCCCCCCAACCTCTCAGAGCTCATCTCCTGCCTCGGCCCGTCTCCTTCACTCCACCCAGCCCCTCTGGCCTCTGCCATTTCTCCATCCCACCCAATGTGCTCTAACCCCAGAAACTTCGCACTTGTGGTGTTCTCTGCCTGGGATACTCCTCCCCCAGAGATATCCTCATGGCTCCCTCTTACTTTCTTCAAGTCCAATGTCACCTCCATGAGGCCATCCCTGACTGCCCCATTTTAAATGGCAACACTTGCTCAGGCTGAAGTGCGTTCACTGCTCACTGCAGCCTCCACCTTCTGGGCTCAAGCAATCATCCTGCCTCAGCCTCCTGAGTAGCTGGGATTACAGGCATGAGCCACCCGCCTGTCCCAACTCTTTATGTTCCTCACTGGACCCTTCTCTGTTTCTTCAAATAGCCATTTTTACAGTCTAGTTTACTACTTTATTTTGCTTATTTTTCCCCCAAACTGGAATGTAAGCTCTCTCAAGGCCGGAATTTTGTCTTTTTAGTTCACAATTCTATTTCTGGCACCTAAAACAGCACCCAGCACGTAGTAGGTGATCACTAGACAGTTGATTCACTGAACACAGCGGGACACCTCCCTAGCTCTTAGTCTAGGTGGCCAAGACAGGAGGCCTCACCAGTGACTGTGCCTTTCCCTCAGGGGGTCCGAGAGCTGGCGTCTGAGAGTGGCAGCCCCTGCCCGGCCCTGCTCAGCCGTCTAGGGCACCCCGGCAGGTGCTGTGCCTTGCCTGGGATGGAGGAGTCTCCGTCCACCTCTGGCTGGGTAGGGGCTAAGGCTGCAGGGCAGAGGGGCACCTGCTAAGGGGCACAGGCCAACCGGGCCCCAGGGAACCGCTGGCCACCTGAGATGGCAGGACAAACTCGGGCCAGCCTCCCCCTACCCCTCACACCCGGCTCACTGGTCCCGTCAGGCGGTGACCTTCCCCACGGTCACTGCCCTTTCTTGGCCCTACTCCTGGGGGTCCAACCCGCTCCCAGGCTGTCGCTAGCTCCCTCCTGATTCTCTCCCTCCCCTTCATCCTGCCCAGACCCCTCACCCTTCTTGGTCAGATCTCTCTCCTACCCCGCTCCCCCACCCCCATCCCCACTTGCCCTCCGTCTCCACCCCGCCCCAGACACCCCCAGTCCCTCCCCCTGCCCTCCACGCCCACCCCGCCCTTCCTCCCGCGGGCCCCTGTCTCCCGCCCTAGCCCCCGCCCCGGCCCCAGCCCCGGCCCCGGCCCCCGCCCGTGCTGCGGCTCCGGCCCTGGCCGGCAGGGGCCGCTCCTCGCGGCGCCCGGGGCCCCGCCGCGCCCGCCGCCGCCGCCTGCCTCCCCGCCCCTTCCCCAGCCGGCGCTCCCGTTACGCCGCGGAGCCGGGAGCCGGAGCCCGAGCCCGCGGCGGCGGCGGGAGGCGGCGAGGGGGCGCCGCGGCGGCGGCGGTGGGGCCTGCGGGGCGGGCGGCCGGGCCCGGCCAGGCCGCCATGGCGACCAAGAAGGCAGGCTCGCGGCTGGAGACGGAGATCGAGCGCTGCCGCTCCGAGTGCCAGTGGGAGCGGATCCCCGAGCTCGTCAAGCAGCTGTCGGCCAAGCTCATCGCCAACGGTACGCGCCGGGCGCGCCGGCCTGGGCTGCGGGGGGCGCCGCGGCCTCCGCGGGAACGGGCCCCCGAGGCGCGGCCGGGCGCGGGGCGCGGGCAGGGGCGCGGCCGGGCCGCGAGGGAGCTGCGGCCCAGGGGATGTGCGCGGGGCCGGGGCCTGGGGGAGCCCGGGTGCCCTGGAGTCACGCGGTGTGGGGGTCCGGGGGGCGCCAGGAGCTGTCCCGGCGTGTGGGGCTCAAGCGTGCAGGGCGGGCTTCTGCGGAGTCTGGGGTGTCCGGGGGTCTCAGCGAGTCCGCTGCTCCACCGGGACCCCAGGAGGTCAGGGGCCGGCCTGGGGCTTCTAAGAAGTTGGAGGTGATGGGGGTGAGGGGGGTTCCTCAGGACATGGGTGAAATCCACAGTGTGTATATGGTGTGCTCAGGGAATCAGGATGTATTTATGGGGTCTTGAGAATGGGGTGTTGTACATAGACCCCTGGGGAATCTAGTTTGTAAACATATGGTGTTTAAGGGGTTCTGGGTGGAAGCGCAGACTCGGGGTGTGTGGGGTGGTGGTAGAAAGCAGGCTGGGGTGTGCGTCCTGGCGTTTGGAGAAGTAGCATCAAGGCTGCCGATCTAGAGAGGTCAGGGTTGGGAATAGAGGAGAAATAGAGTCAGGGGGACCTGGAGGGAGAATATTGTGAAGCGAGATGGGAATGTGGTTGAAGAATGTCGGGAGATGGAGTTGGGTGGGTGAGGGGTTGGTTCCTGGGCCAGAAGGGGGTCTGAGGCAGCCTCTGAGTAGGAGCCTGGTGCCTGGAGTTGGTTCATGACCCCTTTAACTGGATTGGTTCTTGTACCCAATCAAATAAAATTGCATCCAGAATCCCATTCCAGTGCACAGCTCCACGTGGCCTTATTTGTTTTGGAAGCGAGTATCTTTAATATTTGCTTGTCTTTTAGTACCCGCCTAAAGCGCAGGCACCAGCGCCCTGTGGCCAGAGGGCAGAGGGTTTGTCTCATTTCATCCTGGGCTTCCCCAGGCCGAGTGAGCACATGTTGGCTGAACAAATGAATGAAAGAGTGAATGAATGGATGGCGGGGCTGCTCTAAGAAAGGACATCTGCACTATTTTCAACCTTCTCACTTCAGACTACCCAGAAAGGAGAGGGATGTTACGTGTCCTCCTGGAGGGTAGTTTGTGTTTGTGTCCTATGGTATTAGTGCCTGGAAATTAGAATTTGGTTTTGCGCACTCTCAATGATGGGTGCGTGCTGTAGGCAGGTACCTTCTGGGTGAACGCAGGTGCCATGGTGTGTCAGGGGCATGGAGATAGCACAGACCCTACCCGGGCTCCGCTTGGTGGAAAATGTGGACTCTTCTCAGTTATGTCAGCCTTTGAGGAGATGGTGTTCAGCGCCCTGGGCCCCAGAGGCAGCTTGCCCTTGCCCTCCGTGTCGGGCTCACCTGCTTCTCCGCTTACCTGCAGCATTTTCTCTTTCCCTCTCGGAGTTGCACAGGCCTGGGTCTACTTTGTGGCTTCCCAGCTGTGTAGGCATAATGACACCTTCTGTGCAGGTTGATGTTAGGATTAAATGGGTTTATTTGTGAGCCTCCTAGTCTTTTTTCTTCTGAATCCACTTGTTTCCTGCTGTCTTTGCTTATTCATTCACCCAATATTTGCGTGCCCACCTGTGCCAGTCACAGAACAGTGGTGAACAGCACTGACCAAGCCCCTGCCCTCATGCCCTCATCCTGCTCTCAGGAGGCAGGTGATAAGCAAATATGGAAATAAATAAACAGCACAGCTTCAGATAGTGAGAAGTAATTGATACAAAACAGATGAGTTAATGTGATTGAGAATGACAGGCAGATGAAGGGGGACTCAAGCTATGGTGGTCCCTGGAATGAGAGGGTAGATGGGTTTTTGGTGGCCTGGGCCCTTCCTATTCACCTTCATGGCCGCCGAAAGGCTTAGCTCTCTTCCCAGGGGCTGCTCCTGATGGCCTGAGATGCAGTCATGAGTGGGGCTTGGGGAGTGGGGTTTGCGGGGACACTGTGGTCCATGGGTCGGTGTGCAAGTTCAGTTTGGGGAAACTCATGGGAGATAGATTTTTGTCCTAGAGACTCACATGGTGAGTGGTAGCCATTGATGACAAAAAGTTAACCAGACTTGAAAAGATCAGACAGAGTGAGTGCTCAGAAAAATAAAACGATGAAGCCAAGCAAAAGATGAAACCAAACTGGAATGATCGTGGCCCTACTTTGGTGTTTGCAGGAGGAGCCTTCCCTCCCTTTGACTGGTGAGGTCTTCCCACTCTCGGACTGGTAGAGGGACTTCTTCCTGGCTTTTGGGGCACCGGCTCCCCCATAGATTCTCGGGTGCATGAGCACAAGTTCTGGGCAGATTTTGCAAAATCCTGAAGTTAAAGCATCTTCTGCTTAGAATAAGGAAAGCAAGTGAATGTCACATTTGTCACACTAAGACAGTTGCCTTGAAAACAACCACAGGCAAAAAACAAAAAAAAAAGAGAGTACTGTGTTCGGAGCCAGCCAGACGGGGGCCTGATTCTTGTGACCTTGGCCACTTCTTGACTTCGTGACATTGGCCAAATCACTTAACCACTCTGAGCCTCAGTCTTCTCATTTTAGAATGGGATTTAAATGACTTACCTTGCAGGGGTTTGTTATGAGGGTTAAAGTAGCTAATGCCTCTCAGGGCCAGCCACTCATTCCTTCCTTCCTTCCACAAAGATTGAGTACCTGCTCTGTGCTAGCCACTGTTTTAGGCACTGGAAATACACCAGTAAACAAAACAGACAAAAATGGCAAAAATCTCAGCCCTTATGAAACTCACATCCCAGTAGGGAAGGGGCAAGGAGACAGATAATCAATATAATCATTAGGTAAAGTTTACAGGGTGTCAGATGGTGGTCAGTGCTATCAAAGAGAAAAAGGGGAAGGGGAATTGGTGCTTTGGAGTGGGCTGGGAGTGGGGGATGCAGGAACTACTAGTTTAAATAGGGTGGCCCTGAAAGGCGTCCCCAAGAAGGCAGCATCCGAGATGAGATCTAAGGAGGTGGAGAAGCGTGTTCTAGGGAGGGAACTTCAAGGGCAGAAAGTGGCGGGGCCTGGTAGGCTGAAGGTAAGGCTTTGGCTTTCCTGTGAGTGAGACAGGGCCACGGGAGAGTTCTGAGCAGAGGAATCCCTCCTTCCCAAAGCTCCCACTTGTAGTGGGCTTCCCCACCCAGCAGCATTAGCTCCTTACGGGAAGGAAGCGTGGCAGCCCCTCCCCGTTAAGGACTCTAAACAGTGGACACTTTCAGAGCGTACTGCCCCAGCCTGGCTCCTTTGAGATGAATTGGTTTAGACGTTTTGCCAAGAAGTGGATAGGGAAGAAAAGGACAAATGCCAAGTTGAAAACTGAACCCAGAAGTCTGTCTTCTTCCTTGTACCCTACTGTAGTCACCATTTTCATTGCACCATCTCAAAACACCCAAATGTGGTGGTAGCTAGCTGTGTGCCAGGCCCAGGTGAGTCCCAGCAAGAGAGTGGTCACCTAAGTTAAGGGTGAGGGTGGGAGACAGACCCCCGGAAGCTTAGGCCCTCGTGGGCTGAAGTGTGGCCCGGGGATGAGCGGCAGGAGCACCACCGGGAACCTGTGAGAAATGCGGATTCTTGGGCCGGCTTCAGACGTGCGGGGTTAGAATCCACATCTCAGCAAGGTGTCCAGGGGTTTGGGGGACTCAGAGAAGCCTGAGGTGTCCTGGCTTGGAGCTGAGGCAGCAGCCTGAGTGCTCAGGGGTAAAGACAGAGCTGCACACCGGCTTCATGTGGGCTCACAGGTCGGTCCTGGTCTCTGGGAAGACAGGCCCAGCTGTCCTCTCTCTCCAGAATGTCACCCTCCAGCCTCCCCATGATGAGGTCACCACTGTGTGTGAAAGTGCAGTGACCTGGCACCGGGGCTAAAATTTGGACCTTACCTGTAGTGGCTAGGTGATCTCCAGCCAGGTTCTTAGCCTCTCAGAGCCTGCCTTTCCTCCCTGCTCAGCCAGCTCAGAGTGCCCACTCTTGGTACCTGTGAGGATTCAGTGGGATGGTACCTGTCAGCCAGGGCACATGGTCATAATGGGGTTGGTTCCCTGCAGCTGACCCTGTGTGACCCTGGGCAAGGTAGGCCAGGTCCCAGCTGTCAGCCTGGCAGGGAAAAAAGAGAGTGGGGGACCAAGAAATGACACACTTGAGCTAGTGCCCGGTCAAGACTCCCGCCTATTGCAATGACACAGACAGGCACATTGGAGGTCTGTGACCATCCTGACGGACGGCCGCTCCCTTTTCTGAGGCAGTGTGGCTTCCCTCCTTCCCCAGCTTGTTAATCTTCTTAGGCGAGCTCAGCGACTGAGTTCACTTAGAAAGATTAGGCCCCAAATGGTAGCTTGTCCCTTAGGAGATCATTGCCTGTCAGATCCTACAAGATTTTGAGACATTTTAATTACCTCGTGGTGATGGGTAGGTAGGGAAATGGTGCCTGAAACAAAGAGTATTTCTGGGGCATAGTTTGGTAAGCAAATGTCTCCAGACCATGAAGAGGGTGCGGAGATCTGTGTTGTTTTAAGTGCGGTCATCTACAGCGATGTGGCTTCCCCTTGGTGGAGGGTGCAGGGTGCTGGGCTCCTAGGCGCCATCTGGTCATGCACACCCTCCTGTGAAGGAGAGGAGTCGGGGTGGACTGTGGTCCTCCCTGGCTGGCCTGAGGGTCTTCTCTGGAAACAGGACTGAGGTTTAACTGAGAGTCTCTGCTGTGGGGTGAGGCGGCCCCTATTGTTTAGAGGTGGCTTCTTTGGACATACCTGGGGCATCACAGACTCCTGGGAGCCCAACTGCTCCCAGAAGGAGGGGAAGGACACCAGTGAGACCTCTGGTGACCCTCTGTTTTGGCCTTTCTGGGCCAGTCTTCCTGCTTTCAAACACTCTGTCCTCTTGTCCTCAGAAGACCACACCTTTGTGGCAGACCATATGTCCTGATTTTTGGATTCAGAAGACTCATTTATTTGACAGTGACTGATTGATGGCACTGAGCTAGGATTGGGGCTCGTGGCCATGGTAGTCAGGGCAGAAGGACCTGGATGTCTTGTGGCTGTGCACAGTGGGGCTGGGGCTGCACAGCTCGTCCCCAGCCTCATCCATCTGCTTGGTCTGGCCAACCTTTCCAGCATGTCCTCATGTCACCTGCTGCACTGCCTTCATTCCCCCGACTTCCCTCGGCTACTTTGGCCTCCTGGACCCTTCCACACACCTTGCTTATTGTCTGTGCACCTTTGCTCACACTATTTGACTCGAATCCTCTCTGCAGATCAAAAGCCTACCCATCTGTCAAGGTCTGGTTCAAGTTCCTCCCAGCTGTCCTTTCATCACAGAAAAGGCTGTTTGCCTCACAGAAGACAATCATACAATGCTAGAACCAGAGAAGACCTTACAGATTATGCTGTGTAGCAGTTTTCAAACTGTGCTGTTAAGGAACCCCTCTGGGAACATGCTTTAGGGCTCTGGTGGTTGGGTGAGCAGGCCTCACTCGCTGGAGCAGTTATACTTTTCCTTAAGGTTTCCTTTGAAGGAAGGGCGAATACACTTTTAAAACAAAGAACTTTGAAACCCATTGATGTAGTTCACCCTCTTATAGATGACAAAACAGTGCCGGAGAGGGAGATGTCTTCCTTAAAGCCACCAACCAGCAAGTGGCAGAAGCAAGCAGAGTGGGTAAGAGCCCTGGCTTGGAGTTGGGTTGCTTGATTTCAAAGCGTGGCTCACCTGCTTCCTATGGGGGGTAACCTTCAACTTGCAAAGCCCCCTTTGGTGACACAACATCCAAAACCCTTTTCGGAAGCCCTTGGGGCCAGATGTATTTCAGAATGCAGAATTTTTTGGAACATGTTTTGTGTACTGCACATTATGTGACATTCCCAATGGGGTCTGGGGCGGCATTTTGTAATAAAACGGGTCAGTATTTCTGCATCAAAGCATATGAGCAGTCACTGCAAAAGGGAGAAATAGACTATAAATAGGCTCACATGGGTTCCGTTGAGGTTTCTGCCATCCCATAAATGATTAACAACAAAAAACAACTTTTGGTTTTGAGAGAGTCCTAGATTTCAGAAACTGTAGGTAAGGTATTATGAACCAGTAATAATAGTGCCAAACTTATAGGGAGGTTGTAAGGATCAAATGAAGAAAAAACCAAAATACCTAAAAGTGCTTCTTAGTACCTGCATAGAGTGAGCCTTCACTAGCTACCAGCTGTTGTCTGTTGCTGGTAGTGGTGGGTGTTATCCACTCCCATCTCCCAGCTCAGGGCTGTTTCCCTCCCGTACTCCACTGATTTTGGCATGTGCCTTGTCTTCTTACCAAATGGTCAGCTTCTAGAGGGCCAATTCTACCTTTCCGGCCCCATGACATGAGTTGGGTTCATAGCACATGCTGTGTTGAATTGGCTCGGCTTTCATGAGCAGTTGGAACAGGCGTAAGTAAGGAAGTCAGGCCGAGGGTTTTCCAAAATGGAAGCGATGGCCAAGTTACATGAATATTACGTGATGACTCTGGCCCTGAGAAATGGCATCCTGCAAGGACAAATGTTTGCCCTTGGGGTTGGTGGGGTCTTGTGAGTCAGGGCCAGCCAGAGGCTCCCTGGTTGTTAATCCAGCATTCTCCACCCCTGTCCCCCAGCCCGGACTCCCACCCATTTTCCTCCTTGATTGGGCCCAGTTTTGTTCAGCTGTCAGCAGTGGTGCTGTGTGCTTCACTGTAGGGGCCCTGGCCCCAGTAGATACACTCCCTTGCCTGTGATTGGCTGAAGTGCAAGCATGTGAATTAGTTCTGACCAATGAGACATCAGGGAGCATTTGCTCAGTGGAGGGGCTTCTGGGAAAGATTTCCTTGGGCTTAAGGGTGACATCCATGCTTAAAAAGGAAGAAGTAGTCTCTCTTTTTCCCCTGGAAATCGTTCATATCTTTGAGGCCTGGAGCTGTGGCCATCTTATGGCCATGAGGGCACCTGACCCAGGAGTAAGGCAGACCCAAGGAGGGTGGCAGTGCAGACAGACAAGAAGAATCTCACTTGATTATATCACTAGGCTGCTGATGGCAATTGGGCCTGGAGCAGCCCTTCTCTGGACTTCCTGTTATGTGAGAGAATAAATTCCTTCTTGTTGAAGCCACCCTGACTCAGGCGTTTGGTCATTACTGGCTGCTGAAGGCATTCTAACTGGCACACCTCTTACTTACCCAGAGCACCCCTGCACCCCAGCTGCCCGGCCAGCTGTGCCCTGGGCACTCAGGAATGGCCTTTGGTCCTTATTCACATTGGCCACACGTGGGTGGATTCCTACCCCTCTGAGTGACCTCATGCTTGGTAGATGGTGGCGGGTTGCAGGCCTTTGACATGTGTGAAAGCCAGTGTCTCCCACCTGGGAAGTCCAGGAAGAGGGATGAGGTTTTCTGAGACCTCAAAAGCATTCCCGTCAGCCACCAAGACAAGGATGAGCGGATGTCTGACCCAGAGATAGGTCAAATGGGTGCCATATAAATATGAAAGATGGCCACAGCCACAGGAAAGCTAATGGAGTGGCTGCAGCCCTTCCCCCCATGGGATCTGTCTGTCCCTGCTCATTAAGTGTGGCTAGTGGTGGCAGCGCCAGAACCATGTAGACCAGATCTGGTCTGGTCCTTTCAGAGGCCACCAGGCCTGGAGTCAGAATCTTCTGCATTTGCCCTCCAAGCCACCTTGTATACATCACTTGATCATCTGAAACTGTAGCTGTCCTGACTTGATGAGTGTTGAAATAGTGCTAGCAGGGAAGAAGAATGAACTGCATTTCTTGAGTCTCTCTCTCTCTCTATCTCTCTCTCTCTCTCTTCATTTTTTTGTAGAGACGGGTTTCCCTATGTTGCCCAGTCTGGTCTCAAACTCCTGGGCTCAAGCAATCTTCTTCCCTCGGCCTCCCAAAGTGCTGGGATTACAGGCGTGAGCCACTGTGCCCGGCCTCTTGGGTCTCTCTTGTGTGCCAGATTCTGGCTATGAACTTTTACATAGATCTCAGTTAATCATCACAACAAGCGAATGAGGTCAGGGGTAATTCTCATTCAGGGATTGAGTAGACTGAGGCTAGAGCTGTTAATTGAACTGGATTCTAGCCCACTTCCAACTAGTTTCACTGTTCTTCTATTACACTAATGTTTTTCTAAACTGGTTGGATCAAAGAATCACTTAGACAGCTTGTTAGAATCCAGATTGCAAAGCCCCATTCCCAGAGATACTGATATAGTAGGTCTGGGGTGGAGCTGGGGTTCTGCATTCTTAAGCTCCCAGTGCTGCAGGTATGCGACATGCTTTGAGTAATACTAAACTAAGTGTCGTTTACAGATTACCAGACATCTTGGCTGAGGTTGGTGATTCTCTCGGCCCAAGGTAGAAGCTGGAAATCTACATTTTTAAACAGCCTCAGGTAGTTTGAGTAGGCAAGTGTGGGAGCCTTTGCTCTGAGCCACAATGGTTAGCATTTAATGAGCACCTACTATGTGTGGGCACAGCACCAGGTATCAGAGGGGCATCAGAAGAAATAGAGTGAGCAGGTCACCAGGCAGGGAAACTTACAGTTCAGGATTGTCGCTCAACCTCTGGACAGCAGGGTCCCCTGGGGGCTAGTTAGCAACTCCGATGGGCAGGCTGGGCCCGAGCTTCTGCTTCAGGAGGTCTTAGTGGTTTGGGGACTCAGGAAGCGGGATCCCAGGGCCCCAGGTGATTATGGTGCCCGGAGTTCTAGGACCAGACTTTAGACATGGTTGTCTGGGTGGGAGACAGAATGTGACCCTGTAGCCTGAGGACAGCAATGACAGCATTGCTTACAAGGCACAGAGGGTACAGCTGGGAGCCTGGAGAGGCCAGACTCAGTGGCAGTGAGTGGGTAAGCAGGGCCTGGCAGGGCACCAGGAGGAGGATCTTGGGCAGGGTGGTGGCGTGAGGGTGACCAACTCGTCCTGGTTGGCCCGAGACTTTTCTGGTTTTAGCATCCAAAGTCCTGAGTCCCAGAAACTCCCTCAGTCCTGGGCAAGTGGAACAGCAGTTCACCCTTTCGGGTAGATAGAGGTATTTTAGCAAAGGGGTAAGGAACCCCGGGCAGGAGAAAGCAGTGGGCTTTGCCCTGTTAGACCTGGGTTCAGATCTCAGTTCTGTCACTTCCTGCTTGTCTGGCCTCGAGTGAGTGAGTGACTTAACTTCTCCGAGCCTCACTCTTTTTGTTTTTGAGATAGGGTGTCACTCTGTCGCTCAGGCTGGAGTGCAGTGGTGTGATCACGGCTCAGTGCAGCCTCAACCTCCCAGGCTCAAGCAATCCTCCCACCCCAGCCTCCCGAGTAGCTGGGATTACAGGCATGCGCCACTATGCCCAGCTGATTTTTGTATTTTTTGTAGAGATGAGGTTTCACCATGTTACCCAGGCTGGTCTTGAACTCCTGGGCTCAAGTGATCTGCCCGCTTTGGCCTCCCAAAATGCTGGGATTACAGGTGTGAGTCACTGTGCCTGGCCTAAGCCTCACCTTTATCTGCAAGGTTGTTTTGTGGAGTAAATGAGACAGTGCCGTTTCCGGCACCAGCATTATTTGAAAGCAGCCTGACTGAGTCAGGAGTCTTGTGTGTGGAAGTAGGATAGAAAGGTTCAGATGCTCGGTTTCTTTGCAAAGGTTGCAGGGGGCAGGTGGACTGATAACAGCAGCAGTGATAGTGGATGTAGCAAGCCCTGCAGCGGGGAGATGGGGTTCTGGTTGTACTGATTGTGACTCAGGCCCAAAGCTAAAGCAGCGCAGTGTTGGCTGGGTCACAGAACGAGGCAGTGCAGAACACGGGCTTCAGCCCACGGCTGCCAGACTCCACAGTCCTCCTCCTCCAGCCGTTCATTCAGTGCTTTGGCGAGCCCAGCACAGAATGTGGGGGTGCTGTGTGTGTAGTGGGGATGCAGACAAGAATGTGACCACTAGACTCTCAGCCCCGGGAGGGCAGGACTTTGTTCATTGCTGTATCCCAACCACCAGTAACAGTGTCTGGCATACAGTTGGTGCTCAATTAATTATTCAATGAAACGGAATTGTTGACTTTTTTTGTGTTCGTGTCAAGTACTTCCAGGAACAGAGAAGAAACTCTTAAGTTTTTTCTTTCTCATCTGATAAAATCTTTGCATGTCAGCTGCTTATCCTGCAAGGTTAAGCAGTCCCTTCCAGAGGCAAAGGCCACAGCCCCACCTTCCCCAGGGGGGATCAAGGAGGCCAAGTGCCCCGGGGCATTGAGCTATGCCCGCTGCAGGGCTCACAGGAGTGGCTCTGATGAGCTGAGGCAGGGCACGGACCCCCTGCAGGGCGGCTAATTCCCCATATCTCTTTGATGAGAGTCTCACTAGTGGTCTCTGTTCCGCTTCAGGCTTTATCTCGTTGCAGCCTCACTTAAACCCCAAATAATGCCCGAGGGAAAAGCGAAGCCAGGTCTGGGTACTGTTGAGTCCCTCCTTACCCCTGTTCCAACCTTGCAGGTAGAGGTGGGGCTTAGGCTGGCGCGGTGGCCCATGCCTGCAATCCCAGCAGTTTGGGAGGCCAAGGTGGGTGGATCCCCTGAGGTGAGGATTTCGAGACCAGCCCAGCCAACATGGTGAAACCCTGTCTCTACTAAAAGTACAAAAAAATTAGCCGGGCGTTGTGGTACACGCCTGTAATCGCAGCTACACGGGAGGCTGAGGCAGGAGAACAGGAGAATTGCCTGAACCCGGGAGGTGGAGGTTGCATTGAGCCGAGATCGCACCACTGCACACTACCCTGGGTGACAGAACAAGACTTTGTCTCCAATAAAAAAAAATAAACAAAGAAAATTATTAAAAGAACACCTTGGCCTCTGCCCTTGAGGAATTTACTGAGATTCATTACTCATCAAACTCTTACTGAACACCTACTGTGTGCCAGCCACTGGCCTGAGGCCCTGGACTGATGTCTAAGATGCACCTGGAACTCTTAGCAGACCCAGGCACGTGCTCAGGGCCAGGAGTGGCTGTGGGCGTCCACCTGAGACCTAGTCCCACACCGAAGACTGTTGGTGTCATCTCCAGGGTGGCTGTGTGGCCCTGCCTGCCTGGGGCTCCGGGTGAGTCCTGGCTTGCTGGTGGGGCTGACGGAATGCCCACGACCTTCCCTTCCTGTGGCTTTTGTAGACCTGCATGGTGGACACTTGCTGAGCAGCCTTCCCCAGGGAGGGGTTCAGGTCCCTTCCACCGCCCCTCTGTGGTCCTCATCTCTCCGCAAATGCAGATGGGCTCAGCCCTTTTGCCGTGAGGCCTGGTTCCCTTGAGGAACTGCACCCCCGGCCCTTGCAGGCCTGAAGCCTAACAGGAAGCAGTGTTTTCTCTGAAGTGAGCTAGCCCCAGTGAGTGTTCAGTCGACCAGGTGCCAAGCCCTGGGACCCACAGTAAATGCTGCCTACCAGGCCAAGGGAGGTGACTCACCACTGAGTCTCAGGCCCTGAGGCCTGGGGAGGTGGTCTCTGAGACCCTTTGCAGCTGGCTTGCAGCCTGTGGCACCCCTTCCTGGCCTCTGCTCCACCGCACTCACAACCGTGCTGAGCCTCCTTTCCGCCTGGAATCACACTTGGGAAACTCCTGCCATGCTTGGAGAAGTCCCTCAGGCCCGGCCCAGATCTCACTTGCTCTGGACACTCCTCTCAGCGTCCCGGGGGCCTCTCCACACCACCAGGCCAGGACTCAGTGCCACTTGTCCGCCCACAGACCTGCAGCCTTGAGGCTTCAGCTCTTTCTTTTCTTTTTTTTTTGTTTTTTTGAGACGGAGTCTCCCTCTGTCACCCAGGCTGGAGTGCAGTGGTGATCTTGGCTCACTGCAAGCTCCGCCTCCTGGGTTCACGCCATTCTCCTGCCTCAGCCTCCCGAGTAGCTGGCACTACAGGTGCCCACCACCATGCCCGGCTAATTTTTTGTAGTTTTAGTAGAGATGGGGTTTCACCGTGTTAGCCAGGATGGTCTCTATCTCCTGAGCTCATGATCTGCCCGCCTCAGCCTCCCAAAGTGCTGGGATTACAGGCGTGAGCCACCGCGCCCGGCCACAGCTCTTTCTTCCGGCTCTCTGCGAGGGTGTTGAACTCGCCTGTGTGGAGCTGGCTTCCTGAGAGGCCATTTCCAAGCCCTCCGGGCCGGCCTGATAACATCCCCCTGCCTGGTAGAGTCACTTCCTGCCCTGCTGGGCTCCGGGGACAGGCCAAACCAGCTCTACGCTAATGACTTTCAGGTTACCTTTTCTTGTATCAGGCTTCTCTAGGAATTTTGTGTGTGTGTGTGTGACCAGCGTACTCATCTCTTCTGCCAGTGTAGCGGAAGGATTGTCTTCTCTTCCCACACTTTACTCTCCCATCCTGTTCTTCTAGCCTCTGCGCTGTGTGTATAGATGTGGGGGGAGGCTTGGCACAAAGCCTGGTCTCTGACTACCAAGATTTTCCCAGAATATTGTTTCTGCCAACTTCTTCTGGGCCCCTTCATCTTTGCCTTTTGCCATCTTTGCTTTTCAGTCAAGAGTTCCAAATAGCCAGGCCCTCTGAACTGGGCCACAGTTTAAACCAAGAGAGTTATGGGAGTTGGGAGGAACCAGCGGGAGCCCTGTGGTGGGAATGGGAAGGTCTGGATTCTGGCCCACAGTCATGGCCAGACTGTGTCCCAGGCACCCCAAGGGACAACCCGCTTGGTTGGGCTCCGTCTGTGAAGGGGAGATATATTGATTGGTTGATTCCAGAAATATTTATGGAGCCCCTCCTGTGGCCCAAGCACTGCAGCTAGAACATAAGTATAAGGGGATAGATGGAGGTAGGGGCTAGGTGGTAAGTTACAAGGATTTTGGCCTTCACTTGGGGGGAGAGTGGAACCACTGGAGGGTTTAGAGCGGAGGGGTGACCTGGTATGGCTTACATGGGGTCAACTCATTCATATTTTCTTTTTTTTGAGTCAGAGTCTCATTCTGTCACCCAGGCTGGAGTGCAGTGGTGTGATCTCAGCTCACTGTAACTTCTGCCTCCTGGTTTCAAGCGATTCTCCTGCCTCAGCCTCCCCAGTAGCTGGGATTACAGGTGTGTGCCACCACATTCAGCTAATTTTTTGTATTTTTTTTTTTTTTTTAGCAGAGACGGGGTTTCATCATGTTGGCCAGGCTGGTCTCGAACTCCTGACCTTAGGTGATCCGCCTGCCTCGGCCTCCCAAAGTGCTGGGATTACAGGCGTGAGCCACTGCAGCCGGCCTCATCCATGTTTTCTAGGAGAGGTGTGTGCCCTTCTCTTCTAACCCCGCTGCTTGACAGCATCCCTGCCCTGTTATACCTGGCTCTCTGCCTCTCCACACCTGCACCTTCGCAGCTGTGTCCCTGGGGAGTACCCGTCAACCCTACTGACCACTTGCAAATGGTGACCAAAGACCTGGAGGAGCACCGCCGCTCTTCAGTAGGTCAGATTCCCATGCTCCAAAGTGTCTGTTCCATGTGCTTCTCCCTCCCTTCCTTTGAAAGCCACCCTTTCACGCCTAGCTCATGACCTTGCCTCATACTTTACCGAGGAAATAAAAGCAATTAGGAAACTCCCTTGTTTCATGCCACTAACTCGACCAGCTTTCCCCTCTGTCACTGCTGGCGCCCTCTGTCACTGCTTGGAGCCCTCACTCCCTTCAGAGGCCAGCGGGTCCTTCACCTGTGCTCAGAATCCCTTCCATTCTCACCCTCTCAGGACCAGGCTGCCGCAGCCTTCACTTCTCTCCTGACCCTTCCCTTCAGCAGGCACAGGCACACTAGACTTCCCTGCTAAAGGCTCCCTGAACCCCCATCGCTGTCTAAGGACTGGCCCAGCCCCCGCCAACCCTTCCCTAGCAAACCCTCAGTCCAGTGAGTTAGGCTCGTACCCTGCAGTCCCCTGAGAAGCCTCATGTCGAGGCTGCCCACTGATGTGGCCTGTGTGCTGCCAGGTCTAATGGCTAGTCTGTGATCTTACACTTGATGTTCCAGCTGCTTTCTTTTTCTTTTTTTTTTTTTTTTCTTCCTGAGATGGAGTTTTCGCTCTTGTTGTCTAGGCTAGAGTGCAATGGCGCGATCTCGGCTCACTGCAACCTCCACCTCCAGGGTTCAAGCGATTCTCCTGCCTCAGCCTCCTGAGTAGCTGGGATTACAGGCGCCCGCCACCATGCCCAGCTAAATTTTGTATTTTTAGTAGACACGGGGTTTCACCATGTTGGCCAGGCTGGTCTCGAGCTCCTAACCTCAGGTGATCCACCCGCCTCGGCCTCCCAAAGTGCTGGGATTACAGGCGTGAGCCACCGTGCCCGGCGCTCCAGCAGCTTTCAACGCACTCAAATACCCCTCTTTCTAGAAACCCTTCCTAATCTTGGTTTCAGTAGCAGACATGGTCGCGGTTTCTCTTCCCAGGTCCTTCCCACTCAGTCCTCCAGCTTTGATCTGGACTTAATTTCTCTGCTTGGATATTGAATGCTGTCTCACATTTCACTTGGCTCAAACAGAGCTCTTGGTTTTATTCCTCCTCGCCTCAGTAAATGGTAAAATGGCTCCACTCTCCACTCCACTGTGCTATCTCAAATCGAGGATTTATCTTCAACCCCTCTCCTTTCCTTATCTTGTGTGCTCATTTCCTGTGGCTGATGTAACAAATTATCGCTCATTTGCTGGCTTCAGACAATGCAGATGTCTTCTCTTAGCGTTCTGGAGGTCAGAGTCAGAAATGGGTCTCACTGGGCGAAGTTCAAGTGTCAGTGGTTTCGTGTTCCTTCCGGGGACTCTTGGGAAGGACCTGTGTTTGTGCCTTTTCCAGCTTCTAGAGGCCACCGGCACTGCATAACTGCAGTGCCATCTTTTTTTTTTTTTTTTTTTGATAGAGTCTTGCTCTGTCTCCCAAGCTGGAGTGCAGTGGTATGATCATGGCTCACTGCAGCCTCGACCTCCCGGGCTCAAGTGATCCTCCTGCCTCAGCCTCCTCTGTAGCTTGGACTACAGGTGTGCACCACAAAGCCTAGCTAATTTTAAAAATTTGTATAGAGACAAGGTCTCACTATGTATGCACCATAACTCATTTAACAGGTCTCCTGTCAAGGACCGTATAGCCTGGTCTCAAACTCCTGGGCACAAGCAATCCTCTTGCCTCAGCCTCCCAAAGTTCTAGGATTATAGGTGTGAGCCATCGTGCCTGGCCACCTTCCTCCTTCTTTAAAGCCAGAGGTTTAGTGTCCTCTAGTCGTTCTCCCTACTTCCGTCCTAACATCTCCTTGGACTCTGACCTTCTAACTTCCCTCTTCTAAGGACCCAGTGGGCCCACCTAAATAATCCAGGATAATTCTCCTATCTCAAGATCCTTAATTACATCTGCAAAGTTCCTTTTGCCATGTAAAACAACATATCCACAGGTTTCAGAGATGAGGATGTGGACATGTCTGGGGGCCATTATTCTGTCTGCCACACCTCCAGTTTAATCCATTAGTAAGTCTTGTTTTCTTTCACCTTCAAATGATGTCCCCACTCAGTCTGTTTCTCTCTTTCTGCATATTTCTCACCTGGTCCTGCCCAAGTCACCATCACCTCTCACCTGACTACTACAGTAACCTCCTAACCATTTGTAGCCTTGCCTCCAGCCCCACCCTGGGTCCATTCTCCACAGGGCTGACAGAGGCATCTTTTAAAAACTTAAATCAGGCCGGGCGCGGTGGCTCACGCCTGTAATCCCAGCACTTTGGGAGGACGAGGCGGGTGGATCACGAGGTCAGGAGATCGAGACCATCCTGGCTAACACGGTGAAACCCTGACTCTACTAAAAATACCAAAAATTAGCCGGGCGTGGCGGCGGGTGCCTGTAGTCCCAGCTACTTGGGAGGCTGAGGCAGGAGAATGGCGTGAACCCAGGAGGCGGAGGTTGCAGTGAGCCAAAATCGCGCCACTGCACTCCAGCCTGGGTGACAGAGCGAGACTCCGTCTCGAAAAAAAAAAATAAATAAAAAAAAAACTTAGAGCATCTCATCTCCCTGCTTAAAAACCTTCAGACTCCCAATTGCACTTCACATGAATGCCAGACCCCTTGCCACAGTCTGTGCTTACCTACCCCTCTGTCTATCTCCACCCCAACGCCCTTCCCTCCACCCAGCCACACGGGCCTTCCTGCTGTTCCTGGAACACACCAGCTCTGTTCCCACCTTGGGGCCTTTCCAGGAGCTGCTCCTCTCCTGGAATGCTCCTCCCTCAGATCTGGCCATGACTGACTCCATCTCCTCATTGAAGTCTTGGATGCCCTGCCCTTGAGTCTTTCCATGATCTGACCATCCAGTCCACAGTAGCCCCAGTCACTCTCTTAATTCTCTGCACAGCTCTTACCACTGTCTGGCCCTTTTCTGGTTTATCTCTTTGTCTTCCCTGTCTAGAGTGTAAGGTCCTTGAGAGTAGAGACCCACTAGGTCCCGTTCATAGCTGTAAGTCCTTGGTGCTGGCAGTTGCTGAATGAATGGGGGTGATGTGCAAAGTGCCACCAGGACCCTCATAGCCCAGGCCGAGGGAGCAAGGGAGGCTGCTCCAAGCTGACCTGAAATGTGTCTTAAAGGATGCCTGGGATTTTGGCAGGAGAAGGGAGGGAGGGCATGACATGTCCAAGCACCCTTGGGTGAGTCAGATGGCCATGGCCTTGGAAAGATGCTGAGGACCTGGAGCACGGGTGCGTGAGGCTAGAGGCCCAGGGAGAGTGGGAGATGGGCTCTCGGTAGTGATCGCAGATGTAAAACTCCTTCCTTGGCTCTGAGATGATGGACTGAGCCAGGGGAACCCCTCTGGGGCAGCCAGAATAGCCACTCTAGACCAAGAGCACACAGTGACATGGGTCATCTTTCTTCTTTTTAAATTATCTGGTTCATGTTTTTTGTAGGTAATGAATGTACATGATAGTAAAAATCGAATTATAGGGTATATGGTGAAAAACAGCCTCCTACATCATGTCCATGTCCTCTTGCTCCCTTCCATAGGAACAGCCACTCTTTAGACTTCCAGGGGCTCCTTTAGGAAGTATTCTGAATATCTGCACATTTATAAGAAAACATGTTATTGGTTTTTTTTTTTTTTGAGATGGAATCTCACTCTGTTGCCCAGACTGGAGTGTAGTGGCACGATCTCAGCTCACTGCAACCTCTGCCTCCCAGGTTCAAGCAATTCTCCTGCCTCAGCCTCTTGAGTAGCTGGGATTACAGGCGCCTGCCACCATACCAGCTAACTTTTGTATTTTTAGTAGAAACAGAGTTTTGCCATGTTGGCCAGGCTGGTCTCGAACTCCTGACCTCAGGTGAGTGTTGGGATTACAGGTGTGAGCCACCTCGTCTGGCCTATTGTTTTTTACACACAATAGTGACTATATACCCTCTTTTGTATCTTGCTTTTTTCAACTCTCTATCTTTGTGATTGTTAGCTATTGCTGCATAACAAACCATCCCAAAGCTTAGTGCCTTAAAGCAATCACCTTTTATTATTTCTCGTGATTCTGGGCTTGCCGGGGCTCGCTTATCCATCAGTGGCCTGCTATGGGTCAGCCCGGTGACTTTGCTGCTCTTGGCTGGGCTCTCTTACGCTTGTGGAGTCTTGCCTAGACAGCTCAGCTCTGCGCCACGTGGCCTTTTATCGTTCAGCAGGTTGGCCTGGGCTAGGTACGGGCTGGCCTAGGCACGTTCTCGTGGTGGGCACAGAGAAGCAAGAGGGAAAAAGTGACTAAGCCCTTTTCTAAGCCTCTGCATGCATTAACATTTCCACTGTTCCATCAGTCAGAGCAAGCCCTGGGGTCAAGCCCAGGGTCAGTGCAAGAGGCCACAGAGCATGGGATTCAGGAAGCATGAAGACACAGTCTTTCGTACAGCCAGGCCACCACGGAGTCGTATGGAGATCTGCTCCATGTGTTTATGGGTGCACCGTCCTGCTGCATGGGGTGCACCACAACTCAGTTAACAGGTCTCATGTCAAGGACCTTATAGGTTGTTTCCTATCTTTTGCTATTACCAGTAGGGCTGTATGTAGTAAACATCCCTATCTGTACATCTTTGTGCTGAAGAGTGTATATATCTGTGGGATAACTACCTAAAACTGGAATTTCTGGGTCAGCTGGTATGGGAGTGTGTCAGTTGCTTTGTGGCAATTGCTACATTGCCCCCTGGAGACACTCATGCTAATTTATACCCCCACCAGCATGACACAGCAGTGTCTGTTTTCCTGTTAGCACTCTGGAGGCAGGGGGATCACAAGTACTGCAAATGCTGGGTTACCCGGGATTACAGGAAGCCCAGTAAACGAGGGGCTGGAGTTCACTCAGGTCATTCTGAGGCTTTTTTTTTCTTTAGACTAAGTCTCATTCTGTCGCCCAGGCTGGAGTACAGTGGAGCGATCTCGGCTCACTGCAACCTCTGCCTCCCAGGTTCAAGTGATTCTCCTGCCTTAGCCTCCCGAGTAGCTGGTATTAACAGGTATGTGCCACCATGCCCAGATAATTTTTGTATTTTTTTTTAGTAGAGATGGGGTTTCACCATACTGGCTAGGCTGGTCTCGAACTCCTGACCTCATGATCCACCCACCTTGGCCCCCCAAAGTGCTGGGATTACAGGCGTGAGCCACTGCACCCGGCCTTCTGAGCCTTAAGAAATGGAGAACCTGGGTCAGGCAAGTTGGCTTGTGCCTGTAATCCCAGCACTTTGGGAGGCCAAGGCGGGCAGATCACTTGACACCAGGAGTTCCAGACCAGCTTGGCCAACATGGGAAAACATTGTCTCTACTAAAATACAAAAATTAGCCTGGTGTGGTGGTGTGCGCCTATAATCCCAGCTACTCAGGAGGCTGAGGCAGGAGAATTGCTTGAGCCTGGGAGTCAGAGGTTGCAACGGGCTGAGATTGTGCCACTGCACTCCAGCCTGGGTGACACAGCAAGACTCTGTCTCAAAAAAAAAAAAAAAAAGAAAAAAAAAAAAAAAGAAATGGAGAACCTGGCTGTGTTTTGGGGCAACAAAGGGGACACTGAGGAGCCAGCTCCTCCCTGAATAGCGGTGTGTTTCTTCCTCCTGGATCCCAGCTGCAGCAGGAATGGTTTGAATAGATCTAAATGCTTCTCTAGCAACACAGAAACCGAGTTGTTGAGAATTTTTTGTGTTGATGTCAAGTACTCCCAGGAATAGAGAAGAGTCTTTTTTTCTTCCTCATCTGATCAAATCTCTGCATGTCAGCTGCTTATCCTGCAAAGGAGGAACTAGGAGGAAGGGCAGTCCCTTCCAGAGGCAAAGGCCACAGCCCCACCTTCCCCTGGGTGGGGGATCAAGGAGGCCAAGTGCCCCTGGGCATGGAGCTGTGCCAGCCACAGGGCTCGGGGGACTGGCTCTGTTGTGCTGAGGGAGGGCACGGATCCCCTGCAGGGTGGCTCATTCCCCATATCTCCTTGGTGAGGGTCTCACTAGTGGTCTCTCTTCGGCTTCAGGCTTTATCCCTATATAAGCCATTGGGGAGCTAGTTACTGCAGCCTCACTTAACCCCCAAATAATGCCCAAGAGAAAAGCGAAGCCAGCCCTGGGTACCCTTGAGTCCCTCCTTAGCCCTGTCCCCTGAGAATGCTAGCAAGTGAAGGAGAGGGACTTCAAAACTGTCCATCCAGCCTCTGCCCCAGAGGGGTTAAGTGGGCCGGGGTCACCCAGCTGGTTGGGAGGGAAGCTGGGCCCCTTCTGGAGGCTGATGGCGTAGTTTGTGCACGGCGTGCTGGAGAGAGTGTAGGGAGACTGCCTGGGTTCAAACCCAGCTCCAGGATGAACCAGCTCTGTGGCCTTAGGGATGCTGCTGCTCCCCTCTCCTGCCTGGTTCCCTGTTTGTGAGATGGAGGTGATAATAGCATCCTAGTATTGTTTCCAGGACTATTAGGATCGGGGAAACTGCTCATCACACTGCATGGCACTTAGTATGAGCTCAGTTCTGCTGGGCTATTAATGACTCACACAGCATTCATATCCTCCTGCTACATCGCAGGCCTGTTGAACACAGAGCTTGTGTCTCCTAGAGCTTTCTGGCCCCACAAGATCCAACATAACTATTCTGGGAAATAGTCAATCCTAAATGGATGGTAATAACAGTAGCTAATATTTATTCACCACTTACTTCAGACTATATGCATTACATATTATCTCTGATCCTCACGACACCCAAATGAGAAAACTAAGGCTCAGAGAGGTTAAGTGTCTTGCCCAGTGCCGCACAGCTGGCGAGCAAGGGAGGTGGGATTTAAGCCCAGGGCTGCCGGAGGCCAAAGCTCTTTACCCTGCATTGCACTACCTGTGGCCTCTCCTTTCTGTAAACTGCACTTCTGGCCCCACTTTGCAGTCCGGTTGCTCCACGACCAGCTGTGTGCCACGCTCTGCCTGGTGAATGTGTAGGCACATGGGGGATTTAAGCCTTTCCTGCGCACAATTCTGATGTAAGGTCCCCGCTTCTGTGTTGCACCTGGAAGCTCTGAAGGCCGTAGTGGGCTCACCTTGTTTGTTACCCAGCTCTCAGGGGTCACTGTTCTTTGTTGCCTGATGCCCGATGTCTTGAAAACATTTTTTTTTTGTCTTGTTTTTGTGGTTGTCTCAGATGGGATAGTAAATTTGGTCCCTATTACTCTTTCTTGGCTGGAAGTAAAAGTCTATCTTTAATGTTTTGATCTTGTTTTATATTTAATTCTTTAATCTATCTGGAATTAATTTTCTTGTATGCCCTGGAGTGCCTTTTTTCCCTCTTGTCACACTGTCCTACCTTGCAGCTGGAGACGTTATTAGGTAATAAACGCTGGTTAGGTGACGTCTTTTCTTGCTAGTGGGTTCTGAATTGGGAGCCCACGAGGTCCCTGACAAGGGCAGGCAGTGCTCATGGAGTGTTGGTCACACCATCCAGTGCCCCTCTATCATTTAGGACTGAATTGCGCAGCCTCTGGATGATTTCTTTGGCCTGACTCTTGATGTTTTTAATATCTCTGCCCTCCTGATTGGGAGAGTGAGTGGCAGGGAATTCACCTTTTTTGAGGGGAGCAAAGAAAATGTAATTTGTTTGAGAGATTAACTTAGGGCCTGGACATTTGAAAAATTTCAGAAATTGTTTTGCAGCCACCATGCTCAATTTCAAATGAGATTGTAACCTCTCTGCCCGGAGCAGGCAGCTCCTTTTGGAACTGAGGAGCTGATACTTACCTGCCTAGCAGGAAACTGCCCTGACGGTTCCCCCTTTCTCTCTTTATTGGTCTATTCTTACACTGCTATAAAGAAATATCCAGCTAGGGCTGGGTGCGGTGGCTCACTCCTGTAATCCCAGCACTTTGGGAGGCTGTGGCGGGTGGATCACGAGGTGAAGACATCGTGATGAAATCATGAAACCCCATCTCTACTAAAAATAAAAAAGGTTAGCCGGGTGTGGTGGCAGGCGCCTGTAGTCTCAGCTACTCGGGAGGCTGAGGCAGGAGAATCACTTGAACCCAGGATGTGGAGGTTGCCGTGAGCCGAGATTGCCCCACTGTACTCCAGCCTGGTGACAGAGTGAGACTCCATCTCAAAAAAAAAAAAAAAAAAAAAATGCCCAGCCAGGTGCAGTGGCTCACACTTGTAATCCCAGCACTTCGGGAGGCCAAGGTAGGTGGATCACTTGAGGCCAGGAGTTTGAGACCAGCCTGGCCAACATGGTGAAACCCTGTCTCTACTAAAAATACAAAAACTAGCCAGGTGTGGTGGTGCGTGCCTGTAATCCCAGCTACTCAAGAGGCTGAGGCATGAGACTTGCTTGAACCTGGGAGGTGGAGGTTGTAGTGAGTCGAGAGGTGCCACTGCACTCCAGCCTGGGTGATAGAATAAGACTGTTTTGAAAAAACAAACAAACAAACAAAAGAAATACTTGAGACTGGGTAATTTATAAAGGAAAGAGGTTTTTGTTTGTTTGTTTGTTTTGAGACAGAGTCTTGCTCTTTCGCCAAGGCTGGAGTGCAATGGCACAATCTCAGCTCACTATAACCTCTGCCTCCTGGGTTCAAGTGATTCTCCCTGCCTCAGCCTCCCGAGTAGCTGGGATTACAGGCGCCTGCCACCATGCCTGGCTAATTTTTGTATTTTTAGTAGGGACGGGGTTTTGCCATGTTGGCCAAGCTGGTCTCGAACTCCTGACCTTAGGTGATCCGCCCACCTTGGCCTCCCAAAGTGCTGGGATTACAGGCATGAGCCACTGTGCCTGGGCAGGAAAGAGGTTTAATTGACTCACAGTTCCACATGGCTGGGGAGGTCTCAGGAAACTCACAATCACGGTGGAAGGTAAACGGGAAGCAAGGACTTTCTTCAGAAGGCAGCAGGCAAGAGAGAGAAAAAGCACAGGGGAAATGGCCATTTATAAAACCATCAGGTCTCGTGAGAACAGAGTATCATGAGAACAGCATGGGGGAACTGCCTCATGATCCAATCACCTCCTACCAGGTCCCTCCCTTGACAGGTGGGGATTACAATTTGAGATGAGATTTAGGTGGGGACACAGAACCAAACCATATTACTCTCCCAGTACTTCATGGTTTGGTTCTAACAAACGACTTGTAATTCCCCAAACGAGTAGGGCATGCCATACCTTTGCATATTCTATTCCTTATGTCTGCAATGCTTTTCCCCACATTTTCCATCTTGCAAATGTGTAACATCACATTCTTGGTGCAAGCTTTGTCTCCTCTCCTACCCCCATCCAATACTGTACACATCTTCATTAGAGCCTGTATTAATGTTGAATGGTCTTGAGAGACTGGGGCGCCGTGAGGGAAGGGACTGTGTCTCCTAATTCTGAGGAAAAACTTTTTTTCTCCGTTGATCATTTTCCTGCACTGTGCTCTCCCAGTTGCTGCTTTTGTTGTTGTTGTTGAGACAGAGTCTTGCTCTGCCACCCAGGCTGGAGTGCAGTGGCACAATCTCGGCTCACTGCAACCTCTGCATCCCAGTTTCAAGTGATTCTCCTGCCTCAGCCTCCCGAGTAGCTGGGATTACAGGCGTGCACCACCATGCCCGGCTAATTTTTGTATTTTTAGTAGGGACAGGGTTTCTCCATATTGGCCAGGCTGGTCTTGAACTCCTGACCTCAAGTGATCCGCCTGCCTCGGCCTCCCAAAGTGCTGAGATTACAGGTGTGAGCCACCGCACCGTGCCCCCAGTTGCCGTTGATGGAACTGAGCGCTCTCCACATCTTGGCATCACGACTCTGGCGCATTCCCCCAGCATCAGGATATCAGAGAAACACAAAGGCCCTGAATCCGCATAGCACCTGGATAGCAGTTTTTACACCTCTCTGCAACTATGAAACCCATTGTTTAAATGAAAATTTGGCAAGCCTGGGATGTAAAACCAAAGCAGCAGGAGAAGTGCAGGGTCTGCGGATTCTGCAAAGGCCCTCAGTTGGGTTCTAGGAATTCTGTCTGGAGACCACTAAACTTGAGGACTTGAGGTTGGTGGGGTGTTTCCAGATAGGAGTTCTCAGCCTGAAGCTGGTTTCTTGTTTGGGAGATCTGGTTAAGATTCCGTTTTGGCCCCTGTAACAAAGGTCAGAATCACAGTGACTTAGAAAGTAGAACAGGATGGAAGTTCATGTTTCACTCTCACGTAAGCAGCCGGGGGCTCGGTGGCAGCTCCTGGTGTTGGGGATCTAGCAAGCCTCCTTGTGTGGTGCTGCTCTGCTCTGCTCATCCTCAATAGGTGGCTTCCGGCTTGTGGTCTCAGATGGGCGTGACATTTTCCATCAGCACTGCCAAGGTCCAGCCTGTGGGGGAGGGTGAACAGGGACTGGCGGGCAAGCCCATTCCCTCTAAACGCCAAGCCCAGAAGCTGCATGTAACACCTCTGCTCCCGTCCCATCGTCATAACGTAGTCACGTGTCAGCATGTCGCCATCAGGGAGCCTGGGAAGTGTAGTCTTTAACTGGGCAGCCATGTGCTCTGATAAAACATGGGAATTTTAATACTAAAGGAAGAAAGGGAGAGTGAATATTCTGGGACAACAAGCAGACTCTGCCACAGGTAATGACCACCCTAACCCCGGGGAGGATGCAGATGCCTTCCCCATCATCTAATTAATTCACCATTTATTGAGCATGGACTCCATGCCAGATATTGTGCACAACACACAGGTTCTTCCTTTAGGCCTCCTCCTTACAGTCTAGAAGGGGCAGACAGATTGATAAACACCCAGGGTGCTCAGGGTTCCTGGGGCTGCTAGAGGTAGTTTGGGATGGGGCACCTGGAGGAGAGGTCGGCAGCGCTTGGAATATTAGTAGGTGTTTACTAAGTAGCGGTGAATGGTGTCCTCAGGATGCCAGAGTATTCCAAAGGGGTGGCACATATGACACTCGGCCAGGACCTGTTTTCCATTGCTGAGGGCTTTGGATGTCTTCCTGTGGTGGGGGTGCTGAGTCGGGAGGTCGGGAGGGGGAAGCATTGACGTCTGGGCGTTCTGATCCCAGCTTGATTCTCCAGCTTTCTACCCACATCTTATTCCCCTGCCACTTGGTTCTCTCCGCTTTCCTGGGCTCTGTGCTGTGGCTTTGGTTGTGCTGTTCCTTCAGCCTGGTTTGCCCTTCCCTCTGCTCTTTGCTAGCGCAGGTCCTACTCATCCTCTGAGGCCCAGCTGGGAGGTGTGTTCACTCTAGGCCATAGAGTTTTCCCGCTGAGAACTCAGTAACTCTAGCCCACAGTCTGTAAATGGAATTGCGGCTCTGAGAGGGTAAGTCATGTGCCCCCACAGCTAGAATAGGTAGCAGGGGTCCTGATCTCCCGTTGTTTCTGCTCCCTGGCTTGGAGATTCTGCCCAGAGGAGCCATTTTCAGATGCAGGGTCCCTGTGGCAGGGAGGCGAGGAGGGGTGGGGTCGCGAGGAGGGGCAGGGAGACAGGGGTCCTCTGCTCAGGCTGAAAGAGGCGCTTTCTTGGAATTGCTTCCCAGAATCAATGAGGTTAAATCATTGGGCCAAAGTCACTGAGTGACAAGCTTGGGTTTAAATCTCGGACTCTGAATCCCAAGTTCTATTTTATTTTACTTTTTGGAATTTTAAAATATATAGAAAAGAAGTTCTACATAGATGGATAATCTTACCACTCAGAAATAACCACTATTAATATCCTGGTATGTATACTTCCAGTTTTTTAAGAAGAGACGGGGTTTCACCGTGTTAGCCAGGACGGTCTCGATCTCCTGACCTCATGATCCACCCACCCCGGCCTCCCAAAGTGCTGGGATTACAGCTGTGAGCCACTGCGCCCAGCTGACCTGATAGTATTTTGGTTATATTTAGTTAAATAAAATATGTTATTTAAATTAATTCCACTTTTTTTTTTCTTGCGATGTTGTCCAGGCTGGTCTCAAACTGTTGGGCTCAAGTGATCCACCTGTCTAGGCCTCCTAAAGTGTTGAGATTATAGGCATGAGCCACCGAGCCCTGCCTTCTTTTCCTTTTTTAATATGGCTATTAAACTTTATAAATTAAGGCCGGGTATAGTGGCTCATGCCTGTAATCCCAGCACTTGGGGAGGCCAAGGTGGGCGGATCACCTGAGGTCAGGAGTTCAAGACCAGCCTGGCCAACATGGCGAAATTCCATCTCTACTAAAAATACAAAATTAGCTGGGCATGATGGTGGGTGCCTGTAATCCCAGCTACTCTGGAGGCTGAGGCAGGAGAATTGCTTGAACCCAGGCGAAGGTTGCAGTGAGCCGAGATCGTGCCATTGCACTCCAGCCTGGGCGACAAGAGCGAAACTCTGTCTCAAGAAAAACAAAACAAAACAAAATTTTTAAATTATATATGTGGCTTGCATGTATTTCTATTGAACAGCACTGGTCTATTATTATAGTATTAATAAGTTTATTCATAAATATTAAAAGGAAAATGAATTTAGAGGAATTTTTTTTTGAGGCGGAGTCTCGCTCTGTCACCAAGCTGGAGTGCAGTGGCACGATCTTGGCTCACTGCAACCTCTGCCTCCCGGGTTCAAGCAATTCTCCAGCCTCAGCCTCCCAAGTAGCTGGGATTACAGGTGCGCACCACCATGCACAGCTAATTTTTGTATTTTTAGTAGAGACAGAGTTTCACCATGTTTGCCAGGATGATCTCAATCTCTTGACCTTGTGATCCGCCCACCTTGGCCTCCCAAAGTGCTGGGATTACAGATGTGAGCCACCGCGCCCTGCCTAAAGGAATTTTTGAGCTCTAAATAAATGGTTCTTTATTATTTCCTGAGAGTTCACTAAAATTTAAACAAATTTTTGAAAAATAGTAAAAGATTAGATTGATTTTTTTGTTTTTTAAGAGCACATGGTACAGTGTTTTGAAAGCTAAAGGCATGACACTCTGAAGCTCCTCCCAATTTCGGATATATGATTGTTTTTGCAACGCATTGCTTTCTGACATTCATATTTATTCTGTGGCTCTAATTCTTGTGGGCATTTAGTATTCTGTAAGAAACACTCAGGCTTTTGCCCACATGTCCTTCGTTCCTGAGTCGTGGGTTTCTTTATGAGCTGGGTTTCATTTCTTGAGAAGGGCTTGTGTGTCTGGGAGGAGGCTGCTTGTTGCCTTGGTGCCTGGCTGGTGTCTGGACCGTCCCCACACCTTGGGGTCGCACTTTGTACCCCAGTATACTCTGTATGCACCACTTCATTGTCTTCTGGCATTGGATGCTGCTGTGGCCTTGCCTGATTTCCTCTTTTTTTTGAGTCAGAGTCCCACTCTGTCACCCAGGCTGGGGAGCAGTGACGCAATATTGGCTCACTGCAACTTCCACTCCCGGGTTCAAGTGATTCTCCTGCCTCAGCCTCCCTAGTAGCTGGGATTACAGGCACACACCACCATGCCTGGCTAGTTTTTCTGTATTTTTAGTAGATACAGGGTTTCACCACATTGGCCAGGCTGGTCTCAAACTCCTGACCTCAGGTGATTCCCCCGCCTCAGCCTCCCAAAGTGTTGGGATTACAGGCATAAGCCACCATGCCTGGCCAGATTTGCTTTTTCTTCTTGGATGGCTAATGAGTTCTTGAGTTCAGTAACTGAACTCAGCCCTGTTTTTGTGTTAATTGGCTCCTCCCAGGACTCTAGGTCTCATCTCTAAAAGGTTGTTTTAGGATTCCCAGTACATAGACAGAGCACTGCTAAGACCTATAGATTCAGCAGTTTTGGGCCAACTTCTCAGAACATGTGGAAAAGGCTTTTGTTTTAGCTCTTGACCTTTGGTGGACTTACCACCCAGAATCTTAGGGGGTCCTCGCTGATGACTTTTTGAATTAATTTTAGATTGCGTATATAATAGGTAAATCTAGTCTTCTTTTTAGGACCAGGATGTTAAAGACAAAGCTAAAGTCCATTTTTGCCACCAACCCCAGTTGAGGTCCCCAGCACCTCAACTGTAACTACTATCATGGCCTTAAGATATGTCCTTCCAGACCTTTTAAAACTGATTTTATATTTTAATACAATTATGTTCTGTCCCATCCCAGAAAAATAGACCATGCTTAGGCTGGTGTATGAGTTGTTCTGGGTTTATTCAGAACAGTCTGGGGGGTGGTGTGGATTCCAAAGAGCTGCTCCTGGAGTGAACTTTTCATTCAAATTAAGCCAATATAGACATCAACAAGTTATAACCATAAGTAGTATGCTCTCAGGAGTAAAAGCTTCATGTAAGCATTCCCAGATATCTGTATAGTTATGACTTTTAGACAGAAACAGATGAACACTCTGTTACTCTGCAAGAATACAGACTTGCATTCAGGTCATTTTGACACAGACTCATTTTAAGATCTGGCTGTACAGACATTCCAGCAGCTCCACAGAATACAGCACCAGAGCTGGGGATTTCATCACGTCACTCTTGAAAATACATAACACTGGGGTTTGTGTGTGTTTTATAAAGATCATAATGAATACATCATAAGCCACCTTTGTTTTTTTCCTACTGAACTTGAACTCTCTCCATGTTAATGTGTATCTACCAGCAGCCAGGCGTGGTGGCTCATGCCTGTAATCCCAGCTCTTTTGGAGGTTGAGGTGGGCGGATCACCTGAGGTCAGGAGTTTGAGACCAGCCTGGCTAACATGGTGAAACCCTGTTTCTACTAAAAACACAAAAAATTAGTCGGGCGTGATGGCATGTGCCTGTAATCCCAGCTACTCGGGAAGCTGAGGCAGGAGAATCGCTTGAACCTGGGAGGTGGAGGTTGCGGTGAGCCGAGATCACTCCAGGCTGAGCAACAAGAGTGAAACTCCATCTCAAAAAAAAAAAGTATCTACTGGCAAATAAATGAGTGAGTGTTTGAGCCAACACCTATTTGAGTACATGCTACTGGAACATTCTTTAAATGAACTGAATTCACTATGAGGTGGTGCCCATTTAGACCCTGTGAAGGCTATGAAGTTCCAGAAGGGCCTTGCTGGGGGCCTGGAGCCTCGGAGTGTGGTGGTTCTGGGGTCCCTTGAGTGAGGGGGGTTCCTACATGCAGGCCATTCCTTGCTGCCACTCTGTTCTCACTTTGTTTGGCTTCTCACTTTGTTTTTGTAGATGACATGGCAGAACTTCTCCTCGGGGAGTCGAAGCTGGAGCAGTACCTGAAGGAACACCCCCTGAGGCAGGGGGCCAGTCCCCGAGGCCCCAAGCCCCAGCTGACTGAGGTCCGCAAGCATCTGACCGCCGCCCTGGACCGAGGGAACCTTAAGGTACCATGGGCCTCTGGGCTGAGGCGACACTTCCTTTGGACAGTGTGGGGTTGAGAAGGGTGCTCGGGGTTGAGCTGGGTGACGTTTGGAGCTCACCTGCACAGCGCCATGGCTTGTCTTCTTAGAAGAGGGCCAGCTCCCAGTTGGGTGGATGTGCCAATCTGTAGGCTGGCTGACCACTGTGGGGGCTTCTGGCCAATAGGGTCTCTCTGATGAGAGTCTTCAATGACACGTCATCTGCACGATGCCACTTATCTCTCAGATGCTTGAACTAAAGCTATCCAATATAACCCAGAGCTTAACCTGACATGTTACCCAGTTCTAGAAAAGAGAGAAGTTAATCAGAAGGGTGCTCAATGCACAGCTTCCTGCTCATCAGTGTAACAAGCCACTATGGCCCAGAGCTGTAGGAGGTTCCATACTGGTGCCAGCAGGCCTGGCGTCACAGTTGGGAGGGGGCCAGGAACTTCCCCGTGTCTCAGCAAGGACCTTCACCCTGTGGCACAGGGAATCTTAGGTGCTGCCCCTGTCTGTCCATTCTGTTTTCTGGTCTCATCACACCCAGGTTTCCTTTCCCTCTAACGTGGCTTTCCTTCCCTTCTTCTTGGACTCCTCATTCAGTTCCTTTTGCTTTTCATGGGGGTCATCTCCTCTTCCCACCCTGCCCTTCTGCCCCCCGGGTGGCTCACACTTTCTTGGCTCTAGATGCTTCCCCTAGTTCAGATGGCTGTCTGTGGCCTGCTCCATCCTGCCTGTCTTCCCCAGGATGTATTTCCCACTGAGGACAGTCTTTGGTGAACTTCTGGAGCTCTGATTTCCGTTTCCTTTTAACTTTGATGACTTCTTTCTCATTTTTCTTCTCTTCCTGTCTCGGAATCCTCTGAGGCTCCATTTTCGGTCTTTATTCTTGTTTGCATGTGCACGCTTCCCCCCAGGAAGCCATGCTTTCTTTGGCTTTACCTTTCATATCTGTACTGCAAACTCAAGCCTGCTCCCGACTTGCTGTGTGACTCCGGGGAGGTTACTCGCCTCTCTGCAGCTCAGTTTCTTTAGGTTTGAATGGAGTGGGCTTTTAAAGGGGTGAGCTTAGACCTTCCTGGCTCTAAGCCTGTGAGCTTTCAATTTGAGCTGTTCCTCCTCTTGGTCATCTGGCCACCTCCTTGGCCCTGCTGCAATGGAGGGCCTGGACAACCTTTGAGTAAGTTAGTATTGGTGTTGGTCAGTTGTGCAGCAACAGGCTTCTGGAAACCCTGATAGAGAGCTGCTTTCAAAATGGTCTCTGTGTATGTTATCTGCACGGACACAGCTCCAGGCCGCTAGGAGGTGGCTGGAGAGCGTCACCTCAACATAGGGACCCCGCCCCAGGCCCCTAGGGGGTGGCCGGAGAGGTCACCTCAGCATAGGGATCCCAGGTACTTAAGGACTCCCTGCTGCATTTGGCCTTCAAAAACCAGGTCTTCTCTTTCCCCATTCAGTTTCTCTGTAAGGGCCATGTCACACTTTGGTGTGTGGCAGATCACTTGAAGCCAGGAGTTCAATACCAGCCTGGCCAACATGGCGAAACCCTGTCTTCATCTCATATGTTCTTTTTTTTTTGATACAGAGTCTCGCTCTGTCGCCCAGGCTGGAGTACAGTGATGCGATCTTGGCTCACTGCAAGCTCCGCCTCCCAGGTTCACGCCATTCTCTTGCCTCAGCCTCTCAAGTAGCTGGGACTACAGGCACCCGCCACCACGCCCGGCTAATTTTTTGTATTTTTAGTAGAGACGGGGTTTCACTGTGTTAGCCAGGATGATCTCGATCTCTTGACCTCGTGATCCGCCTGCCTCGGCCTCCCAAAGTGCTGGGATTACAGGTGTGAGCCACCGTGCCCAGCCTCATCTCATATGTTCTTAACCAATGACACGATGACACAGGTGGACACGGGTAGGTCTTGATCTGGGGACACAGGTGGTAGGTCTTGATTAGCAGGAGAGGGTGGAGGGACAGCAGGCACATGGGCCACAGCTCACAGTGATGGCCAGCCAGACTCAAGTGTCCTGCTGGGAGGTGTGAGGGGAGATATCTGGCTAGTTTCTTCCCCCTGTCTACCCGCCCCCCAACTTCATCTTGAAAAATTCACCTTTCATTTCACCAGGTGCTGACAGGTTTTGCTTTCCATCCTCTACAACGCAGTGTGGTAGTAAACACATTGAATTTATTTTATTATTTATTTATTTGGTTTTTTTTGAGACAGAGTGTTGTTCTGTCACCCAGATGCCATCTCAGCTCACTGCAACCTCCACCTCCCAAGTTCAAGCAATTCTCCTGCCTCAGCTTCCCAAGTAGCTGTGACTACAGGTGCGTGCCGCCACACCTGGCTAATTTTTGTATTTTTAGTAAAGACGTGGTTTCACCATGTTGGCCAGGCTAGTCTCGAACTCCTGACCTCAGGTGACCCTCCTGCGTCAGCCTCTGAAAGTGCTGGGATTATAGGCCTGAGCCACTGCATCCAGCTGTTGAATTTAATTCAAGTTAAAATGCTTGAGTCTGAGTCCAGTTCTGGATTTATAAGCTGTGTGATCTTGGGATGTTACTTAACCTCTCTGAGCTTCATGTTTCTCAGCTGCAGGCCTACTTAACCCAGGATTGTTTTGAGGCTCAAATGGAGAAATTCTTTCAAAGCTGTATAGCACCAGATACACATCATTTCTTGCTATGTTATTAGTTCTACCTAGAGAGTTTTTTTCTCCCATTGCTGTTTTTCACCTTCCTCTGTCTTATAAAGAATGTTCCAAAGCCACACATCTTTTGTATGGGTGTGCTGTCCTACTCACACTGACTAACGTGAAACTTTCTCTTTCCTTGAGCTTAAGTCCAGCTTGTCTTACGTGAATTGAGGCTGGGAAGACCAGAGCCAGCCAGGCATGTAGTGGGATGGAAGGAGTCCTGGACTAGGAGTCAGGACATCTGGCTTCTGATTCAAGGCAAGAAAATGCTCCTTATTGTGAGCAAGGTGGCCCCTGACACTGTGTTGGGGTTGTCCTCCCACTGCCCAGGCAGCCGAGGCGCCCTGGCCAAGCTGTTTCCTGTGCTTGGGTGGAGACTGGACTCGCCCAGGGAGGCTCTTCCAGTGTGTCCAAGCTGTGCCTCTCGGCTTGCAATTTTCTTCAAGCTTTTTCTCCACCTGGCTCTCCAGTTTGCTTTCGTTAACCTTTTTTTTTTTTTTCCCTTTTGGTAAAATATACATAACATACAACCTAATGTTATAGCTCTTTGTAAGTGTACAGTGTAGGGGCATTAAGTATATTACCGTTGTCACTCAGCCGTCACCACCCTCCATCTCCAGGACTCTTTGCATCTTCCCAGACCGAAGCTCTTGTGATGTGTCCATTACTGCTGACTCCTCATTCCCCCTCCGCTTTCCGTTCACCTTTAATCCAACGGTTCTCAGAGGCTAGAAGCCTGGGGAAGGAGGGAAGACTTCCCAGAATTACCTAGGAAATGTTTTCAAAATACCCAAGCCTGGCCTGTCCCCCACCTGGGTGGAGAACCCCTGTGGTGGATGCTTTTTTTTTTTGAGATAGAGTCTCGCTCTGTCATCCAGGCTAGACTGCAATGGCGTGATCTCGGCTCACTGCAACCTCCGCCTCCTGGGTTCAAGCGATTCTTGTGCCTCAGCCTCCTGAGTAGCTGGGATTATAGGTGTGCACCACCATGCCCTACTAATTTTTGTATTTTTAGTAGAGATGGGGTTTACCATGTTGGCCAGGCTGGTCGTGAACTTCTGGCATCAAGTGATCTGCCTGCCTCGGCCTCCCAAAGTGCTGGGATTATAGGTGTGAGCCACCGCACTCGGCCTGGATTGCTTTTTTTCTCTTTTCTAAGTCTGCTTTGATTTCTCTGTCTCCAGATGTAATTCTAATTCCTCTGGTGCCTCTCTCTTGGGCCACCCATAAACACTTTTGCTCCTATCAGTCCTCCTTGCCCACTCCACCATCCTTTCCAGTGCTGCCTGATGTCCCTCCCTCTTCCAAGAAATGCCTGGAAGCCGACCATGCTGGCTAAGATAGCTGCTATAACACGCTGTACCTGGCTACCTGGCCATGTTGTCCACTCATCAAAGCTCTAGGTTACAGTATAAATAGTGCGGTTTCATGGTGTGCTTCTGTAAGCAAAAACCTCAGCTTTGAACCGCTTGGGCTCTGAGGAGAAGGTCTGGCCACGGAAGATAAATCTGTTTCCTTATATAGGTGGCAGGGTGGCCTGTTCTCTCCTTAGGTGCCGGGGGACGGGTCAGCGAGGAGGGCAATGATGAGGCTTTGGGGAGAGGGGGACTGGCCAGGCCAGCCTTGCTGGCTGGGAGGAAGGGGGGCCCACAGAGAACTTCCAGCTCTCAGTCTCTGGGGAGGGTACCAGGTCACCTCAGTTTAGAAACTTCAGTGGCTCAGTGAGAAACTTCACCCTGGAAAGCAAGCAAGTCCTGATCTTCGCATCCATTTGGGAAGGCTCTCCTTGGTTATTTGGATTACAGGGTTGTGGTGCATCTCCATTGCCATGGCCAGACCCACCAGGATGTCTGGGCTGCTTCCTTTTCTGAGACAGGTGCTTGTATGTTTAACTTATGAAGCATTCCTTCCTTCCTTGGCCCAGCTGGCCCAGCCCAGCCACGGGCCTGATGAGGGAAAGCCGCAGGGTTTTGTTTTGGTTTGTTTTTTCCAACAGCTTTATTGAAGTGTAATTCACATACCATACAACTCACCCATTCAGAGTCCACTTCAGTGATTTTTAGTATATTCATGAAGTTGTGCAACCATCACCACAATCAATTCTAGAACATTTTCATCACCTTCCAAGGAAACCCCATCATCATCAGCAGCCACCTCCCATTCCTAGCCAAGACTAATCTGTTTTCTAACTCTAGACTTGACTACTCTGGACATTTCATACACGTGGAAGCATACAATATGTGGCCTTTTGTGACTAGATTTTTCACTTGGCATCATGTTTTTGGAGTTCGTCTATGTTGTGGCACATAAGAGTACTTCATTCTTTACTACAGCTGAGCAATATTCCATTTTATGGCTAGCCCACATTTTGGTGGACACTTGGGTTGTTTCCACTGTTTGGCTATTGTGGATAACACTGCTCAGAACATTCATGTCCAAGCTCTTGTGCGGGGAGCTGTGGGGTTTTATGGCAGCAGCTGGATGGGCTCCGAGGGAGCATCATGCCTGATATTGTAGGAAAATGCTTTTCTTTCTCTCCTTTTCCTTCTAGTCAGAATTCCTACAAGAATCCAGTCTGATCATGGCCAAGTTGAATTATGTGGAAGGTGATTATAAAGAAGCTCTGAACATTTACGCCCGGGTGGGCCTGGACGACCTGCCACTGACAGCTGCCCCGCCCTATAGGCTGCGGGTGATCGCAGAAGCCTACGCTACCAAAGGTGAGGCCCGTGCCTTCTAACACAGTGTCCCGTGGCCTGGAGCCAGCAGCGCCTCTTGGGAGCCGCCTGTTTGACCCCTGGCCCTTGGCTGGTGATGAACCTGGCAGTTCCCAGCAAGGCTGCTGGGGCCGCCCTGCAGCACGTGCTGGGTCATGCTAAGCCCAGCAGGGGTTTGTTCCTCTGAGCCAGTGGCCATCAGCTGTCACTGAAGGGGATGAAGGAAAAACATTTCAGCAAAGTTTCTTTCTTTCTTTCTTTCTTTCTTTTTTTTTGAGATGGAATTTTGCTCTTGTTGCCCAGGCTGGAGTGCAATGGTGTGATCTTGGCTCACTGCAACCTCCGCCTCCCAGGTTTAAGCGATTCTCCTGCCTCAACCTCCCGAGTAGCTGGGATTGCAGGCATGTGCCACCACACCCGGCTAATTTTGTATTTTTAATAGAGAGGGGGTTTCTCCATGTTGGTCAGGCTGGTCTCGAACTTCTGACGTCAGGTTATCCGCCCACCTCAGCCTCCCAAAGTGCTGGGATTACAGGCGTGAGCCACCGTGCCCAGCTTCAGCAAAGTTTCTTGATAAGTAATATGCAACTTCAGCGGGGGCCTTTCTTGGTAATTAAAATCCTGCACAGCTTGTAGGGATTCGTATCATATGGTCAGTTGGACACATGGCTGATGATGTTTTTATTCATTAATGCCACCTCTGGGTTGATTAAGGCTAATCAGTTGACACATAGCAATCACTAGTAATCAGTCCTCTCTTAGTTAACTGTGTACCTATTCAGAGACAAGAAGAACGTGTAAATATCTCACTGCCATGAAGCAGTTTGCACTCTAGTGTGAGATAATGCAATCTCATGGGAAGAAAAAGTATGGAAGCACAGGACACACAGACGATTGGACCATTCCAAGCTGCCGCTTCCTCAATCTGTAATGGGCATAATCACACTCACTTCATGGGGCTATTAGGATGATTAAGTCAAATAATGTATGTAAAGCATTTAATGTAGTACCTGGCACATTCTAAATGCTGCATAAATGATATTTTAAAATCTTGACCAGTCACGGTAGCTCACACCTGTAATCTCAGCACTTTGGGAGGCCAAGGCAGGCGGATCACCTGAGGTCAGGAATTCGAGACCAGCCTGGCCAACATGGCGAAACACCGTCTCTACTAAAGGTACAAAAATTAGCCAGGTGTGGTGGCAGGTGCCTGTAATCTCAGCTACTCAGGAGGCTGAGGCAGGAGAACTGCTTGAACCCGGGAGGCAGAGGTTGCAGTGAGCCGAGATCACGCATTGCACTCAAGCCTGGGCGACAAGAGTGACTCCATCTCAAAAAAATAAAAAATAAAATAGAATAAGAAATAAAACCTCAGCCCCAAACAGGGCAGCAAATGGTAAAAGCTAGAGATGGGTAATACGGAGAGGTCACTTCAGGCCAGCAGGGACAGGAAGGCTTCCTAGAGGAAGACGGACACTTTGAATGTGACTTCTTAAGGCCATGGCAATAAGTGGACTATCTGGAGTGGCTCCTGTCCTTCTGGCCATCTGCTGTTCAAACCATGTACCGTGACTGACTGTGGCTGGCAGAGGCCAGGGCCCTGGGTGACTCGTCCCTCCAGCACAGTCATGAGCTGGCCATTGTGTGCTGGCAGCACTTTCTGGCTGAGATGAGGGGGCTACAGGTGGTCCAGCCTGTCTGACTCAGTTGTCTTAGGCAACGTTGAACAAAGACACAGCCCGGGGCACACTTGTTAAGAGCTTTGTGATGGGGATGATGTATTCACCCAGTTCCCTGGGGACCCTTGAGTACTGCCAGGCTCCTCTAATTAATCTTCTAAATGTCCCCATGGGCTAGGAAAAAATGCCGTTGCTCTCGACAGGGCACTCTGGCAGTTTAATGGGCATGCCCCTTTGAGGCTGCCTCTGGGGTCCTGACAGCATTTGGCTTTGTTTGCATCTGTCTGAGCTATGGGGAGTGCTGGGGTCTGTGCCACACGGCTACGCTTTTCTCTCCCTGGTGCTCACCCGGCTACCTCACGTGCCTCAGGAGCTGTGTGTGTATGGCCAGCAACAGTATTCTGGAAGGACAGCAAAGCATCATCTGGCAATTTCCACCTGCCCAACTGCCCTGGGGCTGATGGGTTGTACCAGGAGTTGGCTTGCTATTTGGGGGTGGGAGGTGGCTTTGGGGCCTGCCCAGTACCCAGAGCCCACGTCCTAGGATTGGTTCTGAGATAGTTTAATGGAGGCAGGCTGTCTACAGGTGGCACTGCCAGCTCAGTCTTGTAGTTACCATGAAAGGTGGGCAAGGAGGACAGGCAACTTGGGCCCTGAGCCTGGCCCTGGGTGATATGTGGTCACCCTACCCATGAGGTTGTGACATTGGCTCTTGGGACACCTGCTGGCTCAAGGGAGACCTGGCTTTGGCTAGTTTCTGACTTCTGTGAGTGCAGGTAGAGTCACATATGTACCGGGAGAGGGAAGGGTCACTTCTGCCTAGAGGAAGTGGCCAGCAGCCTGGGGGCTCCAGGCCCTGGAGAGCCTGGTGGGCCAGGTGAGAGGCAGTGTAGAGGGACAGTTATGAGCACCTACCCTGACCATCTGCCTGGGTCCCACTCTGTGTGTCACATGCTGGCTCTGGGGCCTTGTGCAAGTTGCTTAGCCTCTCTCTACCCGTTTCCCCACCCATCAAGCTCTCATTGTCTTGTCACGAGGACTGCATGACATAGCACACATAAAATGCTTCTACAGTGCCGGCACTTAGTGAGCGTGATGTAAATGTCAGATGAAGATGAGTGTTGGGTGGGCCCTGAGGGACTAGAAGTGACTTGTACTAACAGGGCAATTGCGGGCCCAATTCATGGAGATGCCCAGAGACAGGCCTGCTCTCTGAGGAGTTCAAGAGGCCCTCGATCCTAGCTCTGTGTAGGATATCCTTGGCTCTTCTTTCTTCACCAAGGTCCCTGAGGATTTTTAAGGGGAGGCTGCTGTCAGGGGGTTCTCCGAATGTTGGTCCCTCCCCTATGCTATGTGCACACTGCTCTAGGCAGCGCGATTGACCTGCACACTTTCTTTGTCACCTCAACTTTTCCCTGGTGACCTGAGGTCTGAGTTGGCCAGGGTTTTCAGATAGAGTCCCTTCCCCTGGCCAGCCAATGTTAGCCTTTGCGATTAGGAATCGGAAGCCCGCACGGTTCAGCTCCCAGAACCTCCTATGGGCCAGCACTATGTTAGGGGATTTCCTGTCTCTTTAACTCTCCAAACCCCAAATTTACAGAAGAGAGAAATGAGAGGAGGTGAGATTATGCAGAAGCGTAGCAGTGGCCATGGTGTACTGAGAGATTCCTGCATGCCAGGTGTGATGCCCTTTATCCCAGTATTTCATTCACTCTTTTTTAAAAAAAAAAAAAAAAAAATGGAGTCTTGCTCTGTCGCCCAGGCTGGAGTGCAATGGCACAATCTCGGCCCACTGCAACCACCACTTCCTGGGTTCAAGTGATTCTCCTGCCTCGGCCTCCGAAGTAGTTGGGATTACAGGTGTGCACTATCACACCTGGCTAATTTTTGTGTTTTTTTTTTTAGTAGAGACAGGGTTTCACCATGTTGGCCAGGCTGGTCTCGAACTCCTGATCTCAGGTGATCCACCCACCTCGGCCTCACACAGTGTTGGGATTGAAGGCGTGAGCCACTGCACCCAGCCTTCATTCAGTCTTTGCCACCACCTATGAGGTAAACACCATTATTCTTTCCATTTTACAGAAAATAAACCTGGGGCACAGGGAAGTTAGGTAAACCTGCCCTGGGTCCTACAGCTAGGAAGTGGTTGAGCCAGGACTTGACCTCAGAGACTGGCTCTAGGGCCCTTGTTCTCCTCTGAATGGCAGAATGGGGTCTCAGTCTGACACCCATGTTCCTAATTGCTCTCCTCTATTGGCACATTGACTGGAACTCTCCTGGGCCAGGTAAGGTTTCTTCAGGGAGAAAACATTCAGGTCACTCAAGAATACCCTAGATTTGTACTCCTGCCCTTGGTTCCTCTGCCTTAATGCCTCACCCTTGCCGGGTTTCCTCCTGTAAGTTCTGTCCTTCGAGCTCCTATTGCTGTCTTCTCTGAAGCCCCCTGGGAAGAGTCAATCATATTTGATGTTGTTGTAGCACAGTACATTAGAATTATGTAAGAAACGACTGGAGTTGTACGCATGCTCACTTAAGGCGTTCTTCCCTTGCCAATCTAGCATTCCTAGAAGAAGGTCATCTACCAGTTACACTCCGCCATTTTGACCTTTAGTGCGCATGCTTGAGCCCCTCGCCCAACTCCTGAGAACTTATTGGGAAGCTGCTGATCACCGATTTCAAGTTTCTTCTATCTGCTGGGAGGCTGCTTTTTCCTGATGCAGGCTGCTACCAATTATTATTTTAGAGAAACAGTTAACAACTGCCTGACCATCACCTGATGGTCACCTGACATTCCTGGCATATGTGTGTGTGTGTGTGTGTGTGTGTGTGTGTGTTGCGGGGAGCCCTCTCCTGCCCTACTCATGCCTGACTAGCTGCCTACTACAACAGGGCTACTTGGCTTCCTCAGCATTTTCTGTGGCCTTCTTTTCTGCATACACAGAGGAAAGTAAGCACCTATCTCTGCTTTATAAACAGAAACATAATAAAAGAGACAAAAGGAACAGTTCCTTTTTTAGTAAAATAAAATTTTAAAACTGGAAATTTTAAAATTTAAAAATTTAAAAAATGGGGCCTGGAAACAGCAGGGGAATTAACTTCCTTTCCAGATTGCATGGCACCAAAGCAGAGGACTGGCTCCGAAGAGCAAGTGGGGTCAGCACAGTCATCTCCCACCAGCACAGTCATCTCCCATGCAGACATTTTATTTCCCAGTAGGGGAGACTGTGCCAGAGAGAAGGGACTTGCCCTATGTCACACAATCCAGGGCAGGACCAAGATGTGGGGATGTTGCTTGGCAGGAAATTTTTCCGTCAAGCTAAGTGACTTCCGTACCCAGATGGAGGAGGTCGCACCATGTCCGGCGCTTTACAGAGCTCCTTTACCTTCTCCATTCCTCCCTGCTCCTGGGTGGAAATTGCTCTTCCATGCACTGGTTAAGGACATGAAGCTTTGGGGTCAGACTGTCCAGGTTTGACCTCTGGCTTTGTCACTTACTAGCTAAAGGGTCTTGGGCAAATTATTTTCACCCCACTGGGTCTGTTTTCTCATCTGTAAATGGAGATAATATCTGCCTTACAGGGTTGTGCAAGGAATAGGTGAATACATGTCAAGCACTTAGCACAATGCCCGGAAGATCAACAAATGTGTTATTTTTATTCTTATGTATCCCTTGGGTTTGACCACAAATGACTGGCCTCTTCAGATGCCCCAGGTAACAACATCCGGTTATGGGGAGAGGGGAGAGGCCGGCTTTTTTCCATGAATACATTGGTGCTTTAGTAGATCTGCTTTGTCAGGCAGAGGGTTTGGCCATCAGGAAGTGGGACCTGGGATCCCTACATTTACGGGTGGAATCTTTTTTTTTGAGACAGAGTTTCACTCTTGTTGCCCAGGCTGGAGTGCAGTGGCACAATCTCAGCTCACTGTAACTTCTGCCTCCTGCGTTCAAGTGATTCTCCTGTCTCAGCTTCCCGAGCAGCTGGGATTACAGGTGCGTGCAACCACGCCCAGCTAATTTTTTTTGTATTCCTAGTAGAGACGGGGTTTCACCATGTTGGCTAGGCTGGTCTCAAACTCCTGACCTCAGATGATCCACCCACCTCGGCCTCCCAAAGTGCTGGGATTATAGGTGTGAGCCACCGTGCCCGGCCTATCGGGGGAATCTTTAGGGGAAGATCACATGAAGATCAGAGGCCTGGAGTGCGGCTTAGGGAAGGGAAAGTTGTTGCTGATGTTGGAGGATGGGGAGTACCTAGAAGTCAGGGGCAGCTGGAGAAGCTACCTACATCATCCCTTCTGCCCAGCCCCAGCCAGATGCTTGGCAGGCAGATGGAGTGAGCAGGCGTGCTCTGTTCACAGAGGGGGTGGAGGGGACAGTGCAAATCCAAGTCAGCCTCGACAACTCCATCCCACAGGGCTTTCTGAGGGCAGGGCCTAAGCTCCTGCCTTAGGCATATGCAGAGGGGTAAATGGTGTATGCAGCGCTGACTGCTCAAGCCACGCTGCGGATCCATTTTCTAGTTTCTGCCAAGATCTGGGCATTAGGGCCTTTTCAGTCGTAGGTGAAAGAAACCCCAGTTTAAACTGACTTCAGTGGCAGCTGGCTTCAGGGCTCAAAGACATGGATTCTTCCTCTCTGTTTCCCCTCCCCTCTTGTCACTTTCCATCTCAGGCCCCAGGTGAGTGGAGCGGCTCCAGACTCTCATTCTCCTGGGTGTGATCCTCAGACATCTCGGCCGGGTTCTTGTTATGTCTTATTGGCCCCAACTGGATCACATTCTCATCCTTGATCCAGTTACCATGGTGAAGAGGGGCTGGTCCCATTAGGGGGATCAGAGGAAGGGCAGTGTCCAGTGTCCATGACAGATGTCCACAGCAGTGGCTCTTCCGAATATAAGCCTTTCATCAGATAGGCCCAGGGCTCTTTATTTTTTTCTTTGAGGTGGCCCCTGCAGGGAAGAAGAGAAGGGAAAATCGGGGAGCAGCCAGGTGACTGCTCTGTGAGAGGGTCACTGTAGACTAGAGATGACCTTGGGACCAGACCACGTGAGGCCGATCAACACCGAAGGAATGGGGCTTTTTGGGGGAAGAGCAGCCTCCAGGGGTGGAGGAGCAGGCCTTACCTGTGTGGAGGGCTCTTGGAGGAAGAAAGACTCGGTCTGTTTTGGCCTCAGGGACAGGGCCAGAGCCGGGCACTGGAAACCGCGAGAAGTTCAATGTTAGTCCCATTTATGGAAGCCGATTTCTAACCTCACAGCTGCCAGAGAGCTCAGCTGCACTGAGAGGCAGGGGTTCCCTGTGCCTGAGCATTTATTGAGTGCTGATGGAGAGTCTGGCATGGTGCGTGGTGATTTACCTGCCTGACTGTGCTTATCCTGAGAACAATCCCGGATCCTAGTATTATCATTCCCTGCAGAGGGGTTAAGAGGCTGCTTTTCAGAGTTGAGATGGGATTCAAAGCAAGGCCTATAGACTCCAGCATCCATACTCTTTCCACTTTACTGAGCTGCCTGTCAGTGGGAGCGTAATCACTCGTTGTGAGTGAGGATATGGTTGATGCGATTCTGTTGTGAGATAACCTGCTTAGCCTTGATTGTGTTCTGTGATTTGTGAGTGATTTAAGTCTGGCTTTTCTTATCTGCAAAACAGAGCTAATAATACTTTCACAAGAGTACTGAGAAGACTAAATAAGACAAAATGGGAAGATGCTTTGAATTTATAAATCCAAGGTCAGTGGAAGGGGATTTGAATAGTCAGATCTCATGGACAGCTGAGGCTGGGAGCAGCAGGTGGCTGTGATGGCCTTGCCCCTCCTGTCCCTGAAGGCCCTGCCTGCCATGCTCCTTAGCTGAGCTTGCCAGCAATACTTCTAGCTGTCCCTGGTATTGATCTCTTGTTTCATCCCCCACAATTTTATTTTATTGTTCTTTTTAAAAATTTATTATTTATTTACTTTTTTGAAACAGGGTCTCGCTCCGTTGCCAGGCTGGTGTGATCTCGGCCCACTGCAACCTCTGCCTCCCAGGCTCAAGCGATCCTCCCACCTCAGCTGGGACTACAGGCGTTCACCATCCTGCCTAGCTAATTTTTGGTATTTTTTTCTAGAGATGAGGTTTTGCCATGTTGCCCAGGCTGGTCCCGAACTCCTGAACTCAAGCTATCCTCCTGCCTTGGCCTCCCAAAGTGGTGGGATTACAAGCATAAGCCACTGCACCCAGCTTTATTGTTCTTAACATAGACAAAATACATGTGTTTTATATAAAATTCAGAAATGATGACTAATCAAAAGAACAAAGATTTCCATTATCCATCTATTCAAGGCAGTTGCTGTTAACACTATAGTTCATTTCCTTCCAGATCTTCTCTACACCTCCTATATGTGTGAATTTTTTTATATAAAAGTGGGATTATACCACATATACTGCTTTGTGACCTGCTTTTTCTACTTCACTATAGATCGTAAACACTTTCCATGACAGTAGATAACTTTCTGCAACATTTAAGCAGCTGTATAACATTTCATAGTATGGATGAAATATAATCTATTTAACTAAAGCCTCTATTTTTGGACATGTAGGTTGTTTTCAGCTTTTCACTGTTATACACAAGGCTGTGATGAGTACCCTGTCAGCCTGGTCTTTGTGCCTGTTCTTAATGATTTCCCTAGGAGAGGTTTCCAGAGTGGAGTTTCTGGGTTGAAGAGAGGTATTTCCAGATTGCCCTGCAGAACAGCGGTACCTGTGTGCTTTCCTTCCTGCAGTGTGAGGAACCAGCCTCCTCCCATTCCAGCCAACACTGAATGCAATCCCTTTGATTTAAAAATGAGCATTTATTCTTTAGCTGTGTATTGAGTGTAGGCTGTTTGGAAAATAAAGAAAAAAATATATATATACTTAATATTTATTTTTAAATATTTATAAATAAAATCAGGTACCATACTGTCACTTGAGCTGGTTAACCACTGTTACACACACACGCACACACACACACACAGTATATATATTTACTATTTTTGTCTACAATTGAGATTATGCTTTATATACTATTTTATATTCTTTTTTCACTCTGTGTGTGTGTGTGTACAATTTTTTTTCCATGTCATTAGATATTTTTGAGAACATAATTTGTAAAGGCTGCACAGTGGTGTGCCTTATGGATTTTTTCCTTTTTTTGAGATGGGGTCTTGCTTTGTCACCCAGGTTGGAGTGCAATGGCGCAATCTCAGCTCACTGCAACCTCCATCCCCTGCATCGGGCTTAAGAGATCCTCCTGCCTCAGCCCCCACAAGTAGCTGAGACTACAGGCATGCGCCACGACACCTGGTTAATTTTTGTATTTTTTGTAGAGATGGGGTTTGGACACGCTGCCCAGGCTGGTCTTGAACTCCTGGGCTTAAGCGAGCCTCCCCCCTTGACTTCTCAAAGTGCTGGGATTACAGACGTGAGCCACGGTGCCAGGCCTATGAATATTTTTTAAATAGCTGCCCATGAAACATCTAAGTCATTTCAGTTTTCATATTATAAATATACTCTATAGCTTTTTTCCCTAGTTTATTTTATTTTGGTAAAACACATATAACAAAATTTCCCATCTTCGTCATTTTTAAGTGCACTGTTCAGTGGGATTAAATGTATTCTTCACATTGCTGTGTAACTGTCACCACCATCCGTCTCCAGAACTCTTTCCCTTTTAAAAACTCATGAAACAATAACTCCCCATTCCCCTCCCACCCCCAGCCACTGGCAGACACCATTCTACTTTCTGTCTGTCTGATTTTGCCTACTCTAGGTACCTCATATAAGTGGAGTCATGTGGTATTTGCCTTTTTGTGATTGGCTTACATTTCACTTAACATAATGTCCTCAAGGTTCATCCATGTTGTAACGTGTCAGAATTTTCTTTCGTCTGCAGGCAGAATAATACTCTATTGTGTGCACATACCACGTTTTGACTCAATTTGTGACCTAACACATGGTCTGTCCTGGAAAATGTCCCATGCATACTTGAGAAGAAAATTGGGTAGAGTGACTGTTTATGTCTCTTAGGTCTAGTTGGTTTGTTCTGTTTTAAGTCCTCTATGTCCTTACTTCTGTCTGGTTGTTCTTTTATTTATTTGAGTTTTGAGACGGAGTTTCACTCTTGTTGCCCAGGCTGGAGTGCAATGGCACGATCTCGGCTCACCGCAACCTCTGCCTCCTGAGTTCAAGCGATTCTCCTGCCTCAGCCTCCCGAGTAGCTGGGATTACAGGCATGTGCCACCACGCCCAGCTAATTTTGTGTTTTTAGTAGAGACAGGGTTTCTCCATGTTGGTCAGGCTGGTCTTGAACTCCCGACCTCAGGTGATCTGCCTGCCTCAGCCTCCTAAAGTGCTGGGATTACAGGCATGAGCCACCGCGCCTGGCCTGGTTGTTCTATTCATTCTTAAGAGAGGGTTATTGAAGTTTCCAACTACTATTATAGAATTCTCTGTTTCTCCCTTCAATTCAATGTACGAAGTTTTTGCTTCATGTATTTTGATGGTCTGTAATTACATGTGTAAATGTTTATAATTGTTGTATCTTCTTACTATATTGACTCTTTATTAATATATAACATCCTTCTTTGTCTCTTATTTGTTTTCTTATTTTTAGAGATGGAGTCTCATTCTGTCGCCCAGGCTGGAGTGCAGTGGTGCTATCATAGCTCACTATAACTTTGAACTCCTGAGCTCAAGAGATCTCCTGCTTCAGCCTCCCGAGTAGCTGGAACTACAGATGTGTACCATCATACCCCTGCTAATTTTTTTATTTTTTGTAGAGACGGGGTCTCACTATGTTGCCCAGGATGGTCTCAAACTCCTCATATCAAATGACTCTTCTGCCTCAGTCTCCTGGATAGCTGAGATTACAGGAGCATGCCACCACATCCAATGCCTTTTTTTATTTAAAGTCTATTTTGTTGGATATTAGTATAGCCATCCCTGCTTTCTTGGTTACTATTTGCATGAATATCTTTTTGTTTGTTTGTTTTGAGACAAAGTCTCGCTCTGTCATCCAGGCTGCAGCACAGTGGTGTGATTACAGCTCACTGCAGCCTCAACCTCCTGAGTTCAAGTGATCCTCTTGCCTCAGCCTCCCGAGTAGCTGGGACTAAAGACTCATGCCACCATGTCTGGCTAATTTTTAAATTTTATTTTGTAGAGATGAAGTCTTACTGTGTTGCTCAGGCTGGTCTTGAATTCCTGGGCTTAAGCAATCCTCCCACCTCAGCCTCCCTGAGTGCTAGGATCAGAAATGTGAGCCACTTTGTCCAGTCGGAATATCTTTTTCCATTCTTTCACTTTCAGTGTATTTATGTCTGTGGATCCAGAGTCTCTTGTAGACAGCATATAGCTGGATCTTTTTTTAAAATCCATTCTGTCAATCTCCATCTTTTGATTGGAGAGTTTAATCCATTTCCATTTAAAGTAGGTACTGATAAGGGACTTACTTCTGTAATTTGCTATATTTTCTACATGCCTTATAGCTTTTTTGTCCCTTGCTTTCTGCATTATTGTCTTTTTTGTTAGTTGATTTTTTTTGTAGTGAAATATTTAAATTTCTTTCTCGTTTCCTTTTGTGTATATTTGCTAGCTATTTTCTTTGTGGTTACCATGAAGATTCCATTTAATATCATAAAGTTTAACACTCTAACTTAAATGTATACCAGCTTGACTAACATACAAAGACTCCATTCCTGTAAAGCTCTATCCCCACCCCTTTCTGTTACCGATGTCACAAAATTATATCTTTATACATTATATGCCCCAAAACATAAGCTAATAATTCTTTTAAGTGCATTGTCTCTTAAATTTTATAGGAAACAAAACATGGAATTACAAGCCAAAGTTATAATAATACTAGTTTTTGAGTAATAATTTAAAAATATATTAGTCTCTTAAGTCATGCAGAGAATAAAAAGTGGAGTTACAAACTGTTGTTACAATAATACTAGTTTTATAATTGCTAATGTATTCACTTTTATTGAGATCCTTAGTTCTTTATATAGCTTAGAGTTATTGCTTAGTGTCCTTTCATTTCACCTTGCACGGCTTCTGTGAGCATTTCTTGCAGGGCAGTTCTAGCGGGTAAAAAAAACTCCTCAGCTTTTGTGTTTACTTGGGAATTTCTTAATTTATCTCTCACTTTTGAAGGATAGCTTTGGCAGATATGGGATTCTTGGTTGATATGCTTTGATCTGTGTCCCCATCCAGATCTCATTTTAAATTGTAATACCCATGTGTTGAGGGAGGGATCTGTATTCCCCATGTATCAAGGGAGGGAGGTGATTTGTTCATGGGTGCGGTTTTCCCCATGCTGTTCTCCTGAAAGTGAGTGAGTTATCATGTGATCTGATGGTTTTGTAAGTGTTTGAAGTTTCTCCTTCACTCTCTCTCTCTCTCTGTCTCTCCCACTGCCTTGTAAAGAAGGTGGCTGCATCCCCTTCCACCGTGATTGTAAGTCTCCTGAGGCCTCCCCAGCTATGTGGAACTGTGAGTCAATTAATCCTCTTTCCTTTATAAATTACACAGGCTCAAGGAAGTTCTTTATAGCAGTGAAAATGGACTAATACATTGGTTAAGAGTCTGTTTCTTTGAGCACTTTGAATATATCAGCCTATTGCAATCTGGCCTCCTATGTTTCTGATGAGAAATCTGCTGATGATTTTATTGAGGATCCCTTGTATGTGACAAGTTGCTTCTTGTTGCTTTTAAGATTCTCCCTTTGTCCTTCAAAAGTTTTATTATGATGTGCCTTGGTATGGATCTTTCTCAGTTCATTTTATTTGGAGTTTGTTGAGCTTCTTGGATGTTTATATTCTGGAGCTGAAAAAGTATAATAAATGATAATTGTACTTTTCACTTAATATCTTTCACCAAATTTCAAAAGTTTCCAGTCATTATTTCTTCAAATATCCTCTCTGCTCCTTTCTCTCCCTCTTTTCCTTCTATAATTCCCACAATGCATATGTTCTCTTGATGGTGTTCCACATGTTTCTTAGGCTCTGTTCACTTTTCTTCAATGTTTTTTTCTGTTTGTTCTTCAGTGTCTTAGTTATTTTTGTGCTGCTGTCATATAACACAAGAAACTGGGTAGCTTATAAAGAAAAGAATTTATTTCTCACATTCCTGGAGGCTAGAAAGTCCAATATGAAGGTTCTAGCATCTGGCAAGGGTCTTCTTGGCTTATCTTCCCATGGTGGAAGGTGAGAGGGTGAGAGAAAGAAGGAAAAGGGGGCTGGACTTCCTCTCTTATAATGAATCTACTCCCAAGATAATGGCATTAATCACTCACTCTGTCTTCATGGTATGGTCACCTCTCATTAGGCCCTACCTCCCAACACTGTTGCAATGGGGATTAAGTCTTGAATACATCCTTTTAATGGGACGCATTCAAACCATAGCACTTATTCTCAATAATTTCTATTGTCAGGCCGGGCGCGGTGGCTCACGCTTGTAATCCCAGCACTTTGGGAGGCCGAGGCGGGCGGATCACGAGGTCAGGAGATCGAGACCATGGTGAAACCCCGTCTCTACTAAAAATACAAAAAATTAGCCGGGCGTGGTGGCGGGCGCCTGTAGTCCCAGCTACTCGGAGAGGCTGAGGCAGGAGAATGGCATGAACCCGGGAGGCGGAGTTTGCAGTGAGCCGAGATTGTGCCACTGCACTCCAGCCTGGGTGACAGAGCAAGACTCCGTCTCAAAAAAAAAAAAAAAAAAAAAAAAATAATTTCTATTGTCCTGTCTTCAAGTTTACTGCCTGCTCAAGTTTGCTTTTGAGGCCCTCTAGTGAATTTTTCATTTCACTTATTGTACTTTTTCAGCTCTAGAATTTCACTTCTATTTTTTATTGAGACACGGTCTTGCTCTGTCACCCAGGCTTGAATGCTGTGGCACTATCACAGCTCACTGTAACCTTGAGCTCCTGGCCTCAAGTGTTGCTCCTGCCTCAGCCTCCCAAAGTGCTGCAGTTACAGGTGTGAGCTACTGCACCCAGCCCAGAATTTCTTTTCTTTCTTTCTTTCTTTTTTTTTGGGGGGGTATATAAACTATTTATTAACAGACAAGGCCTACAGACTTATTTCTTCTTGGACACACCCACAGTGCAGCCGCGGTGGCCAGTGGTCTTGGTGTGCTGACTTTGGACATGAAGGCCCCAGGAGTGGCGCAGCCCTCTATGGGCCCGAATCTTCTTCAGTCGCTCTAGGTCTTCATGGAGCTTGTTGTCCAGACCATTGGCTAGGACCTGGCTATATTTTCCATCCTTTACATCCTTCTGTGTGTTCAAGAACCAGTCTGGGATCTTGTACTGGCGTGGATTCTGCATAATGGTGATCACACGTTCCACCTCATCCTCAGTGAGTTCTCCCGCCCTCTTGGTGCAGTCAATGTCTGCTTTCCTCAACACCACATGAACATGTCTTTGGCCCACACCCTTAATGGCAGTGATGGCAAAGGCTGTTTTCCACTGCCCATCAATGTTGGTGTTGAGTAGTCGCAAAATATGCTGGAACTTTCCAGGGATCACTAGAGACATGGAGGCAGCACAAGAGGCGGCGTGTAGGCCTCCCGTCCAGCATTTCTTATTGGTTTCTTTTTAGGTTTTCTATGTCCTTTTTGACATTTCAATTTTGTTCATACATCATTTTCTTGACTTTCACCACATCTTCCTTTAGTCCCTTGAGCATCTTTAAAATGGGTGTTTCTTTGTCTGGTAGATCTGCCATCAGGTCTTTTTCAAGGACAGTTTCAGTTGATACATACTTTTCCTCTGAATGGGCTGTTCTTTCCACTTTTGTCTGTGTGCCTTCTGATTTTTTTTTTTTTTGATGTTGTTGAAAAATAGACATTTGAATCTAATAATGTGGTAACTCTGGGAATAGGATTCTCCCCATTCTCAGGGTTTGCTGTTTTTGTTTATTTAAAAAAAAATATTGTAGGCTGTCTTTGTGCCAAGGATCAGCCTGGAGTATACATTTGAGGGTCTTCTTAGGTCTTCTCTGAGTCTGTGCCTTTCCATGGGCATGCATGGTCAACCATCTAATTTTCCCCATGTATGTAGTTGCCTTTGAATGCTCTAGTCTCGAATGTCTGGCTCTCAAAAGGGAGAAAGAGAAAAATGAGGCTGGGGGGAAGGGCACTGGCCCTTTAAATCCTCTAGCTGTCACTTCTGTTGGTGTGTGTGGGGTGGCTTGCAATAATGTAGGGAGGTGCAGCAACAATGGCTACTGCCTCTTGTCTGCACCCCTGTGATCAGAAGCAGCAGTCAGTGATCAGAACACAGATACTCAACATTTGGAGGACAGGGTGCTCTTTGCCCACCCTAGCTCCTGCAAGCTTCATATTTGCTTCTCTAGGAACGTGTTCACAGCTTCTACTATGCTAAAAGCTGAAATTAACTGCAATTTACCATCAAGCTTTCCCCTGGAAATTGTAAGCCTTCAAGAGACCCTGGAGTTCCAAAATAGTTATATTGAACAGATTGTGCCAGTACAGTAGTTGTCTATGTGGGAAGATAGATTCCTGGTGCTTCATAGTCCACCATCTTCCCGGAATTCTGTTTATAGCTTTTTTAAATAACAGACTTATTGATATATAACTCATATACCATACAATTCGACCCTTTAAAGTGTACAATTCAGTGGTTTTTAGTATATTCAGAGTTGTGCAACCATCACCATAATCAATTTCAGAAAATTTTTATTACTCCAAAAAAGAAACCTTTACCCATTAGCAGTCATTTCCCATTTCCTGAACCCCCACCCCAACTCTATAGCCCTAGTCAACCACTAATCTATACCCTGTCTCTATAGATTTGCCTAGTCTAGACATTTTGTATAAATGAAGTCATGCATTTGACTTTTTGTATCTGGCTTCTTTCATTTAGCATAATGTTTTAAAGGTCCTTATATGTTGCTGCATGTGTCATTTCCTTTTGTGGCTGAATATTACATTGTATGGATATACCATTTTGCATATTTTGTTAATCCATTCATCAGTTGGTGGACAGCAGGTTGTTTCTATTATTTGACTATTAATAATGCTGCTATGAACATTTGTGTACAAGTTTTTTGGTGAACATAATCCCATCCAAAACATTTTGGGTTTTCATTTTTCTTGGATATATACTTAGGGGTGGGATTATTGGATTACATGGTAACTCTGAGTGTAAGTTTTTGAGGAACTGCAAGCTGTTTTCTAAAGCAGCTCACCTGCATGAAGGTTCTAATTGCTTCACATCCTCATCAACACTTGTTGTTATCTGTCTTTTTGATTATAGCCATCCTAGAGAGTATGAAATGGTATCTCATTGTGGTTTTTATTTGCATTTCCCTAATGATAAGTGGTATTAAGCAATTTTTCATGTGCTTATTGGCCATTTGTATATCTTCTTTGGAGAAATATCTATTCAGATTCTTTGCCCATTTTTAATTGGGTTTTTTGTCTTTCTATTATTGAGTTGTAGTAGTTCTTTATATATCCTAAATACAATTTCTTTTACAGATATATGGTTTGTAAATATTTTCTCCAATTTTGTGGGTTGTCTTTCACTTTCTAAGTGATGTCCTTTGAAATGCAAACATTTTTCATTTTGATTAAGTCCAGTTCGTTTTCTTTCTTTTATTATTTTTGTCCTTTTGGTTTTATATCTAAGAAACCATTGCCTAATCAAGTTTATGAAGATTTACTTTTGTGTTTTCTTCTATGAGTTTTATAGTTTTTACTCTTAAATTTAGGTGTCTGATCCATTTTGAGTTAATTTTTGTTTATTTTTGTGAGGTCAGCATCCAACTTCATTCTTTTTGTATGTGGATCTTCAGTTGTTTCAGCACAATTCGTTGAAAATACTGTTCTTTCTCCATTGAATTGTCTTGGCATCCTTGTTGAAAATTAGTTGAGCATATATGTAAGTGTTTATTTCTGGACTCTCTGTTCTATTCCACTGGTCTGTATGTCTGTCCTTATGCCAGTACCACACTGTCTTTATTACTGTAGCTTTGTAGTAAGTTTTGAGTTTGGGGAGTGTGTTTTCTAACTTTGTTCTTATTTTTCAAGATTTTTTTGGCTTACATTTCATATAAATTTTAGGGTCAGGTTGTAAATTAGTGTAAGAAATAATACTTGATAGGGATTGTGTTGAATCTGTAGATCGATTTGGGAAGTATTGCTGTCTTAACAATATCAGATCTTCCAATCTATGAACATGGGATGTCTTCTTTAATTTCTTTCAAAAATGTATTGTAGATTTTTTTGGCATTCAAGTCTTACATTCCTTTTGTTAAATTTATTCTAAGTGTTCTTTTTTATGTTATTATAAGTGAAACTATTTTTTAAATTTCACTTTCAGATTGCTCATTACTAAGGTATAGAAATACAGCTCATTTTTGTTTATTAATCTTGTATCCTTTAACCCTGCTGAACTCATTTATTAGCTATTATATTGTTTTCGTGGATTCTTTAGGGCTTTAAAATATATAAGATCATGGCATTTGCAAATAAAGATAATTTTACATTTTCCTTTCCAATCTGGATGACTTTGTTGCTTTGTATTGCCTAATTGTGCTGGCTAGTATCTCCAGTACAATGTTGATTAGAAATGACCAGAGTGGACATCCTTATTTTAGGGGGAAAGCTTTCAATTTTTCACCACTAAGATGTTAGCAGTGGCATTTTCATAGATAGCCTTTATCAACTTGAAGAAGCTCTTTTCTATTTTTAGTTTGTTGAGTGTTTTTATCATTTAGGGTGTTAGACACTGTCTAATTTTTTTATTGCATTGTTCATGTAATTTTTGTGCTTTATTTTTTAATTATGGCATTTTACATTGAATGATTTTCATATATTAAACCAACCTTGCATTCCTGAATTAGATCCCGTTTGGTCATGGTATATGATTTTTTAATACATTGCTAGGTTCTATATGCTAATATTTTGTAGGGCATTTTAATACTATATTCATAATAGATATTGGTGGTATTCTTGTGATGCCTTTGGTTTTGGTGTCAATGTTATGCTGGTGTCATAGGATGAGTTGTGAAGTGTTCCCTCCTTTTCTGCTTTTTGGAGGAGTTTGTGAAGAATTGGTGGTAGTTCTTTAAGTATTTGGTACAGTTCCCCAAGGAAGCCATCTGAGCCTGGGCTTTTCTTTGTAGAAGTTGTTTGATTGCTAATTCAATCTCTAGTTACCCTGTTGTTTTAATAGATTTTAATAGCCTTTACTTGCTCTCCCTGTTCTTTTGTATGGTATGTTTTCATTGGAGCCCTTAGCCTCTTGATCATGGCAAACAACCCTGATCCAAAAGTAGTTATCTTTAGTTATTTCCCAGTTTCAGGGGTGATGACTTTGAGGAGTAGTCTCTATTCTGTTCTATAACAATAATTTGAGTAGGAGCCCATCTCATATTATAGAGCAAACCCGATACATGTCATAGTCAAGGGAAGCAATACTTCCTATATTTGCAATTGATTGACAAAATCAGCCTGGTGGATAAGTCCTATTTTTTCTGCCAGGAAACTGCCAGCCCCTGCCAAGTTTTAAGCAGGAGGAATGACTTAAGTTTTTAAGCAAGAAAGATCTTTCTGGCATAGAGTGGAGAATAGATTAGAAAGAATTAAAGATTCTTGTGAAGGAGACTGGTTAAGGGGGTTAGTTGGATTTGGGCCCTTTCTCTGTTCTGTATTTCAGTGGGCTGAATTCTGCAGGCTTTTACCCAGGTGCCCAAGTCAGTGGTTTCTGCCTGGGTTTGGTCAAGCAGAGGCACTGGTAGGAAATTGGAAGAGAGAGATAAGCCAGGGTATTTCTCTCTGCCTCAGGCAGCACCTTTGCCAGCAATGGTGTCTCTTCAGTTGTCCTAGCTCCTGTCAGATGAAACCTTTCTCTGTAGTTTTAGTGCCCATTAGGGAGCTTCCTCTGGGTTTTGGCTCTCTAGGGCCCCAGCTTCTGGGCTCTTAAGACTCTACCTCCTCCCCATGTTCTTTCCAGGCCTAGGGATGTTAGTGGCTTCCTGCTATTTCAGAATTCTGGGGTACAAAACCATCCTGTTTGGCCTCTTGCCTGTTTCATCTTCTATGCAGACAATTCCATACATTCAATTCCCTTTATTTGAAAGAACTAGAATGTTTTCATTATCCTAACTGGATCCTGACAGATATCAGAGGTATTGCAAAAGCCTAGATTCCAAGTACAAAGGGCTGAACCAAGGCAGGGGCAGGCAAGTCGGAATCCAGAGTCATTTGAAAGAGAAGCAGTAGGCCAGAGAGATAGGCTGTGTGTGTTGGGAGTTGGTATGGGAAGGTGGTTGAGGGAGGAATCCAGATGACAGTGAAATTTTTAGCTTAGCTCACTGGGCAGGTAATAATGTTGTCAAACCAAGTGAAGACTGCAGGAGTGTAATTGCCCATTGCATTCTTCCTGCCCACTGCACAGATAAAACCAACTCACTGAGACCATGGCATTGCAATAAAGAGTTTAATTGACATGAGGCTGGCTATGCCACATGGGTGATGGAGTTATTAATCAAATCAATCTCTGAAAATTCAGAGGCTAGAGTTTTTCAAGGATAGTTTGGCAGGCAAGGGAATGGGTGCTGCTGATTGGTTGGGGATGCAATCATAGGGGTGTGGAAAATGGTCTTCATGTGCTGAGTCTGCTTCTGGGTGGGGCCACAAGGCATGGCCCTGTGGTGGATCTGGTGGGGCTGTTGGTTGTCAGAAATGCAAAAACCTGAAGAGATACCTCAAAAGGCCAATCTTAGGTTCTACTGTGGTGATGTTATCTGCAGGAGTAATTGGGGAAGTTGCAAATCTTGTGACCTTTGGAACAATGGCTGGTAATCACTTATGCCTTAGCAGAATTCAGGCTCTCTCATCCTCCTAACCTGGTGGTCTTTCATTAGCTTGACAGAGGCAGTTGAGTTTTGGGGAAGTGCTATTATCATTTAAACTATAAACTAAATATCTCCTAAAGTTAGCTTGACCTAAGCCCAGGAATACCAATGTTTGGGGGTTAATGGTAAGATAGGGGTTGGTTAGATCAGATTTCTTTCACTGTCATAATTTTCTCACTGTTACAATTTTTGCAAAGGCGATTTCAGGAGAAGGAGCCCATTTTCCTTGGAGGGTAGAGGGAAGATACTGGATTGGTTGAACATGGTGAAATCTCTTTGTCCACAAGAGGGTGCTATCCTGGGGAAGCATTGGAATTCTTGGCTAGTGCTCAGCATAAAGATTTCCAGGCTATTGGCTTGTTGGTCAGGATTCAGGAATAGGTCTGTGTATAGGTGCAGGACTTGGTTAAAACCCAGGAGCGGCTGAAGCTCGTTTGGAGGGCATGGCTAGAGGCTGGGCCCTGCAAGGCCCCAGCAAGTAACAAGACAGCTCCACCTATAAGCAGAATGCCCCCCAGGGCTCTGGGCTAGTGAAGGGGTGGAGGGATGCCGATGACACAGAGTTCTCCCTTGGGGTTTACAATGCCTGAAATACATGAGCATTTGGACATTTGTGCCGGATTTACATTCTCAGTTAAGGTGATGTTAAAATGTGGTGAAGAGTGTAAATAGTGGCCTGAGTGTCAGGACAAGCCAGTGTGAGGTTTAAGTGTACCATGTTGAGATAATCAGGAGCTAATTATCTTGAAAAAAGAGTCATCCTCTCCCTTATTGCTTGAATCTCGAGTTCAAGTCGTCCTGTTAACCCTGGCAGGTCTAGGTATGGCATGCACCTCTCCGGACTGTGGAGGATATGTCCTAGTCTTGGCAGGCTGGCTGCATGTCCTGCTGTGTCCCACCCATCCTCTGCTCCAGGCTGCCTGCCTCCTTGCCCACCTGCCCTCACCCCTGCCAGGCCAACCCCCCACCTCTGTTTATCTTCTCCATCCAACTGGGAGTCATCTCTAACCTGTGCTGAGTCCGCCCTTGGTGACACCCGTTGTTGCATACAGACCTCTCCAGCCCCGTTTGTCCACACCAATCTCTCCATCTTCTTATTCCACCTCTATTTATAGCTAGTACCATCTAATTTGGCATTCAGATTTTAATTATTTCACATCTGCCATTTGCCTCTCTCAAACTAGACTGTATAATTAATTAATTCATTAAATCAGCAAATATGTGAGTGCTTATTCTGGGTTGGGTGTTGAGGCTGTGTCATATCTAAGCTGCCTGCTTTATCTCCCTGTATTTGCGCCAGGGACAACAGTGCCTGCTGCACAGGGTGCCTGTGACGGGGCCATTCTTTAACATTTTGCCCTGGCATCCAGGGGCACACTATTGAAGATAAACTCTAGCTGAATAACACACAAGGTGCCTAGGCAAAAGGGCATCCTTCTCAGTATATTCTGAGATCCACTCCATTTCAGGTGAAAATAGATTTTGGTTTGGCCCTGATATAAAAACAAATACTCTTGTGTCTAATGCCTCTTCTGCCTACACTCACCGACGAGCTGGTTCATATCAATTTGTCAACTTTAAAGCTGTTTGGCTCTCAAGGGACTGCCTCCCACTGCTCATTTCCTCTGACAGCAGGTGACTCTCTGGGCCTCCTTAATGCAGTTTTCGCCTCTGTAATGTGTGGTGGTGGCCGCTGTAGTTTTTATTCTTAGGGTTTGGGTGCTTACTTCTAGGATCTCCTTGGGGCCTAGACTGCTACAAAGCTAGTGAGGTTGTAAGACATCACCTAGGCCAGACTCGTGTTTTATATTTTAAAACTCCTAGTACGGTGCTTGTTCCGTCACCACCCATCCCTTGGCTTCCATCGTTTCCAAACCATGTCTGGTGTTCATTTTCTTCTCCCAAATGTTCGTGATGCTTTGGGAATGCAAAAAGCATCCATATTTGGAAAGCTGAGAACTCTCTCGGGGGCGGGAGCAGAACACAGATTGTTCTGTGTAGAAGGAGAGAGTCATGTGCGGCTCAGAGTGTGGCTCTCCGGAGTGGGTCGGAGTGGGGCAGAAGAGCAGGAAGGAAGCTGGGGCTGGCCTGGCTGGGCCTTCCTTGAAGCAGGCAGAGGCAGGCAGCTGCCCTGCAGGGCCCACCGCAGTCTCTCAAGACAGAGGAACGGTTCGTTGAGTGCCTACTGTGTGCCAGGTTCTGGAATTGTAAAAATATAATACATTATTAATAATGACTACAGCATTAAAATAATTCCTTGTAGACACTGTTCTAAGCACTTGTCCCTTAGCTCCCTTTATCCTCACAACAACTCTAGAGCTAGAGACAGGAATAGAGCCCCCATTTGAGAGGGGGAGTGAGGGGTGCCTGCTTCCTGGACTGGGGCTGGCAGGTCGTTTGGGGAGGGGCTTCCAGGTGCAGATTCCGCCAAGTCCGGACTGAAGGAGGACACGTCGATCCTGGTGTGCTGGGAGGTGCCTTAGTTTGCGTTTAGCGGCCTGTGAACGAGTCTTGGGACCTCTAAAAGCTGACTCAGGGCCACATCAGCTAGGACTCGCTGCTAGCTGCCGCCCAAGAGCGTCCCGCAGCCCCTCGGCAGCCGCCGCCAGGGGTCGCGGGAGCCGCGTTCTAGCGCAGTAGCGCGCCACAGTCGCGCATGCGCGGAGCTGCTCTGGGCGTCCTCGGCCGGGTAGGGCTTGGGACCGTGCCCCCGCCCCGCCCAGCCCGCCTCCCTTCGCCTCGCGTTTCGTCCCGCCCCGCCCACTGCTCTCCCCGACCCCGCCCCGCCCCACACTCTTGCCCCGTCTCACCCCGCCCCTCCTCGCGCTCTCGCCCCGCCCCGCCCCGCCCCGCCCCGCCGTCCTGGAGCCCCTGCCCTGCATCCTGCGCAGGTACCGCCGCAGGACTGCAGGACTGGTTCCTGCCGCGGCCACCGGGACAGTGGTCCCCCAAGGCCGGCTGACCATTTGAAGCCCCTGAACTTGGGTTGATTCCACGATTCGACTCGAGTTCAGGGATGGAGAAGAAAGGCAAACTTGCCAACTCTCTTGATTAACCTCGCATTAGTGAGCCTCCTTAGGGACTCACCAAGCCGAGCTCTCTGGGAGGCGTTCACACCCACAGGCCCTGGCTGTTCCCAGACGGCAGCTGAGCCTTCACCGATGTGCCCCTTTATTGTTTTCTGAGACCATATCTATAGAGACTCTCGTAGAAGCTGACAGCATTTAATGCGTTAAACATTCAATGCGTGGGTGTTTACAAACAGAAAGGATGTAAAGGTGTGTTTCCTGCTTTAGCAGGAATTGAAGTACGTCCTAGTTTTCGTGGACCGAAAATTCCTGGTCATAAGGACTATAGAAGCCCAAAGAGGATTTTCCTGGAGTGTTCCTTGAGAGATTCATGTCTTCAAGTGAGATCTAATCCCAGCCTTTATGAATTGGATATTTGCTAATGACCATGATCTTCTAGGTGGCGTCCTAGAGCCGTAGGACAGACAAGTGACCACTGACATTGCCTTTTCCCCGGCAGAAAAAGTCTCCAGTCTATTGGGAGCTGTGTGGCAACTGCTGTGGACCTGCTGTGATAGTAAGCTCGTTGGATCAGGATTTGCCCACGTGACCTTGGGCAAATCATCTCTGAGCTTGAATCTCCTCATTTGCAAAGAGAGGACAGGAGAGAAGACAGAGCTCAATCTTTTTTCCTTGAGAATCTGCCTTTCTTTTCTTTCTTTCTTTTTTTAGAGACAGGGTCCTGCCCTGTCACCCAGGCTGGAGTGCGGTAGTGCGATCATAGCTCCCTGCAGCCCCAAACTCCTGGGCTCAAATGATACTCCCACCTTGTCCTCCCAAAGTGCTGGCAATACAGATGTGAGCCACCACGCCAGGACTGCTTTTCATTTTTGGAAACATTGAGATCACTTCGGGTGCAGTGAAACAAGTAGTTTTATAGAAAAGTCCATGAGTGGAGGGAACGGGGTGGTTCAGGGGAGCTTTCCGGGGTGCTTTCTTTTGCCTGTGTAGGAAACCCAGAGATGTGGGAGTAGGGGTTGTGAGGGGGCGCTGTGGGGCCATGCCTGGTGGAGATCCACCACGTTAAGCCTTCTGCTAACTGTTTATCTCTGACTCCGTGATCTCTTCAGCCTCTTCCCATTCTGGATTCTGCTCATGGTGGGCGGCTAGATGGGTGTATTGCATGTGGCCACTCATCTCAGGTTGCTGGTCAAAGCTTCCTGTTTATATTTAGACAGTGTAAGAAGAGTAAGAACCCTTTGATTGCCACTGACCCATATTCATATTTAATGTTGCTTGTGTTAGTCGGCTCCTCATTGGTTCTCTTTTTGGAAGCAAGCAGGGACTTAGAGAGTCCAGAGGAAGCTCAGAGGGCTGGAGCTTTAGTTCAGGCTGGCTGAGGTGCTTGTTCTTAATTCTTCCGTGACACCATGTCTGTCTCAGTCACTGCATTTTTAACATTGTTTTGTAAACATCTTTCTCGGCCAGGCGCGGTGGCTCACGCCTGTAATCCCAACACTTTGGGAGGCCGAGGCAGGCAGATCACCTGAGGTCAGGAGTTTGAGACCAGCCTGGTTAACATGGTGAAACCACGTCTCTACTAAAAATACAAAAAATTAGCTGGGCGCGGTGATGCACGCCTGTAATCCCAGCTACTTGGGAGGCTGAGGTAGGAGAATCACTTGAACCCGGAAGGCGGAGGTTGCAGTGAGCTGAGATCACGCCATTGCACTCCAGCCTAGGTGACAAGACCTAAACTCCGTCTCAAACAAACAAACAAACAAAAAAAACAAAAAAAAAAAAGAAGAAAAGAAAAGAAAACATCTTTCTCTTCCACTAGAGGTGAAATTTCTCAAGGACAAGGAGATTTCTTAAGGGCAGAGTCCTGTTCTGTGAAGCCCACCCCTAGCCCAGAGTGCTGCCCGCAGTTGGTGCCTAGTGAGAATTTGTGTAATGGAGCAAGTGCAGGACTCCTGTTCACTGGCTGCTCTCACTCCTTGCTATAGTTGGGGAACCCAGAGGCTACACGTACTCATCACTGGTGTGATGAGTCCCCTCTTCTTAGGAAGGAAACTAGAACCAAGACCAAAATTACAAGGCATCATGTGTTAGTAAGGTTGTGGGTCTGTGCCAGAATGTGAACTGTGTTTGATTTTGAACGGTGGGAATATGGGTGGTTGTTATTGTCTTCTTTATGCTTTTCTGCATTTTTCAGCTACCCCTCAAAAAAATTGAGGAGGATTATCATTGTCCCAGGAAAGGCATATATTGATGAGTACTTATCGAGTATTTACTGTATGCCAGGCACTGGGGTGAGCCTTCTAACAGTCAGTTGAAACAAGTGCTATTTTCTCATTTGCTTGATGAAGAACAGAGGCTCTGTGATGTTAAGTAGCTTGCTGCAAATCACAGAGCTGGTAAATGGAGAAGCAAGGGTTTGAATCCAGGTCTGTCAGAAGCCCAGACATTTTCTTGTTTTTTTTTTTTTTTTTTTTTTTTTTTTTTTTTTTTTTTTTTAGTGACAGGGTCTTGCTCTTTTGCCCAGGCTGGAGTGCAGTGGCATGATCATGGCTCACTGTAATCTTGAACTCCTGGGCTCAAGTGATCCTCACATCTCAGCTTCTTGAGTAGCTGGGACTATATGCGTGCACTACCATGCACAGCTAATACAAAAAAAAATTATTCTTTTAAAGATGAGGTCTCACTATGTTGCCCAGGCTGGTCTCAAACTCCTGGCCCAAGTAATCCTCTTGCCTTGGCCCAAAAGCACTAGGGTTACAGGCATGAGCCACTGCGCCCAGCTCTGCATTTTCACTCTTAATATTTGACCCAGCAGTTCAGCAGTTACATAGTAGAGGTGATTTTTAGAAGAAAGATGGAAAATAATATAACAAGACAGGTTACCACGTGGTCCACCCTAGGTGTATGTCTAATTCCATCCCTAGGTATATATCTAAGAGAATTGGAAATGTGTGCCCACACAAGAGCCAATACCTCAATGCTCATAGCAGCATTCTTCATACATCCCCAAAGTGGAGACAACCCAATTGTTCATCAACTGATGAATGCATAAATAAAAAGTGGTATATCCGTATAATGGAATATTATTTGGCAATAAAAAGGAATGAAGTTTTTGTGTTAGATAGAGGTCATGGTTGTGTAATATTGTGAATGTGCTAAATGCTACTGAAGTAATCATTTTAAAATGATTAATTTTATGTTATGTGAATTTCACCTCAATTGAAATAAAAGAATGAAGTTCTGATATTTGTTATAACAGCTATGAATCTTGAAAACATTATGCTAAGTCAAAGAAGCCACATACGAAAGATCACATACTGTATTATTCCATTTATATGAACCATCCAGAAGAGGCAAATACATAGAGACAGAAAGCAGATTAGCGGTTCCCGGGGGCTGGGAGAAGGGTAGAATAGGGAGGAACTGCTGATAAAGATGGGACTTTTCAGGGGTGATGAAAATGTTCTGGAATTAGCTAGTGGCGACTGTGTGAATATACTAAAACCACCAAACTGTACACTTTTAATGGGTGAATTTTATGGTATGTGAATAGTATCTTAATCAAGCTGTTATTTAATATATACAAAAGTAATATAATAAACAAATACAATTCTTCTACTTGGAGACTTTCCAGCCTACTGTTCCTAAATTTAATAGTGAGGTAATAAATGATAATAATCAGAGTTACTGTTTTCTGTGTGTCTGCTATATGCCGGGCACTGTTCTAAACACTTAGCATTTTTGCATATAAAGCCAGCTGTGTATTAGAAAGCAAGGAGTCTGGCTTCAGATCCCACAGTCTTAGCCACTCCGCTTTACTGCTTTACATATAAAGACAGATACATCATAGAGATGAGAGTGTGAGGTAGAGGCTGAGAATGAGAACTCAGGAGTTAGGCTGTCTGGGTTGGAATCCTAGCCCTGCCGCTTATTTACCAGTTGTACACTCTTGGGTGAGTTACTTGGCAGACTAGAGCCCTAGTTTCCTTATCTCCAATGTGGAGATGATAGTAAATCCCCCCTCGTAGGGTTTCACATAGGGTTCCCTCATAGTGTTTATAGATGAATTATCGCAAACTCTGAGAACAGTATCTGGCATGTAACTAGCACCCAATACATGTTATCTTTATTGCTATTATAGGGTTACTAAATAGAGACTGAAAGAGCATAAATTCAAGTTGCAAACTCTCAGTTAGTGAGCATTTCAGGTTGACCTAGCATCTCATTTGCTCACAGAATTGTGGAGCCGGAAGAGACGTTGAAAGACCATCTGCTCTAGCAGGGGAATGTCTAATCCAAGGCTGGCGTCTTCTTCTTTTATGAGGGATGTGTGTGTGTTTGTGTGTGTATCTGTGTGCACAACCCCTAAGAAGGATATGCTGTCTCTGGCAGGAAAACAGCAATTCAGGAAAGCACCCAGAAGGGACCAACTGTGGCTCCCAGCCAAGAGACCTCCAAAAATCATAGATGCTATGGATTCACAGGGACGTCACAGACGATCCAGGCCAGCGTCCCTGTCCCTCTGCTTCCCCCCAGCATTTGGTGGTTTCCATTGGCATCTTCTCCTCCCCTCTACACCCCTGCACAGGGCCTTGTCCTCCTATTGAGCTAAGTCTATCTGACACCTGTGGGAGCCCAGCCTTTATGGAGGCAAGAACACAAGACCAGCCATCGGGGCTGCCCTTGCCAAGGGTTTGCTTTGTGTCTCTTGAATCTCTTTTCCTGAGTCTCTTTTCACCCTTGGAAATTGAGACCCTCGGACGTTGTCTTACCACCTTTGAAGGCCATACCATGGGGCTGGGTTATTAGAAACTTGCTATTATAATAAAGGCTTTCTAGTACTTTCAGTTATAAACACCCCTGTGGGTCATGTTACGGCAAAGCATCAGGGTGTACCTGTCCCAGGCCTGGCTTCCAGAGATGTGGTTAAGATAAATGAGGAAGCAGTGCCTAGAGTTGTAGTACATAGTTCATGTCATTATATTTTATAGTCTTTTCTTGCATTCCATAACTTTATAAGGAATTAATTTCCTGTCCATTTCAATGCAGTTCAAAAAAATCAAAATATTTGTTTTGGCTGTTAGTCTCTTAGACTTGTACAGCTCAAGGCAATATCTCAGTAGTTCAACCCTTCGTGACACAGACAAGGAATAGGAGGCCCAGCGATCTGGGGAATTGCCTAGGGTGATGCAGCTCTTGGTAGGAAAGAAAATCAGCGCCCTAAAGTTCTAACTTTGATTTCTTGCCTTTTCAATTTGAAATTCATTTTTGTTGTCATTGCTGTTATTGAACACTGAATAGGCTGCTGTCAACAGCTCAGTGAAACAGGAGATTGTGAGCAGCACTTTGTAGTCAGATAGACCAGGGGTCAGAACGTGGCTTTATCATTTACTAGCTGTGGAGCCCTTAATTCAGTCTTATCTATAAGGTGGTGTTAACACCTTCCTCTCAGGGTGGCTGTGGGAATTAGAAATAGTGCCTGTCATATCCTAGGCATAGTGCTGGGTGCTGAGTAGGGCTTTGATAAATCAACCTTTATTATTATTGAAACTGAAGTCTTACATACCCAGATAAGGCTCCTAGCTGAGGGATCTCAAATTTAGACAGACCTGAAAGAATTTGGGGTGCTAACCCCTCAGTGATCACTGGATTTTCAGGCAATGAGATGTGTAGCTTTCTCCATGTCCTCAGCCAAACTTCCAGAAAATCTACAGGCCTTGGGGAGAGAAAATAGCTCCCTGTCAGAGGTATTGAGCCTGAATCTTTCTTTTTTTAAATTAAATTTTTTGTAGAGATGGGGTCTCACTATGTTATGCAGGCTGGTCTCGAACTCCTGGGCTCAAGCAATGCTCCCACCTTGGCCTCCCAAAGTGCTAAGATTACAGGCATGAGCCACTGCACCTGGCCCTTAATCTTGATGTGGAAGGAAGCAAGGAGTGGAGAGTCTGGTTTGTTATACTATATTCTGTTAGTTACATCTAACTAGCTTTCCACACTCCACCCTGTGCACTCAGCAGTCCTTGTTGCCCCCCTAGGACATTACCTAGAGCAGATGCATTGGCCTCAGCTAATGGGCTCCCTTATAAGGGATGTAGATCTTATTGAGATGTTAGAACAGTTCAGAGCCTGGGCATGTTTGAGCTTTTGAAAGTATAGAGGGTCCTCAGCCTGCTTCTCAGCTAGCTGCCCAGCACCCCTCCCAGTGTGATGTCCCATTGGTCTACTGGCTTCTGTCTAGCACCTTTGCTTTCCACACTCCATCCTGTGCACTCAGCAGTCCTTGTTGCCCCCCTAGGACATTACCTAGAGCAGATGCATTGGCCTCAGCTAATGGGCTCCCTTATAAGGGGCTTCCACTTCTGACTCCTGCATAGACCTTGGGCAAGTCACTTAACTGTTCTGAGACTCTCATTCTTTTCCCATGAGATAGAGAGGAGAATAGTACCTATTGAACAGGACCAAACAGGCACATGGAAGGGGTTTGAAAGCAAGTGTAATTATAATTTTATCATCGTTAATTTATTTAAAATGTGTTACCTAGGCTGGGGCCAGTGGCTCATGTCTATAATCCCAACACTTTGGGAGGCCAAGGCAGGAGGATCTCTTGAGGTCAGGAGTTTGAGACCAGCTTGGACAACATAGTGAGACACTGTCTCTACAAAAAAAAATAAATAAATAAATAAAAATAAATAAATAAAAAGAAATAAGCAAGGTGTGGTGGCACGCACCTGTAGTCCCAGCTACTCAGGAGGCTGAGGCAGGAGGATTGCTTTGAGCCCAGGAGTTCAAGCCTGCAGTGAGCTGTGATTATGCCACTCTACTCCAGCCTGGTAGACAGAGTAAAACCCTATCTCTTAAAAATAAAGTAAAATATGTTACTCTTCTTAGAAAGGGCATTTCAGAAGTGAGTTTATCTGTGGGAACGCTCTTGTGTGGCAGGGAGATAAATTTTGGGTTGTGTGGCAATTCATTGTTCTTTAAATCACACAACTCAGTCAGCCACTTTTAGCACTCATTCTTTACAGCTGGTCATGGTTGGTGAGAAAGCGCTGAATTTCCACCCTTTTTGTACATAGCTTTAACTTTGAAGATGTAGATCTTATTGAGATGTTTACTAGGCATTGCTGTCATACCACGATTTTTCAAGTCTGCTTTTCACTTATTTTTGTCATGCGTGTCTCTGGAAAAAAGAAAATAAGTAAAAACATTATTGATGATAGCTTCCCAAATTGACAGTACATCATCTGACATTTTAATGGGGACCAATTTTGTCCATGACCTCAGGACTCTGCTTCTCAGACAGTGTTGATATGATCCTGGACACTGGAAAATTTATAGACCAGTCCAGAGGGCCTGTAAATAGCTTCTGACAGAGAACTAAATTTTCTGGAACTGAGCTGCATAGGCACAAACTCACCGTGATAAATCAAGACTCTGCCATTGCTCTGAGATGTGTCCATGGAATAAATGTGTACATGGAATAAATGCCATAGCATGTGGGAGAGGGAAAGGAATAATAATTAATTTAATACCTTAAAGGGCCTCCTGCTCGAGAATGGACTTGTTGCTAGGCATCAATTTGCCAGCTCAGACTTTGGGTGTCCACATACCTGCCTAATTAGAACATGAACCCACAGGAAACACTAGTTTCTCCTCACTGTGGAGGATTAAGTTGTGTAGCTGGTTTGAATCTTCTTACTGACCATACATGACTGTGGATTGCTGCCCTAGATGATTGGTTTTCAAGTATTTTAGAACATGATAAAATATAGACGATAGTAAAATTATGTTGAACTGGATTTGGCCTTTCTTTGATTCACTGGGCTTGGCAGGTCTCTGAGAGCCTTGGTCATTTTCATGAGCATTAGTGGTCAGAGTCCAGCCTGAAGCAGTACAAAATGCCTAAAAGTACACTCAATTTTTCCTGACCCTTTGACATACTCTGGGGAATTAGTTTTTTAAATATTAAATCCCTGATATCAACTTGCACAATATTCTTGCTTTTCATATAAGCAGAAGGCAGACTATGAAATGATCTATCTCTTTGTGTTGTTTTTGGTGGTTTTAATTTTGCACAAGTGAGCACTTAAAGCATATTTGGGAAGGTAATGCTTCCAAATCTGCAATTTGTTTTGAGTAGCTTTGGAACTATTCTGGCAAATGGTGAATTTGTTCATTTTATTGATATTCTCTTCCAATGAAAATGTCAAGAGGTTATAACAGTTCACACTAGAGAGAGGCTACTTATTGATTATTTTCAATTGCATAAACAACATTGGTGCTAAATGGAAAGAGAAGGAATATTGAGCACCTAGGCTGGAGGGCCATTGAAAGTTATTAGAACTGTATTCCTTATTTCAGAAAGTTCAGTAGAGATGTGGAGGATAAAAATAGACCTACATCAAATTTCTAGAGATGAAAACTACCATGTCTGATATGAAAAGTACACTAGATGTGATTAATGGCAGATTAGACATTGCAAAAGAAAAGATTAGTGAACTTGAAGACATAGCAATAGAAATTATCCAAAATGAAAGAAAAATTATTATTATTGGCCAGGTGCGGTGGCTCACGCCTGTAATCCCAGCACTTTGGGAGGCCGAGGCGGGTGGATCGCCTGAGGTCAGGAGTTCGAGACTAGCCTGACCAACGTGGAGAAACCCCATCTCTACTAAAAATACAAAATTAGCTGGATGTGGTGCTGCATGCCTGCAACCCCAGCTACTCGGGAGGCTGAAGCAGGAGAATTGCTTGAACCTGGGAGGTAGAGGTTGCAGTGAGCTGAGATTGTGCCATTGCACTTCAGCCTGGGCAACAAGAGCAAAACTCTGTCTCAAAAAAAAAAAAAAAAAAGACAAATTATTATTATTTTTTAAGTGGAAAGACCATAAGTGATCTATAGGACAACTTCACATGGCCTAATATGTGCGTAAAGTCTCCTAAGGAAGGAGGAGGGTGACGTAAACATTTTTGAAGATAAAATGGCTGGATGTTTTTCAAATTTTATGGAAACTATAAACCATCAGTTCCAGGAAGCTCAACATAGCCCAAGCACTTCATAATCTAAATTACTCACAACCAGTGATAAAGATAAAATCTTAAAAGCAGCCAGAAAAAAAGACATATTATATACAAATGAACAAACATAAGGGTGGTAGTAGAATTATTGTCAGAAACCATGCAAGTGAGAATACAGTGAAGCAGCACCTTTGAGAGTAATGGAGGGGGCAAAAAGCAAACTGTTAACCTGAATTCCATACTCCATAAAATTTCTCTCCCAAATTAGAGCCAAATTAAGCATTTTCAAGGCAGATAGTAGCTGAAAGAAATCAACAGGAGCAGAGCTACCCCACAAGAAATGTTGATACCAGGAGGAAATATGAATTTACTCAAAAGAACAAAGAAAGCTGGAAATTATAATTTGGTGAATATACAAGAATTTTTCCTTATGATCTAAATGTTTAAAAAATTGACTAAACAAAAATAATAACCACATAGGGTAAGGTTTTTAACCTGTGTAAAAGTAAAATGTACATAAGATAATAAAGGCTGGGAGGGGAGAAATTGAAGTATGTAATTGTAAAGGTCTTATACTATATATATGTGAAGTAGTATAATATCATTTAAAGTAGGGGCTGGGCATGGTGACTCAAGCCTGTAATCCCAGCACTTTGGGAGGCCGACATGGGCAGATAACTTGAGGTCGGGAGTTCGAGACCAGACTGGCCAACATTGTGAAACCCTGTCTCTACTAAAAAGAAAAAGATTAGCCGGGTATGGTGGTGTGCACCTGTAGTCCTAGCTACTGTGAGGCTGAGGCACGAGAATCGCCTGAACCCAGGAGGTGGAGGTTGCAGTGAGATCGCGCCACTGTACTCCAGCCTGGGTGACAGAGTGAGGCTCCATCCCAAACAAAACAAAACAAAGTAGACTATGCCAAATTAAACCTTGAAGCAATCTCTGATATGGAAAATAACAATTTTAGTGAATAAGCCAATAAGTAAAATAAAATATAAAAATGCTCAAATAGATGACAGAAAAAAAGGAGAAAAAGGAAAAATAGAACAGATGGGACAAATAAAAAATAAATAGCAAAGTGGTAGATTTAAACCTATCTGTTTAAAAAATTACATTAAATATAAATGATTTAAATACCCTATTTAAAAGGTAGAGATTGTCAGATTGGAAAATAAGCAAAACTCAACTCTGTTGGCTACAAGAAATACACTTTAAATACCAAGACACAATAGATTAAAAGTAAAGGGATGAAAAAATTTACCATGCTAACACTAATCAAATGAAGGCAGTAGTATCTATATTAATATCAGACAAAGCAGGTTTTAGAGCAATGATGTCAATCCATCAAAAGAATATAACAATTCCAAAGGTTTATGATCTTAATAACAGAGTTCTAAAATACATGAAACAAAAACTGATAGAACTTCAAGGAGAAGTAGGCAAATGCACAGTTATGCTTGGGGATTGCAATATCCATGTTTCAATAAATGATAAAGCAAGTGGACAGATGATTGGTAAGGATATAGCTGCCTTGGGACAACACAGTATACCAACTTGACCTAATTGACATTTATATGACATTCCACCCAACAACAACAGAGTCACATTCTTTTCAAATGTAACATTTACCAAGATTGACCATATACAGGGTCAGAAACAAGTTTTAACAAAATTAGGAGACTTCGAGTGTGTTCTCTGGACTGTGTCAGAGGTCCTCAAGACTACCATCAGGCATTAATATGCTGGAAAGACTTCCATAGCTTAGAAAAGCTGTTATACTCATGGTTACAGTTTATTACAGCAAATGGATACAGATTACAATCAGTAAAAGCAAAAAGGCACATAGGGCAGAATTCAGGAGACACCAGGCTCAAGCTTCCAGTTTTCTTCTCCCAGTCAAGTCCTATGGACAGTGCTTAATTCTCCCTGCAACGGAGTGTGACAGTACTTTTGAAATATTGCCAATCAAGGAAGATCACCTGAGCTACCTTGGTGCCTAGGGATTTTATTAGGGGTCAGTCACATAGGCATGGAGCACCCATGTTACTGACCTTAGTCAGTCTCCAGCCCCTGCAGAGATCAGACTGATATAGCATGGCCCTAGTCCTCTGCCATAAATAACATTGTTAGCATAAACTATCTGGTATGGCTTAAGGCCCCAAATAAACAAAGACACTTGTCAGGTAGGATATTCTGAGGGCTTAAGAGTTTTTCTCCCAGGAACTGGTAAGGGTCAGTCCTTCCTTTGGAATGTACAGGGTTTGAACATCCCAAGGCTCTAAGTCAGCCCTTTACTGCACAGATCATGATAGAACTAACCTGGAAATCAGTAAAAGAAAGATCTTTGGAAAACTCCCAAATATTTGGAAACTAAATAACACACTTCTAAAGAAGAAAGCAAAAGTTAAATTAGAAAATATTGTGAAATGCCAGGCGCAGTGGCTCACGCTTATAATCCCAGCACTTTGGGAGGCCGAGGCGGGCGGATCACGAGGTCAGGAGATCGAAACCACAGTGAAACTCCGTCTCTACTAAAAATACAAAAAATTAGCGGGGCGTGGTAGCGGGCGCCTGTAGTCCCAGCTACTCGGAGAGGCTGAGGCAGGAGAATGGCGTGAACCCGGGAGGCGGAGCTAGCAGTGAGCCGAGATTGCGCCACTGCACTCCAGCCTGGGCAACAGAGTGAGACTCCGTCTCAAAAAAAAAAAAAAAAAAAAAGAAAAAAAGAAAATATTGTGAACTGAATATCAAAATTTGTAGGATGCTGCTAAAGCAGTCCTTACGGAGAAATTGCTGACACTAAATACCTATATTAGGAAATAAAAAACGTCCAAAATTAATAATTTCCACCTCAAGAAACTAGAATAGGAAGTACAAATAAAGCCCAATGTATTCAGAAGAAAGGACATAATAAAGATCGGAGTGGAAATAAATGAAATCAAAAACAGAAGAAGGATAGAGAAAAATCAATGAAACCAAAGTCAATGAAATCAAGAAATCTTTACTGAGAATTTCAGTAAAATTGATAAACCTCTGATATCAGGAAGAAAAGATAGAAATTGCCAATTATCAGGAATGAGAGAGGTGCCATCTACTAAAGATTCTACAGGTACCAAAGGATTATAGAATATTATGGACAGCTCATATGGTATACCAATAAATTTGACAACTCAAAAGAAATAGACAAACTATTTGGAAGATATAAACTACTAAAGCTCACTCAAGAAGAAAGAGATAATCTGAATGACCCTATATCAAAGAAATAGAATTTGTAATTGAAAAGCTGCTCATAAAGAAAACTCCAGGTCCAGATGGCTTTACTGGTGAATTCTATCAAACATTTAAGGACAAAATAATATCAATTCTACACAAACACTCTCAGAAAATCGAAGGAGAGGGAATATTTCTCATTTTATGAGGATAGTATTTACCTATCCTAATATCAAAACCAGCTACGGAGGCATTTCAAGGAAACTTTAGGCAAATATTCCTCAGAAACATAAATGACAAAATTTGAGGCTGGGCACGGTGGCTCACACCTGTAATCCCAGCACTTTGGGAGGCTGAGTTGGGCAGATCACCTGAGGTCAGGAGTTCAAGACCAGACTGGCCAACATGGTGAAACCCCGTCTCTACTAAAAAAAAAGAAAAAAAAAAATTGGCCAGGTGTGATGCAATGCGCCTGTAGTCCCAGCTAGTTGGGAGGCTGAGACATGAGAATCACTTTAACTCAGGAGGTGGACGTTGCAGTGAGCCGAGGTCGCGCTGCTGCACTCCAGCCTGGGTGACAGAGTGAGACTACATCTCCAAAAAAAAAAAAAGAAAAACAAAAATTGAAGGCAAATTTTAACAAATCAAGTCCAAAAATATAAAAAAGGATAATTCATCTGGCCAAGTGATATTTTTGCCGGGAAAGGAAGGTTGGTTTAACATTTGACGATCAGTCGGTGTAACTTACCACATTTAAAAACTAAAAGTGAAAAAGCTATATGATTATCTCCATGAACATGGAGAAAGGATTTGAGCAAATCCAACATTGATTCTTAATAGAAACTCTCAGCAAAATTGGTGTAGAAGGCACCTTCTTCAACCTGGTAAAGGGCGTCTAAGAAAAACTTATAATCTCAAACTTAATGCTTTCTGACTGAATGCTTTCTCCCTAAGATCAGGAATAAGATAGGAATATTTATTCTCACCACTTCTTCTTCTTTTTTTGTGGGGCGGGGGAGACAGGGTCTCCATCTGTTGCCCAGGCTGGAGTGCAGTGGTGCAGTCATGGCTCACTGCAGTCTCAAACTCCTGGGCTCAAGTGATCCTCCCACCTCAGCCTCCCAAGTAGCTGGGATCACAGGTAGGTGCCACCACAGCTGGCGGTTGCTGTCACCCCTTCTATTCAGCATACTACTGGAGATTCCTGCCAGTGCAATAAGGCAATCAATAGAAATAAAAAGCATCTAGATTGAAAAGGAGGAAGTAAACTGTCTATTTGCAAACATGATATTCTACAGCCATCTTCTGGCCCTCTATAGCAATATTTAAAAATGAAGCCTTATGAAAAAAAATTCACTCAGTTTTTGTGTCTGATATTTTTTTAAGGACTTTGTTTGGAGAAGCTGCCTATTTCTTCTTCTACCAGTAATCTCCATGTGGACCGGGAACAGGATGTCATCACCTGTTATGAGAAAGCAGGGGACATCGCACTCCTGTATCTCCAAGAGATAGAAAGGGTAAGTGAGGACCATGTGTTTGTTCCTGATAACTTTTTCCCTCAAATCAGATAGTGGACAACTGTGATTAATCTCTAGGAAGCTTTCAACTTGTCTGTCTCTGTGTGCAAAGCTTTACTTGTACTCCTTAAAGCTAAGGAGAGGGTAGTAGTGATTGCTGTACCTTATGAAAAATAGATGGTTGGGCCAGCATGGTGGCTCACACCTGTAATCCTAGTACTTCAGGCGGCTGAGGCAGGTGGATCTTCTGAGGTCAGGAGTTTGAGACCAGCCTGGCCAACATGGTGAAACCCCATCTCTACTTAAAATACAAAAATTAGCTGGGCATGATGGCAGGCATCTATAATCTCAGCTACTTGGGAGGTTGAGGCAGGAGAATTGCTTGAACCCAGGAGATGGAGGTTGCAGTGAGCCAAGATTGTACCACTTCACTGTAGCCTGGGCCATTGAGCAAAACTCCATCTCACAAAAGAAAGAAAGAAAGAAAGAAAGAAAGAGAGAGAGAGAGAGAGAGAGAGAGAGAAAGAAAGAAAGAAAGAAAGAAAGAAAGAAAGAAGGAAAGAAAGAAAGAAAGAAAGAAGGAAAGAAGAAAGAAAGAAAGAAAGAAAAATAGATGGTTCAGTGTTTGTGAAGCATTTTAGCATCCTCTGAGCAGAAATGACAGTGTGCATCTGTTCATACCTTCAACACCCTGAAGCTGGCCAGCCACCCCTGTTTTCCTAATAAAATGGGTTGAGCTTCATTTGTACTTGCATGGACTCTGTGCCAAGACCTGTTCATCCGGGGTTTGGGAGGCCTTACCTTGACGGATGTGGCAAAGGTCTGCTGGGGACGTGGACCGAAGTGGACTGAGCTGAGTACATCGGGTATCCCCAGAGACCATCAGGGATGGTCTGCTCTCAGCTGTCAGTGCTTCGCCTGTGGTGTGGGTGATGGAAACAAGCAGCTGACAAGAGGGCCTCTGAGCAGAGAATGAGTGAGCTCGGGGTTCTGAGCTCGCAGCGTCAGACAGAGGAGGTTGGAGGCTGGAGGCTGGAGGCTGGATGGGGCCAGGGAGGTGGAGGCAACGTGCCTGTTTCAGATTCTCATCTTTGGGTTCTCTCTTTACTAAGTTTCTTCACCTCTCAGCCTCGATTTTTCCATCCGTAAAAAGAACATAATCATAGTTCCTACTTCATGAAGCTTTTGTGAGGATTACATAAGGTCTTGTGAATAAAGGCACTTAGCCCAGATTCGTGAACATATTGGATTCTTGGTAAATGTCACTTATTTTTATTAATAACAATAGCTCCTAGCAGTTGCTGTTGCTGGCAGTGTTTCCTGGAGTTCTCACCAAGGACACTGCTATTGACCCCTTCAGATCCAGAGATGTACCCTACAAGAGTGTTCGAAATGATTAGAAATCCTGTGAGACTTTGAAAATGATCGGAGGTCTTGTTTTCCAGCAATTTTCTGGGCTCCTTGTTTTTATAAGGATTAAGATAGAGAGAGACTGCCAAAGTCTCCCTAGCTTTTGTTACTTTATAAATGAACAGACAGGAAGTAACTTTTTTTCATAAATCATGTTGTCGTGTGTTGGTGCCTATGATGTGCATCAGAATTGCCTTTTTAGGAGGCAGGGAGATTAGAGTGAGAATCACAGCAGGAGAGGTGGAGAAAGTGATGGGAATAACATTTGACCTGGCCTCGACCAGAATGGATTATAAGCCATGGTTTAAGATATCTGGGAATTCAGGAAGATACATGTCTGTCTTGCCAGAATTATGTTCTATCAGAAGGTTGCTATGAGAAGAGAATTTGTTGTTGTTATTCAGAATTTACGATATGATCTTTAAAGGAATGATCATCCAGTCTCCTTTAAAAACTCCCATTATTTCCTCTGTCTGCCTCCTTGATGGCCTGTGCTTGGCAGTGGAGAAGTCTGCTTATCCCGAGTTGTTCCCGCTGACTACGCAGCCCTGGCCACTTAGGGCCCTATCTTGCTGCTTACCCTCCACTGTTGTCCAGCCCTGTCACTTTGGAGCCATCTTCTCCCGGCTGGGAGGAAGGAGGCTCATCTGTTACGTGTGTCTGTAGTGATGTAGGAATTGGTAGATCTGAATACACTTCTGTTATGTTCACTCACAACACCCCATTCAGTGCTGGGTTCTTCAGCAGGACCATCAAGGAGACTTGTATAGTCGTAGGATTTAAAAGAAATCCTTTTCTTTGATTTTGGGGAAATGGTGATAATAGGATGTTGGATTTCGAGAAGAAACTTGAGGTCTAGAAAGGGAGAGCCCAGGCACACACAGAAAGTTAGGCCAAAACTAGTTTTAGAACTCAACTCACATGACACCTAGCTTAGTGCTGGCTCACTTCACTCTCCCAGGCTGCTGCAAACAAAGAAAAAGCATGACATTTCTCCACACTCTTACTTAAAGAAAGTGCTCAATAAGGCTGGGTGTGATGGCTCATGCCTGTAATCCCAGCACTTTGAGAGGCCGAGACAGGAGGATCACCTGAGGCCAGTTTAAGATCAGCCTGGTCAACATAGTGAGACCTTGTCTCTACAAAAAAAGAAAGGAAGAGAGAAAGAGAGAAAGAAAGGAGGGAAGGAGAGAGAAAGAGAAAGAAAGGATGGAGGGAGACAGGGAGGGAAGGAGAGAGATAAAGAAAGGAAAAGAAAGAAGAAAGAAACGAAAAGAAAAGAAATTAGCTAGGCATGGTGGCACGTGCCTGTAGTCCCAGCTACTTGGGAGGCTGAGGTGGGAGGATTGCTTGAGCCCAGAAGTTCGAGGTTGCAGTGAGCTATGACTGTACCACTGCACTTAAAAATAAAAAAGTCAATAAATATGTTTTATTTGACCAACTAAGCTTTAGCTTTTGGTAGCATTTGGGAAGCAGCTTCTTTAGCCTAAGGTTAAATTTCAGTGTAGGTACATGATTTTCAAATTTCTGGCTCTGATTTTTCAGCATGAGTTTTCTTTTTTGGAAAACCAGTTTGGACCTCCCCAGATTTCAGCGAGCTGAGATATTAGCAATGAGAGAGATTGAATGAACCCAACATCTGTTTTGACTGTAGTGAGTACTCAAGAAATTAGCTGTTGATTAAGCAGAAGGCTAGCGGAGAGAATAACCCTCCTTAGGTGACCAATGGGCTTGGTGGAAGTTTGCAGGCTTTTATGTGGCAAGATACTGTGTGCTATGTGAGAGATACTTGATTGGCCTTTTTCTTTTTTTAAATGTTGAACTTAATTGGCTTAATTTTGAACTCAATAAGAATTATGTTGGATTGAAAACAGAAAAGGAGTTGGAATCTGATCAAAGCCTTGAGTAAGCCAAGGCAAATAGGGCTTTGTTTTGGGATCAGCCCTGCCAGGTAGGAAATCACACATGCTGTTCCTGTTTGCTCCGCTGGGCAGAGGTGGCCTCTCCATGGTGCCCTGTCACTTCCCCGCCATCCTGTAGTGAAGAAACTTCTGCTCGCTGGGGACTGTGGGCATTTTATTTATTAGTGCTGGCGTTTAACTTTATTCACCAGCAAGAGTAAAATTTGGGGAGGATTTTTGGAGACAGTTGGGAGTGTCGTGACCAGTGACTTTTCATAATTGTGCTTCTGAGGGAGTGCCGTTCTCTGAGTTTCTCTGGTAGTGGGGATGTTCAGTGATGTTCTGGGATGTTCTGAGTTATTGGTTTCCTGAAGGGCAGTGACACTTCAGAACGAGGACTGACCTGGCTTCCCCTCGAGGCAGCTGACAGGAGCTGCGGGAGGCTGCAGAGCACTGCGGGGGAGTGACTACCAGTGTTGGGACCCTGGCCTTGCCCCCTTTAGCTGTGGGACTTTGGGCAGGTTGCTCAGCCTCTCTGTATCTCAGGATCCTCGTCTGTAAAACCGCAGTCCTAGTGCCATGAGGCTGCTGTGAGGTGAGGTGGGTTAACTTATGTGCCTCCTGGCACATTGTCAGCGTGCAGTAAATGTCAGCTCTCTTGCCCTTATCTGTTCCTGTGTCACCTGGCTGTGGAATCTTTCCTAACCTTGGACAATTTCAGATATTCAGGTTAAAATCTGGAATATTATAAACATACTGTTTCATTAAAAATGTTAAAGAGGCCGGGTGTGGTGGCTCACACCTGTAATCCCAGCACTTTGGGAGGATGAGGTGGGCGGATCACCTGAGGTCAGGAGTCGAGACCAGCCTGGCCAACATGGTGAAACCCCGTCTCCACTGAAAATACAAAAATTAGCCAGGTGTGGTGGCAGGAGCCTGTAATACCAGCTACTCAGGAGACTGAGGCAGGAGAATCGCATGAACCCGGGAGGTGGACGTTGCAGTGAGCCGAGATCGCACCACTGCACTCTAGCCTGGGCAACAGAGTGAGACTCCATCTCAAAAAAAGAGAAAAAAAAAAGTCAAAGAATTTCAGGGGAATGTTTATGCAGTAACTTTTTCGGGAGAATTTGCTTTTCCCTTTCTTGTGCTGAAGCCAGTGGAACAACGTTTTGCCTGGTGTCCCCGTGTCTGGACTTCTCTCTTCACTCCTGGTCATTCAACCTTGGTTTGTTTCTGTGTGCTTCAAGGGCGGGGCTCATTCTGCCTGACTTGCCTGGTTTTCTGGGGCGAGAGAAGTGGCCCTTGCTGAGAGCAGCAGCATGTGCCAGGCAGTACCTAGGAGCTTTCCAGGTGTTCCTCTGCCCTCTAGTTCCAGACGCAGAGGCGGGGCCAAGAAAATGGGAATAAATGAAAGCTGTGTGCATCAAATATTTGTTTAATGTTGTCCTTGTTATATCAGAGTCACAGGGACACCTACGAATAGTCTCTGATAGTTTGTTTTCTGAAGTGGAATAACAGATAAACTACCCCTAAAATTGAGCATATAAAATAATTTAACCAAATAAATTACATTAGAGCAGATAGAATTAGAAATGGCATAGGATGGCCTTGATTAGTTTATCTTCAGATGATGGCATTGTGCCAACAGTAAATAAAGTTATCTGCCCTCAAGGAGCTTCTAGTGGTGCAGTGATGGGAATAAAGATGACTTCACCCTTGGATATCATAATATGAGCCCTGCTGTTGGCAGATGAAATAATCCTGTCTCTGTCCTTTGCATGTATCAGCCAACCAGCTGGTTATGCCTCTCTTGAGCAGGAGTAGAGCCAGGGTGGAACTTGACCTTCTGCTGACAGTTCATTTCTCTACACCCTATTTTAGAAAAGAAGTTAATGCTAAGTTAGGGGTTACCCGTGACATTTTATTGGCTGTTTTAGTGCTAAAGTTTCTAGAAGAAACACCAGGTCCCCAAATATTACAGTGCCCCACCTAGACTTCGCGTGTTCATGAAGGGGCTGTTCACTGGCAGCCTGGCCATGCCTTGAGTGGATTATGTTCTCCCGGCAGGAGGGATTTGCAGTGATGTCGCTGAGGTGTTGGATTCCGAACTGGATTAGATGCAGGTTACTGCGGGTCTTAAACTGGAACCAGGTGTCCTAGGAAAAGCACTCAGTGCTGCAGCTGAGAAAGGTGGGGCTGTGGCTCTAGAGGGCCAGGTGATTTGTGCTTCTGACTTTAAAATGTGAGACAATAAAGAAAAGGCCAATTCCTCCTTTCCTTCCCGTTTCAGGCCTACCTTTTCACTCAGGCCAAAGCCAGAAGGGGACAGTTCATAGCTTGATGTAATATTTCCTTAAAGAGATGTCCAGAAACTGACTGGCTAGGCAGGTGCTTCTGCTCTAGGCACTTCTGACTTTGAGCCCTTTATCTGAGAGCCTGGAGTAGGAGGCTACAACACAGTGAAAACTGAGTTGGGAGAGTCTGGATACCAGGCAAGAGCAGTTGCTTATTTTAATTTTTGTATGTTTCCTGTCTGTGTTTTTTTGTTGTGTTTTGAGGCAGGGTTTCTCTCTGTCGCTCAGGCTGGAGTGCAGTGGTGCAATCTTGGCTCACTGCAGCTTCAACCTCGCAGGCCGAAGCGATCCTCTTACCTCAGCCTCCCAGGTAGCTGGGACCACAGGCACGTACCACCATGCCCAACTAATTTTTTTATTTTTGTAGAGACAAGGTCTCTCTGTGTTGCCCAGGCCGGTCTCACGTATGTGGCCTCTGCGATACGATGAACGTATTGTTGCATATAAGCTGTTGTAAATAATGCTTCCACGCCAACTTCCTTCAGGTTGCTTTTTCTCTTGCTTTACGTTATTTCCCAAGGACAAATTCTCAGAAGTGAGGATATTTTTACTATTCTTGTTACTATGTATTGTGTCCAGTTGCTTTCTACAAGTTATACTAACCTCTTTTTTTTTTTTTTTTTTTTTTGAGCCGGAGTTTCGCTCTTGTCTCCCAGACTTGAGTGCAATGGCGCAGCAGTCTTGGCACACTGCAACCTTCGCCTCCTGGGTTCAAGTGATTCTCCTGCCTAAGCCTCCCAAGTAGCTGGGATTACAGGTGCCTGCTACCACGCCTGGCTTATTCTTGTATTTTTAGTAGAGACAGGGTTTCATCATGTTGGCTAGGCTGGTCTTGAACTCCTGACCTCAGGTGATTCGAGAGCTTGGCCTCCGAAAGTGCTGGGATTATAGGCATAAGCCAACGCGCCCAGCCTCTACTAACTTCTTCTACCTATGGCTGTATGGGAGAGTAGTGGTTTCTTTGCAACCTTGACAGGGCTGCTATTGTTTAAAAGTTATTTTGCTGAAATTGCTAGATGAAAATGGTACCTTGCAAGTTTAGTTCACATTTTTTGGATTACCAGTGAGGTTGAAATTTTTTTAATACTAGTTATATTACTAGTAGTATATACTAGTTATATTTCTATTTTCTTTTCTCAAAAATAGCTTTACTGTTACCATACAATTTACCCATTTAAATCGTACAGTGATTTTTAACATATTTCCAGAGTTCAGTAACCATCACCAATATTTAATTCTAGATTTTCATCACCTCAGAAAGAAACCTTGCACTCAGCAGTCAATCCCCATTTTATGTCCAGCCTCCCCAGCCCTAGGCAACTATTAATCTGCTGTCTGTCTCTGTAGATTTGCATATTCTGGACATTTCATAGAAATAGAATCATACATCGGGTGCAGTGGCTCACGCCTGTAATCCCAGGACTTTGGGAGGCCGAGGCGGGTGGATCACAAAGTCAGGAGTTTGAGACCAGCCTGGCCAATATGGTGAAACCCTGTCTCTAATAAAAATACAAAAATTAGTCGGGCGTGGTGGTGTGTGCCTGTAGTCTCAGCTACTTGGGAGGCTGAGGCTGAGGCAGGAAAATTGCTTGAATCGGGAGGTGGAGGTTGCAGTGAGCTGAGATCGTGCCACTGCACTCCAGCCTGGGTGACAGAGCGAGACTCCATCTCAAAAGAAAAAAAAAAAAAAAGAAAAAAAAAGAAATAGAATCATACAGTATATGATCTTTTATGGCTGGCTTCTTTGGCATAGCATCATGTTCTGAAAATTCATTCATGTAGTAGCATGTATCAGTACTTTGTTTCTTTACATTGTTAAATAATTGTGCCATTGTGTGGATATGTGCTACATTTTATTTATCCATTCACCAATTGATATGCATTTGGGTTGCTTTTACTTTTGGCTATTGTGAATGATGCTGCTATAAATATTTGTATGCAGGTTCCTGTGTAGACATATGTTTTCAGTTTTCTTGAGTATATTTACCAGTGGAATTTCTGGGTCATGTGGTAACTTTAACCGTTTTTTGTCTGCATATCCTTTTTGTCTGATTTTTGGAAGTGTTGTTTTCCTTACAGTTTGAATAAACCATGTCATAAGTATGTTAACTCTGTATCATATTTGCTCTGAATATTTTCCTAACCAGTAATTTTCCATGTTTAAGTTGTCATAAATTTTGAATCTGTATATAGTTGAATCTGATTATCTTTTTAACTATATTTTATTTTACTGTTTTTAAAGCTTGAATGTTGGAATAAACCTCCCTAGGATTTGATGATTTTCAACCATTTTCCATATATATGTATGTATGTGTGTATATATGTATATATATATGTATGTATGTGTGTATATATATGTGTATATATGTATATATGTATGTATGTATATATATATATATATATATATATATACATACACATATATATACTTTTTTTTTTAAGAGACAGGGTCCTGCTCTGTTGCTCAGGCTGGAGTGTAGTGGCGTGATCATAGCTCGCTGCACCCTCAAACACCTGGGCTCAAGAGATCCTCCTGTCCCTCCTGCCCCAGCCTCCCAGTTAGCTGGGACTACAGCCGCATGCCACTGTGCCCGGCCTATTTTTAAATTTTTTGTAGAGACAGGTTGTCACTTTGTTGCCCAGGCTGGTCTTGAACTCCTGGCTTCAAGCGATCCTC